>NW_020169832.1:661299-1002526 GCF_002117355.1 Postia placenta MAD-698-R-SB12 | reverse complement strand
AGAGAAACTACCGACATCTACAACAGGGAGTTATATGCGGTTATCCGCGCACTAGATGAGTGGAGGCACTACCTCATCGGCAGCCCATACCCAGTGACGATTCTCAGCGACCACAAGAACCTCACATATTGGAAACAAGCCAAAGACATGAACCGACGACAAGCACGCTGGGCGAGTAAACTGACCGAGTTTGACTTCCGCCTGGTACACGTTCCTGGTACCCAAATGGTGCAGAGTGATGCTCTCTCCCGCCGACCCGACCATAACGACGGCTCTAATGACAACACCGACGTTGTTATGCTCCCACCGGAAGTATGGGTCGCTGCCATCGACATCGACACCCGCAACACCATCCTTTCCTTTAAGGACGACCCAATAATGAAGGAAGGCCTCACTGCGGCGCGCACTGGAGGAACACCACGCACTGGAACAGACTGGTCCATCAATGATGACCTCCTCTTGTACCAGTATCGGGTCTATGTACCCCCAGATGAGTCTCTTCGCAAACATCTTGTCTCCCACTATCACGACCTCCCCTCCGCAGGACACCCCGGTGTTCAGAAAACCCTCCTCGGCTTGCGCCATGACTACTGGTGGCTGAGCATGGCCCAGTTTGTTGCCCGCTATGTTAACGGCTGTGGCATCTGCCAGCAAATGAAGGTTAACATGCATCCAGCCCGTCCGCCCATCACCCCCATTCGACCCCGCGCAAATGCCAAGCCCTTCAGCACATTTTCGTGCGATTACATCACCGACTTGCCACCGTCCAACGGCTTCGATTCAATTCTGGTCGTAGTGGACCACGACCTTATGAAGGGGGTAATTTTCATCCCATGCAACAAAACAATTGATGCTCTTGGGACGGCAGATGCAATGTACCGAGAGGTCTACAAGTGGTTTGGACTCCCAGACAAGATCATCAGTGACCGAGGACCGCAATTTGCGTCCAAAGTCTTCCAAGAACTTTGCAAAATGACTGGGGTTCAATCAGCCATGAGTACGGCATTCCATCCGCAAACCGATGGCGAGACAGAACGAGTAAACCAAGAGCTGGAGATCTACCTCCGCTGCTTCACTGCCAATGATCCGGATAAGTGGGCTGACCATCTTCACACTGCACAATTTGCTCACAACTCCCACGAGCATTCCACGACGAAGACGTCCCCATTCAAACTCATGATGGGATACGAACCTTGTGGAATACCCACCGCGCACCCCGGATCAAACACGCCGCAAGCGGCTTATCGCCTCAAGGACTTGCAAAACATCCGTGAGGAAGCACATGCGGCAATGGAGATGGTCCAGAATGTCCTGGCCAAGAGAGTAAAAAGGAAGGGGGGTTCCTTCCGTAAAGGTCAGCTGGTATGGCTAGACTCCCAGAACTTGAAGCTGCCGTACCCGTCCAGGAAACTAGCCCCGAGGCGAGAAGGGCCATTCAAAGTCCTAGACAAGATCGGAACGGTCGCGTACAAGCTAGACCTCCCTAGCACCTGGCGAGTCCACCCCGTTTTCCACGAATGGCTTCTATCTCCCTACTCAGAAACAGAGATCCATGGTCCGAACTACACGAGGCCACCTCCTGACCTTATCGAGGGCGAAGATAACTACGAAGTCGAAGCCATCATCGGACACCGAGAGAACAAGAGGATGCGACGCCGGGAATATTGCGTCAGGTGGAAGGGTTACTCAACAGCCGATGACTCATGGGAGCCCGAAGCGAACCTGACTGGGACGGCGGACGAAGTGTTGACAGAGTATAAGAACAGGAAGGACTTGAGCTGAAACAATAGCAGCTCTACCCAGTCGCTACATCCCCATTCGCATCAACATGTCTTCCACCCTCCCGTTCCTCGACCAGTTCAACGCCCCTTCAACCGAAGGCGGGAAAAGAATCTCAATCTACACCCCTAAGCACACCCATGTCGGTGACAGCGCTTTGCTGACGCTACTCCTCAGTAACCCCACCGACGTCTTCAATAAACTCAAAACCCACAACCCTGAGGCAACCAATGCCACCGACCGCGCTGCACTAGAGGCATATCTCTCCGCCTGCCGCGACTACGACGAGGCTGTCAAGGCAGCCGACGAGGCCATCGACCACCACAAACGGCTCCTACGCCAACAGGACGACCGTGTCCTCACCGAGCTCATTCGACTCGACAATCTGAAAGTTGCCCATCGCTTTCAACCGCTCCTACCGCGCAACATCCGGGCGCAACACAACAAGTTCATCCCGCGCGCCATCCCCAACGCGTACCTACCCCTACCCGCACCCCTACCGACGTCTGCCTTCAGACGGCCCCCGATCCCATCCCCTTTCCTCCAAGCAACGCCACGGAGCACTACTATCCCGGCTGACTGGCAACCCAACCCTGGGTGGTCCCCGAAGGGAAGTTGCAGGCGATGTGGATCGTCTCGACACTGGGTACGAGACTGTCCGGACGTACGATGCGCAGGATGCAGGAAAGAAGCCCCTGGACACCTGGAGCGGGAGTGCGGAACCAGACCGATGAAGCGACACGTATCCGCACCACCTGAAGAACCTGCGCGACGCGTGGGGGTGGTCATCGACAACGTGTTCCTCGAGGGAATCATCAATGAGGCGAAGGAGAGGAAGGAAAGAGAGAAGCAGACAAAGGCGGTACCCATTCCCCCACCGCGTAGCGCTAACCCCGAACCCCCGACCAGCCCCGTCGCGGGACCCTCACGTCTCCGTCCCGATACACCCGTCGTCTTTCGCAAAGTCGATCCCAAATGGACACCCGACACCACTCAATGGACGTGGGACAGCTCCTGGCCACGTCAAAAGCACCTCTCTGGTGAGGAATGGAAGAACTTGGGAAGAAACGCGCGCAACGAGTGGTTCGACGAAGAGGAGGACGACGGCATAGACTGGGAGTTGTATGGAGACAGTGAGCAGTAAGTAGTCGAATGGGACTTCGACTCTGGCAGGGGGGTAATGAAACATTTGTCTTTCCGTTCTATCTCTTGTACTACTAGCGCCCATACTGGTGCCTGTCTTAGCGCTCACCCGCAGGTTGAACATTATGTAGCTTACATAATGGGGTCCGTGCGCACTTCGTACTCGGCATTGTACCACTACGTTTCTTTCTTCACTAACACGACCACATAGACACGATGGCCCGTGCACAGTCGGTACTTGTATAAGTAGTTGTACCATTAGTCGGTCGAACCCTAAGTTCGACCTGGTTATTCATTCAAGTCTCTGCTCCTCTTCGCTTGGGGTAGTGGTCATTCTCGACTTCCTCGCTCGATCTTTAGGACGGCATACTGTCCATAAGTCCTCGCTTGTCGTCTATGAGTCAGGCATCGATATAGGAGTATAGACCATTGTATCAGCAATGCTACATAGTCTACAGTACAAGTACAAGTGTCCGGTGCACATTACAACATCAGAACTGAACTCGGGGGCGAAATTGTGTTTTTGAGAACCCTGATCCATCATTTCTGGACAAATCACTGATTTTTGACACCCTGGTCCAAAAAGATCCAAATTCCGGACATTTTGGCCTGAATCAGGTGGCAGCCTGATTTTTTCCGGACATATCAGGCCAAAAATCGGAAATTTCTGCCGTACAAGTCGACCAAAATTTGAGAAATCGGGATCAGGGTTCCCCCCCTATATTCGGGGGTCCTGATGGGCCTTGGGTTCGGGGGTCGAGGATCACACCTCGCCCTGGATGCCTGGTTTCGGGGGCATCTGGCACATAACCTGACCGCCGTCCGGGCCCCGTTTCGGGGGTTTGAGATGTAAGATTTTGGCTCCAGAGGCCCCCTTTTCGGGGGTTTCGGGATCAGAGCGGCTCTTGGGGGATTAGCCGGGGTCCTAGTGAAGGTGTAATGGCGTTGAATAACCAACCATCGATGTACCAATAAATGTCACATCTTGTTTTTATAATGTGAACCCGTGGCGCAGCGGTAGCGCGTGAGATTCCAGTCACGGGAAATCCTCAAGGTCATCCGTTCAATCCGGGTCGGGTTCAAGTGTTTTTCTTCAGGTGTTCCTTTTTTGCCAGTGCACATGATGTATGTCGTTACGAGTCATGAACATCACACTTGCAAACTCTAATACGTAAACTCCGTCCCGATTTTCATTAATTGCCTAGTAGTGAAAGTAAGCCCATTGTCCATTGGGTATGTATGTACGCGCAAATGCCATCAAAAATAAAGCTCGTAATGTAATGCAGGGAATGTCTACCATGGTGATGGCGACATCTTTCTACTGACACCCAGCTGTTCCGAATCAGTTATCACCTCGGTGTCCCGCACAACCTCCTTCGTGAGCATGATGCGCGTGTGTGAGGCCGTTGCGCGTGAGAGTCGTCTCGACCTGTGCACGAGGTCAGTAAGACGGGTTTCACAGCTAAGAAGAGAGTGCATGCTGGTTAAGGAAACAGCACTCACCGTGTTTGGTTGTAGGTGAGGCTTTGATGACTGACGGCTTCGAGCTCGACGGAGATGTGTGTCTCGATCTCATTACCGACCTCACTGATGTGATGACGGACGTTGAGCCTACATATAATGTTAGAATAGAGACGCACGACGGAAGGTATCCAGCACAACGTACACAGCGAGAAGCGAGTTGACATAGACTAGGCTCATGAGGATCGTAAGCGCATAGCACCACGTCTTCGGCGAGTTACTCACTTTTGCTGCCCGGGACGTGCCAGATCATCCAATAGAGCTTAGGTTGATGGAGTGTGCTGATGAACTGCAAGACATTGTTCGTCATGGGATGCACATTGCGCTAGCGTTCACAAGTCCCTTACCGTCGCAAAATGCGCCAGCTGGACCAAACTACGAGAGATTGGGTCTCGACAAAAAGTTTTAATATGCGAGATGTTGCTCACCCCGTGAATATACCGCGGTGGATGGCATAGACGATGAGCGTTGAGATCAAGGTCTCCGTCCTGATATTTCTGGTCAGTGAGGTGTCCCTGCGCATCGTAATCATGCGGTTTACCGCTTGAAGCCCGTCTTCGAGCCCCACAGGATAGCACACAGGGACAGGGTGATAATCATATCGGTTATAAACGCTGTGATGGTCTGTATGGAAGCAGGGACCTGGGCATGCAAACAGATCAAAAGGGGCCGAAGACAGAGGCGTGCACCGACTGACAGTAGCATCTATCACAGCTACCGTTGCGTCCGTATTGAGGTTGCTGACGGTATCAAGTACATCAGTACTCATGCATGCGGCTCGCAAGCAGAAAAGTTGTCAACTCACATCCGCTCAACGGATACTGGCGATCGAGTGGGAAGGTCAGCCAGGAGGACGATGAACAAGAAGTGACAGTACGAACCGACACCGCCCACTGGAGCACACGCATCAGTAGCGAAACCAGACAGTTCGTGATGCAAACGTACCAAATGAAACGAGAGACATTGCGAGCTGATGGAGGTGGTTAGAACTACTTGTGTTCGCAGGTTCTCGTCATACGCACCAGAGCCAACGAGTAGGGGGTTCGGTACCACCGGCCTGTGAGCACTGCGTATATCGTCCTGTTAGCATCGGGCAGGAACGAATACACTTGTACTAACATCGCCCGATGGTATGGATGAAATAGCTTCAGGAATATCAGCAATGCTTCTTCGCAACGGGGAGGACGGCTGACGTACATTTGCACGACCGCGATGGTTAACGCCTGTATATGTGTATGAGTAACTGACAGAGGGGTATTGTCGTTGGAAACATACGGCTAGGAAGAACTCCGCCTTGTGACATTGCTCCAGTCAAGCAATGTATTTCAAACAAAGCATTATATCGCTCACCGTGAACGTGCTACCATAACGAATTCATCAATCCGAACATTCGATGATACGGCGCTCATAGACGTACTTTGGGAGAATGGCAAGATTGACAGGGTTTCCGTGGTTCGTAACTAACCAGTACCACATAAACTGGTGCTGTAAGTCACGGTGGTTCACGGACACGTTAACAACAGCTACATACCGCCACATCCAATCCCGTTCTCGCTGTATCAAAGAGCCTGTTGATTGATCTAGATGGATGAAAACAAATGAAGAACATGGAATGCACTGACCATAATGAGGTCACCTGTCGTGAGTCAGATGCTCTCAGCAGGGCAGCAGGAATATGGCATATAGCAGCTGGACGCACCAGGATCTTCAAGAAAAGCTTATCCTTAGGATATTCCCTGAAATAAAACATTGTCTGTGCTAAGGAACAGCCATACAACCTGGACCACGCGTTTAGCTCTGAGCTGTCAAAGTGCGGTTGCTAGCTGAATGATATACGTACGTCACGGCAAAGAGGACTCCTACGAAGGCGCACCCCATCGTGTTATTCAGGTGAAGGTCTGTGCCCACCATGACTGAATCTGCAGACAGAACAACAAAGCTAGCTTTGGGAACGGTCGCCACCCATTAGAGTCGGGAAAAGAGCAGGTATATCCGATTTTGTCAGAGCAGCGGAGCGGAAAATTGAATGGGTGCATAAGGGATTGAGCCATGGTTGGCCTGGAGTGCGATCGGTGGCTCAGCCTTCTGCCTGATTCGATCACTAATACAGGCGTAATCGGGGTTTGAAATCCTACTGTACTCGTCTCACTTACAATTTGTCCAAACTTCTTGGTATTGTTCGCAATCCTTGGAGTCTAGTTGCGAGACCATAGGATGCAAGTGTGAGTAAGTAAATGAAGTGATACTTAGAATATCGAGCTTCTTATGGAACCTATTTCGGGGTATCAGTAGGATAAGTGAGTTGGTGTACCAGATCAGGTATCCTTTACTGCTCACTGTTTACATACTAAACCAACCCCTCACAGCAAACAATAATATATAGTAGACGTTGACATGACATGAAAGAACAAATGAAAATGGTTGGTGCCGTATAGGGAGGTGGCATGTGGCGTCTGGTGTTGTTCAGGGCCCAAAGCCCTACTTTGGGCCGCACTTTGGGCCACCGGGCCTGGCTTCATAGTCAATCCAGGCCTGCACACTAGGCTCTGTGGCCTCTTGGAGGTCTTTTGAGGACTTGTGTTGAGCTATATGCGCCTCAGCCAAGCAGGGTTCGGCGGGCTTGGGCCTCAAAGCCCGATTGTGAACATCACTAGTGGCGTCAGTTCTATTCTAGGATACAGTACTTAGCTGTGAGTACTGCCGTCAGATGAAGCCCGTCCTACCTCCTGAAGACAGCGGGAAGGTGCCTGAAATTGGTGCGAGGCCTCATACAACCCGGGCATTTTCCCAAGAGGGATGTCTGGACGATTTGGGCCGACTCTCAGGAAGGGTGGCTCAGACACTCTGGGCATATCCCGAACCCTGCCCGAGGGTTCAGTATACGCGTCAACGAGCACACATACAGAAAAGTAGAGTCCGCGCTCAAGTCCTTCGCCATGGTATATCTGGCTTATCGACGTGAGTCATTCTCATTCCATGTTCTGTACTATTTGACCACAGGTTCAGCCTGTATGACGTGCGAAAATAGTACGGTGGTCATGAACGCGTTTATAAGCGGTCTCAGTCGCAGAATGCCGCTACAGAATACAGGACGCTATAGCGATCCAAAGGTACCCGATGCCAGCATCAATCTCCGTCCTGCAAATGTATCTCGCGACCGGTAAGGGGTCGCTCCGACGTCGGCAGCCCACCAAATAGCAAATATTTATCTCGGCCCCATTGGTCAAGTGCGCCACTGTGTACATGACGTCACAGCTTGTCAAAGCGTATCCTTCCGACTCCCGTGGCTATGGAAACGAGGTCGGGTCGACCAATAGGACTTGCTGCCCCGGAAGTGGAGCGGAGACCAAGAGCGACGAGACGCTAAGTCGAGTGCCTTCGCAGCACCTCGCAACGCTTGCGCAGAAGTCAGGATGGTCAGGCAACCCCAGGCACAATGCCAAGGGTAGCGAATGCGGCATTGCCCGACAAGGGGGGAACCGTCCCTGCGACAATAAATATCTTGCAATATTGATAATTTAGGGCATTGGAGTTCGTCATCGTCTGCCCTATCGCGAAAATCAGTGGCTGGCGCGCAGTGCAGATGGCTAATAAGGCAATTACCTTGCGCATTATGCCCATAACGTGAGCTTCGTAAACTCGATTATTCCATCTTCAGTGTGATTTGCGACGAAAAGGGCACCCAGACGAGTTGCTATGCAGGATAGAAGACTGATGAGTACAAGATTAGACACAGAAAGCGAGGCCCATTTACCCTCGTCGACACCAGATTCCTTGCAAGGTGTCGTAACTAAACCGACAGATTGCAGTGCCGACATGACCTGCCCGTACGTGCCTCGGAAGAGAGATCCCGACCCCTGTTCGGGCAGAGAGTCGGTCGACTGTATACTACCATATGACGCCCGCGAGAGTTGGTGCACGCGTATCGGGTCTTCCTTCTCCCCTGCCGGGGACGAATCCATCCCCGCCGCCATCACGGCCTTCGCGATGCGGTGCTTCAGACGCAGGAGCCGACTGTTTGACAGCTTGTGGGGCGGGCGGTAACGGTGGGACGCGAAACGGATGTAGAGCCCCTTGCTCTCGTCGGAGTCTCCCTCTAGGCACTGCAACGTCTCGGACGATGCTGTCGCAGAGGAGCCGACGGTGTTGAGCAGCGTGGCGGTGCTCCCGCAGGTCGTGTAGGAAGGGTTAAGGCTCAGCGCAGGAGACACGGGGCGCGGGCGCGGGCGGAAGCCGACGTTGCCGAACTCGACGAGATATGGGATGCCCCAGGTGTTGAAACGAATCTCAGGCGCCATCGAGGATGCTAGAAGACGAGAGACCAATACCAGATTGGTGAGGAGAGTGGTTGTACAGAGAGGAGAGGGCAACGCAGGCGAATGCTAGAGCAAGCAAAGTCGCGGCGGAGAGCTTCATATTGCGGCGCGGCAGGATCCTTGCGGAGTGCACGTTGCAGAAGCGCACGAGAGGCCGAAGGAGTGAGACGAAGGGGGAAGCACCCTAGACCAATATCAACCGCCTACCGGACCGTATGGTATATATCAAGTTGCATACAGTGCTTCAGGCCAAAAACGAGGATAAGGGCCGCTGCATCAAGCTGAGCTGAATTGCAGTGATATGCTTGCGCGGTCACGGATCATGACGCTGTGCGAGTCGTAATAGGCCGTGTTGCGGACCTCACATTCAACACGTTGCGAGTCCCGAGGTAGTGTCTCCGCGGTTTCGATAGCACAGAAAGACAGAACATCGAACACGGCTCGCAAATAGTACATACCTATCCGTGACAGAGCACGCTGCATGTATTATTGATGCCTGTGTACTGAATGAAAGCATTTCGTGCATTTGGCGGCAGTCAGATAACCTATATGGGTTGGCCTGCAGTAAACTTCAAGAAGTTCCATTGGGAAGCAATGTCACTCCATATAAATGCGGTCCACTGTGCGGTAGTTGAAATGACATTGCGGCAATGCAGAAGAAGAGACACATGTTAGAACCGAATGAGGATGGTGAAGGCGACGGCGGAGAGAGCTCGGTATCGTCCGGTTTCCCACGTCTCGCAGCGCAACCCTAACCTCTGGTTAGGGGCAGAGTGTATCCGTCCAATACCAACGCTATCGCCGAGGCCTTCGAGGCCTTCGAGTCATCCACAAGCAATCAGGGCTAGTCGTTCCTTCTCCTAACTTGAATCCTTCAGTCTTGGAGACTTCAGAAATCAGTCGAAGCAGCTTTAGCAACAAGATGTCCTCCCCCACAACACCGTTTCAGCCCGCCAAAGAGGTCGTAATCTTGGGTGCAGGGGTGATTGGACTCACCGTCGCATACGTCTTATCTTCGAGCACACGCAGCAAGTACAACATAAAGGTCGTGGCTCGCGACATGCCAGATGATCTCGACTCACAGGCATTCGCGAGTCCTTGGGCGGTATGAGGAGGGTCAACTGACTGGGGTCGCATGCTGATGGATGCCGATCGGACGGCTCCAGGGAGCGAATTGGTCCCCCATTGGCGGCTTTGAAGAGAAAAAGCACAAGCGAGAGATCGTCACTTTGTGAGTTGATGTCACCGCGTGTATCCTACGTGTACTCGCTCAGTGACGGACGCAAAGCAACAAGTTCTGGAGCATGATACCCACCGGGATGGTCATGGCAAGTCTTTCGGCTCAGTCGCAGCACCTTTCACATTACTGACGTCAACCTGTACCTGACAGGCGCTGCCATCGTGTGTGTACTACCAGACAACCGACAATCTGCCCGATTTGTGGTATAAGGACCTCGTTCGAGACGTCAGTACCGCGCTCATGACTGTGACTGTGTGTCTGAACGTAAACATACCTGTTTATGTGCAATGTTCAGTTTCGCGTCATGGACCCGAGTGAGGTTCCGTCTGGCGCTCAAGGAGGTGTTTGCTTTACAACTATCTCCGTCAACCCTGAAGTATACCTGCCATGGCTCAAGGCGGAGCTGCGCGCACGCGGCGTCTCGTTCATTCGCAAGCGCGTGCAGAGCCTGAACGAAGCGGCTGCATTCGCAGGGGCGAACGGGATCCTGGTCAATGCAACAGCGCTCGGTAAGCCTCACTGCGTATGTGCAATATGCATCATGCGTCTGACTCGCGTTTTAGGTGCAAGATCATTGATCGGCGTGGAGGACACAAACGTCTTCCCGATTAGGGGACAGGTCATCATAGTAGACGCGCCCGGCGTCAAGGAGTTCGTCTCCTTCCCACTAGGCATGGCACAGCACCACGCGCCTTGTAGACCCTAAAGACTAAAGTGACCATTTGTGCAGGCACCGCATCAGTGGAAGGCGAGGCAACATACATTATCCCGCGTCCAGCGCCACTTGGACATGTTCTTTTAGGCGGGACGTTTCAGGAGGACAACTGGGACGTGTCGTTAGATATGGCGACGGCTCGGGGGATCCTTGAGCGCTGCACCGCGCTGATGCCTCAGCTTGCCAGCAAGGAGACACGCATCCTGAGTCACAATGTCGGGCTGCGGCCGGCACGCAGGGGCGGTGCGCGTCTAGAGGTAGAATGGGTGGACCTGTCGGAACAATACAGTCCGGCCTTGTCACCGACTAGCGCGAGTATTGGTCGCCGAGTCAAAGTCGTGCACGCATATGGCTTTGGGTGAGTAGTAACCACTGCACATACTCATTGGTATTCACGCCAACATGCAACAGACCTGCAGGGTACCAAAATTCTTGGGGGGCTGCAGAAGAGGTCGTCGAGCTCATCGAGAAGGATTAACAGCGTTCACAGCTCGAGAATTGCATAGTGTGTAGACTGGTTTGGAGACTTAGAGGTGGTGACCATGCCTGCGCAAACGAGATGAAGAATGCAGACAAGCTAACGGAACATTGAACCGAGGGATACAGTCTATGCCGGATACCACCTTCGATTAACGCGTTAACAACATCAAGTGCTGATCGAATACTTCAACGAGTTCGTTGCACGGACACTCTGCACTCTACTACTGTATCGCAACAACCACAATTTCAATAATTTTGCGATGGATGTGGCATCTCTATGGCGCTGCGGTCATCGTATAGTAGGATCAGCTCGATTTTGGCATATTAAATCATTCATGAGTAGAGAGCCTCGTTAGACGGTATCACGTTCCGCAAGTACGCGACGACATGATTGCGGCTTCCGCAATCCAACACTAGGAGCTCAGCCTTGCTCGACTCCTTGCGTGCGACACACAATCATGCTTCGCAAGGCAGTCGGTCTGCTACTTGCGGCGTCGTTTGTGACCGCGTTTCGCCTTGAACCTGGGGTTCAGCATGCATTCTCGACACATGTAGGTTCTAGCGGTCACACGGGAGGGGCTACCCCGGATGTTGTGGGCCAACCCAATCTCGCAACGCGTCTGGAAATGACCTCAGATCCGAACGCGACGTTGTTCTGCGCCCGCAAAGGGGACAAGTCGACCGCTGGATACGCTCACTTCACCAATGCCAATGGCGAAGAAGACAAGCATATGTTCTGGTGGTGTGTCACTGTCGCTCAACGTTTTAGACCGAAACTCGATGATTGCCTTGAAGGTGGTTTCACGCACGCAAGGACCCAGAGAATGCCCCTGTGGTCCTGATTTTTGGCGGTGGCCCTGGCAGCTCTGGGATGTTCATGCCGTTCAGTGGCGCCGGGTTCGCTGCCCCCTTTCGAGATGTTGATTTGATAGTGACGTCCCCTTAGACCCTGCCGTGTCACTGCAGGCGAGGACGGGGCCGGGGCTGCTGTTCCTGCAGAGTACTCCTGGACCGACGAGGTGAATGTACTTGCCATCGGTCATGTAAGCAATTCACTAGGAACGATGCAGGTGATCTCATTGATACTTCGAGTAGCCAGTGGGAGTGGGCCACTCATATGGGACTTCCAGCTCCTTGAGAAACAGTAGCGAGAGAGCTGCTTGGGATGTCGATGACTTTCTACAAGCCTTCTGGGTGTAAGGCTGCGTCTCTGTGCTCGCACTGCGTCTGTGCCTAAACCCGTCATAATACAGCAAATATCCTAGCCTCACAAAGTAGGTCATACATTCCCCGAGGACAGTGTGTATATACTCACGTATATTGTAGGGGTCTATTCATGATTCAGTCGGCATCGTATGGCGGGACATAGTACGCTGCCCACCTGGTTCTCTAAAATAATGCCATTGTTGAACATGCTACTAGCATTCCGAATATCGTGAACGTCATCCACTCCCGGAATCTCGCAGCAGCAGAGATCAGTACAAGCGCTCGTGTGGTCAAGTCGCCTGATGCTGCGAGTCCAGTCCCTTCACTTCATGATGCGGAAATGTCAATTGAACGATTTTCATTGCAGGTAATGATAGGCAACGGATGGAGCGATCCGCTTGGGAACTACAAGTCCGCATTTCAGCATCCTATGTTGACGTTCATACCGTGAATGAGACATGCATCCCAGGTGGTACGCACAAAGCAACTGCCACGACAATCCGATCGTTAATGGCACCGGATGCGACGTCGCCATCTCCGTCCTCCCCGAGTGTATGGACGCCGCACAGCTAGCGTACGAGCAGCCCTCGCTCGAAAACAAGCTGACAGCGTTTTAGACGTGCGATGTTGCCGTCGGTGCGATCTACGCTGCAGGGCTGACGGGACGGAATCCGTACCATGCAACGCAGGCCGTAAGTATTTTTATAATCGCTAGTTTCGCCTGCGTGCTATGTTCATGCTGGCGTCGTTTTACTCAGTGCAATATCGGGGAGGTATACGACTGTTTTCCCGAGATGGGCCGGCTCAACGATGTCATGCACTCGGACAAGATTCGCAGCTACGTCAGTTTTCCCTTTCCTCCCTTTCCAGGACACCAAGACAAATATCCGAACATTCATTGTCATAGATCAAAGTTCCTGACGAAGTGCACTTCGTCTATACCTCCGAAGACACATTCCATCGATTCTACACGAATGGTGATATGTACGGGATTTTATTCGGTCACTCAGAGTCCTTCTGAGGCATGATACTGACTGCTTGCGCATTGTGCGTTTTCATGTAGGGCTCAGCCGGCGTACCAACTTCTGACGCCCGCCATTAACGCTGGTCTGCGTGTCTTGGGTTCGTAAAATTCAGCCTTCTATATTCACAGCGTAACTTACATTCGATCTAGTATACAACGGAAACACGGATGGTGTCTGCAGCTGGCGGAGCAACGTATCCTGGGTTGGTCCATTTTCTAGCGAGCATCCCATCTGCTTGACTGGATAACCTCAATTTTCAAGATGAGACTGCTCAAGACTACCCATCAGGCGGCCTTCCGCACCGCTCCAGACATCGCCTGGCCCGGTGTCGGCTGGCTGCGCCAAGTGGGGTCGGGCGCTGGAGTGCTCACGTTTTTGAGCATAGATGATGCCGGTCACTGTGAGTAACCCGGTCTCATTGCTATCTAATGGGTCCTGATTGTTGTTCAGTCGTCGAGTGAGGACGCCTTTAGGGAGATTCTCGTCAAGTGGCTGCGCAACGAAACATTTGTAGATACCGATGCGGACTCGCTCTGAGGTTCTGCTCTCGCCTGCACCGATGTGTGCACATTTTCACAAATGGGATGTGCAGAGATCGCCGTGATTATCGAGAAAGGAGAAGTAATAAACATATGAGTGGCTATAATACATATGCGATAAATGTCCGAACTCGTGTGAAGTACAGCGGGTCGTCATCGTTGGGATGAAGTAGGTCGCGATGACACCGATCTGCTCGTCACAGCCGCCGTCGTTCCGTTCCTGATCTTGCCTAGCCATCCTCGTTTTGCGGTCTTAGTTGCTTCCGACTTAGACCGGGGACTGTTGGTGACATCAGCGATCGCTGGTGGCAAAGGTGCACTTGACAAAGGCGCCCCAGTGGTCGCCCTCCGAGAAGGCGACAGTTGCACTGATGAGGCATGAATTGGGTGGCTACGGACCGGAGTGAACCCGGTCTTCACTGGCTGCAACGCTCTCCGAGCGCGAGGCGTCACAGGCCCAGCGCTGGGGACACTGTCTACCGTAAAGCCTTGTGGTGGCACGCTATCGCAATCGTCAAAGTCATCCGGAGCACGCCGCTTTTGGCCCACGGAGGAAGACGACGAGCTTGCTAATGGCGGCTCTGCTTGTGGGACCGACGGTGGAGCTCGTTTGGGCTCCGGTGTGCGAGTCCTGAAGACTGATAGCTGTGGCGTTTTGCTCTCCGGGGTCTTCGGCCTAGATGGAACGGATGGCCCAGAAACCGCACGCGTTTGTGTCTTTGGAGTAGTCGGCATAGGGACAGGCATCCGTGGTGCGAGAGGTGCGGCTGACTTCGTTGACCTCGATGAAGCGAGGTTGATACTAGATGCTCGCGAAGCAGGTCTCGAAGAAGAATCAGCTCTCGGTTCTTGAGGGGGAGGAGCAGGAGTCTCGCTCGCAGCAGCCAGCTTGGCTTGCAGCGTATGCACTTTTCTGGATAACGACTCAATCTTGCTCGTGAGCTTCTTTTTCTCTTTGAGCATCCTACATATTGCTCGTCAACATAGCAATGTGCGGCCTGATAAAGGAGCACATACTCAAGGACACGATCGTCGTTCTCTTCGATTTCTTGGCACTTGCTCCTCAGGAGCTCCTCCATTTCTTGGTGCCTCTCTTCAAGTTCGATAACCTTGTCCTCGAGCTTAGGATTCGCCCTGAGAGCATTGAGATCTCTCCGTAATGCGGCGACAGCCTGCTCATGCTGTATCTCTCGCATTGACAGCTCAACTTCCGCAGCTTTACAGTCCTTCTCGAACCGTACTGCGTTTTCGCGAGTGCTCTCCAGCTCTTGCCGCAATGCAGAGATCTGAGATTCGCTACACAGATACCGTCAGCACAGAATCACGTATGAGTATCTATACGAAGGGTACCTTTCTTTCACCTGCTTTTCCAAGTACCCATGAAGCGATTTGGACCGCTGGACTTCGGCTTCCAAGCTCGTGGTTTCGAATTGGAGAGTGGTTTTCTCTTCCTGAAGAGTTTCTAGATTGCTCCTGGCGTCCTCAAGGCGTGTGCGAAGGACTTCCAATTCCTTGCCAAGAAGCTTCTGGGCTTCCTCGGCCTTAAGTCGCCTCTCGTTTGCGGCCTCCAGATCGTGCTCGTGCTTCTTCTGGTCGCGTGTGTAGAGGTCCATCTCTCCTTGAAGGCTCGCTTTCAGATAGTCTACTTCCTCCCGCAACGACGATAGTTGATGCTCCAGATCTTGCTTTTCGTTGGACGCCTGCTGCTGCAGATCGATATATCGCCCGTCGAGCTCCGAACTGGAACTTTGTGCATCGCGCAACTGAGATTCGAGTGCATCGAGACGGCCTTGTAGAGCCTTGACTTCATCTGCGTGATCGGCGTGTAGACGTTCAAGTTCTGCCTCGACTTGCTCATGACGCTGGGTCTTTTCTGCGACTTGACTGGTGAGAACCTCGAGCTCCTCCGTGATTTGGCCGCACTTCAGAACGAGCTCCTCGTGGGCGATGGTCAACATCTGCAGCTCCTTAGTGGAGCGGTCGCACTCCGCGTGAAGCTCTTGTAGTTCGCTGTCGTGGCTCGACTGTTGCTGGTTAAGCTCTTCATTTGACCGAGTAATGGCCTCCAGCTTCTCAGCACTTTCGGCCAGTCGGCGTTCGAGCCCCTCCTTGTCCACCATGAGAGCATTTTGGGCATGCTGGTGAGAAGCAGACGTGTCCTCTAGTGATCGGTGCGCTGACTTGAGGTCGACTGACGCTTGTTCGAGTCGCATCTGCAAGGCCGCCACCTCGTCACCGTGCTGGGCTCGCAGCCGCAAGAGTTCTTGAGACAACTGAGCTTCAGAAGAAGAATGATCTGCACTGTCCTCCAGATATTGTCTCAGCTCCTCTTGAGCCCGAACGAGCTGGGACGACTCGTGCTCTCGAAGCGAGCTTATTTCCGCATGAGCAGCACGGATTCTGTGAAGTTCCGTCTCCAGGGAATCTAGATTCGCTTGCATCTCAGTGATATGCGCCGCATCTTTTGTACGGTCCTCAGTATGCCTGGCTTGCAGATCTTTCAGCTCTTGATGGAGAGCATCGTGATTGATATGCCCGCGCTCCAGCTCTGCTTGAAGAGATGCCGTTTCGGAATAGACCAGGCGCTGGGCTTCCTTGACCTGTTGGTATGCGAAAGTCTTGCTCCGCAGTTCGAGGGAGACAACAGCGAACGCGATGGTGGCTTGAATGGACTCGTCTGAGATTGAGCGGTTTTGCTCCAGTAGGGATTGGAGGCGAGTCGTTCTCTGGTCAAGAGTCTCCAGAGCGGTTGCGTGCGCAGCACGAAGCTCGGAGATTTTTTGTATACTGCCAGCTCGCTGCGCCTGGGACTCTTCTAGACTGGACAAGAGGGAGGCGCACTGAGCTTCCTGATTCGCAAGGCGACTGGATAGTGTCAGAATGTCATTGTTCAACGACTGTTCAGATTCCGTCGCAGAGGATACGGCGAGGGAAAGTTTGCCTTTCTCCTCGTCCAAACATTCCATCGTCTCCTCCAAACTCTCGCATTTGCGTAGAGCCTCATCACGCGCGTCTCGGTTGGTCTTGCAGTCCTCGACCAACGCCTCTTTCTCCGTGCGCAACACCTCCAGATCTTCGGTCAGCTCCGTCACGAGGTCCTCCTGCAAACGTAGATTCGTCTCCAGCCGCTTGATGTCGTGCTGATGTACGCCAATCTGCTCTGTTCGTCTCTGCACGCGGTCCTCCAGAGCTCTGATCTGATCGCGCAGCGCACGTGTAGCATCTCCTGTGGACATGGCCTGCAGCTGCTTCCCGTAGCGACTATCCGCCTCGGCGAGTTCCTTGCGAACCGTGTCGAGATCCTGCTCAGTGTGTCGGATCTGGAGAGCGAGAGCATCACGCTGCTCCTCGGTGTCTGCGAGCGCCTGAGCAACGTCGGCGAGTTGGGTCTCCGTCTGCGACAGAGCTTGACCGGTCTGTTCGTGGGCACCTCTCTCTTTAGCATATTGGTCACGAAGATGCTCGAGAGCTTGCGTGAGATCCGATACCCGCGATTCCGCAGCCCGGAGGTTTTGCTCCGCTTCGTCGATTAGAGCCTTCATGTGGTGGATCTGGGTGCTATTGTCCTGCAGAGAGTTGAGCAAGTGGCTAACGCGGCCTTCTTTCTCTTGTACATCTCTCTGCGCTTGCTGAAGTCCGTGACGAGTGGCGATCAGATCCTGGAGTAATGACTGTGCGTACGTCGACTGGGCAGAGTGTTCGGCCTCTACATGCTGTGCGACAAGTGAGAAGACGAGAGCAGCACGACTGGCATGCTTGAGGCGATGCTGCCACAGCGCCCGCTGCTCAAGGGCATCTGACGGGATAATTTCCATAGGGGTTTCCTGGGTTTCTGCAGACGCTGCAGCCTCATTGGCCGCGGCGAGCTTCGCGTTGAGATCCTCTACGGCGAATCTGTTCTCGACAGTAAGGAACTCCAGATGGGACTGAAGCTGGTCACGTTCTCCACGCAACCTCTCGATCATACCGAGAAGACGCTGCACGGTTGCAGCAGTCTCTGAGTCCGGGCTTGAGGGTGTAGGTGCGATCTCTAGTTGGCTTGAGAAACAAGTCTTTAGCGCGTTCAGTTGGAGCAGAGCCCATGGGCAAATTCATACCTGATACGATCGTATGCAATTTGCAGCTTCAATTCCAAGTCTTGAGCAGTCGCCTGCAGTTGATCGCGCACGTTCAACGCGTCTTCCTTCTGGCTTACAAGCTCTACCATCCGCGAGTCCCAGTCGTCCGCCTTTGCGTTCGCGTCTTCCAACAGGCTCTGCGTTCTCGCGAGCTCGCCCTGCAGAACTGCCAGCTCCCGCTTATGACTACCCGCTGAGTGCGCGAGCTCACTCTGCAAAGCAGCTACCCTCTGCTCTTCGTCCTCTAGCCTCTCCAGGAGACTGTGCTCCCTGGCTGCCGCATCGTCTCCTCCCCTACCCTGCAACGATCGCATATCTTCCTCTCGCTCCTGTAGCTGGGATTGCATGTCCTCCAGCTCTCTCTTGAAGCGCTTCTCCGACGCCATCTTCTCGTTCTCCAATCGCACAAGGGCATCTTGTGCGCGGGACAAGCGATCCCTGAGGTCTTGCAGACCGGATGCTTGTTTGACGGACTGCGCCTGGGAGTCTGCGACTTGACGTTCAAGTGCCGACACGCGGAATGCTGAAACAGAAGAGGACCTCCGTCGTCCGCGGGAACTGGAAGGGTTGCCTGCCGACTGACTGTGGCGAAGTACCTGTTCGGATGACTCTTTCACAGCCAGCTCTGCCTGCAGGTCTCGAACGCGGCGCTGAAGAGCCGAGTTCTCGCTCTCCAATTTAGCCTTGTCTGCAGACGATGATTCTACTCGCAAGGAGAGTGTGTCGAGAATGGAGTGTAGTTCTTGCGTAGAATGTTCTGAACCTTTCAGCTTCTGTTGAGTCGCCGCGAGAGCAACTTCAATATTCTGGCGAGTTATCCGCTCGTTCTGGAGATCTTCGCTGTGTTTCTGCAGTTGCTCCTCTAGCTGAAGCGCGCGATCGGTCTCTCTGCGGAGCTGATGGGGACAACGATAGGTTTTTGTGGTATATGACTTTATGGAGCTCTCACCTTGTCAGCAACATCGTTATACGTAGTAGTAAAATCCTTCTTCTCCTCGCCTTTCTTTGCCAGTTGACTGTGCAAGGTAACAATCTGTGCATCTGTTCGATAGTTTTATGTTACCGTTGCGGAGTATCGCTTGAGACGGACTCACCTTTGGTTCTAAGCTGCTCTTTGAGCACTTGAACCTCGTCAGAGTCATGGTTATCTCCAATACCCCAAGTAGCCATCGCGTCGATGACGGCGAGGGTAAGAAGTGTGGCGGAAAGTAAGAGCGTCTACGTCGAGGGCCGAAGCGCCCACTTGAGTTCAACCACGAACGCGATGCCACGTGATCGCGTTGTGGCTCATGCACGTGGCGATCGCGCGTATCGAGGCGCTCCAATCCAATGCAGTAGCCGTCTTATCGCCAGTGCGACTCCTTTGACCCAACAATGTTCTTCAAGCATGATAAAGAATATGTGGATCTCTCTCTAGAGGTATCTGATACTGCAGATTGGCAGGCAGCATCACTCAGAAGGATCCGCCATCATCTCGACATCAAGGCTCTCGCTTGTGAACCGGTGTCTGGTCTTCTCGCAGTCGGTATATCCCTCAATACGCATATCATGGGTGCGCACTGAAACACGCACGCTTCCCTAGGGACAGGGGGAGGCACTGTGATCATTTACGGTTCTCCTGGCGTCGAATGTACCCTTGACCTCTCTGATCCGCCTGGCACCGAGATCAGGCTGTTGCTCTTCAGCACTTCGCCGCTCAAGTTATTATGCGCAGGTTGAGACATCCCTTCATAAAATTGCCTTTGACTGAGAGGCCGTTCCGTAGATGAGCACGATCGCCTACACATTTGGGACTTACAAGCGCCTGGTAAACCCAAACTGCAGAGAATCCTTAACCTCCCACACCCCATAAAGTATGCAGTACATCTCAATAAGAACGGTTATTAAGCTCACCTTTGCACATGCATGATGAAGTTGTATCAATGTTGCGCCTTCGCATGCACATGTGGGTCAAGCCGGTTGCCACTGGCTCTGCTTCTAATAATCGCTATCCAAGGCCTTTATTGCGCTTGCAAACGGGCAGATCAAGACGTACGATCTCCTCTGCCTTCGTATGTCTCCATATGCAATCCCTTCCGATGTTTGGGCCCTATACGAGGAAAAGGTTCAAGCAGCCGGCAGACATGCAATATCCACTCCTGGGTCGTATGTCTGCGATTCTGCTCTCCGCCAATAACCTCATTGACGCTGATGTATTACCAGTAACATAATCCTCGATGTCGTTACCCACCCCAGAAATCTGAATCTATTGTTCATTGCATACGGAGGTGAGGACTCTACTGGAGTAGCCTCACTTCGCTATTTGACCTCTATTTATGTTGCAGGAGGAATCGTACTTTCTGATCTCGTGCGTGAATGCTCACCGAGCTCGCTCAATGCGCTTAACGGGAGCTTGTGCCACAGAAACAACGCAATACAGCTCGTGCTTATGAACTAATACTCCCACCTGGAGCTCCAGGTGGCGCTGGCTACGAAGCACCTGTAGGTATTATACGACATCAGTGTGTTTGACGAGGCCTAATGGGGTTGGATAAGGATATACTACTCCCTCGTCGCCCGGCTGTGACAGCCCTTGCGGTGCATCCCTCAGGACACATCATCTCAGTCGGCTATGCGGATGGCAGTATTGCCTTTTGGGCACTGGAGGACGAAGACCGTCCCCTCCTTGTCCGTACTTTGGACGATGAGGAAGATGTAGGGGTCATGAATGTGGACAAGCTCGAGGCTGCACTGCCTTCTGGCCAACCATCTGCGCCTCATCAAGAAAGGTCAGCTGCCTCCCGCGAACCGATCTTCAAACTCTCATGGAGCGGATTCCCGAATTCCTCTGATCCCCGCGGAGGCAACACCGTTTTGACGGTGTTGGGTGGGCTTGCGCACGATTCTTCTCCAGGGCTTACCACTTTCCTACTCCCCCCGCTAAGCCCCCATGCGTCGCCAGCTTCAGATGCAAAGGGGAAGGGACCCGCATCGCCCGCGCTTCATCCCGATACTCGCGCTGCGATGGTGGCGTCTCTCCTACCCCTTGACTCATATGCCTATAATACTGTCGGAGCAGTGCAGGACTTCCTGTTGATCCCTCGAGCTAATCCGCACTTTGCGGGCGCGTGGGACCCCCAGGCAGTATTGCTACTCTCCGACTCTGACCTGGATCCCACTGGAGCCACGCGAGTGGTGGAGGCGCTCGAATTCCCGCCTCCTGCGTTCGCCCCTTCGACCTCGAATGCTGCAGTACCAGAAGGGACTACCAGTAATTCAGCACCTGATGGCGATCTCGACAGCGCTCTTGCAAATGAGCTGGCTTCCACCCTCCAGTCAATGTCTCTCTCTGAAGATCCTATGATGCTCAATCTTCCATCTGCGTTCGGAGCTATATCAGACGGCGTGATCTGTAAGCTTGACAAAAGTACTTACGGACAATTGTTAGGGGAGAATGACAGACACGCCATGCTGCCAATTCGAGGGGGGAAGGCATGGCTCGAGGACACCGAAGGGCAGATGAAACTGATGAAGGTAAAAATCTTACAAGCAGTTAAATTGATGTCCTGACGAATGTCTGAATCAGTTCCAACCTCGTCGTGTATTGATAACTCATGACCATGACCTAGTCTTGCATTTCTACGACCTCAGTGCTCAGTCGCTTGTCAGCTCATTCGACGAACCTCTTACCAACTCATTACCTGACCCGCTGCCAAGTCTGATGATCGAACTCTCTGCCTTGTTATTTGAGCCATCTCTTCGACCTTCACCTTCGGATTCAACTCATACCACCGCAGCGGAAGCAGACTCCTCAGAAATTGATTCAATCCTTCTCGCACCAAATAGTCTGGAATGTATCACCGTGTTCAGGAATGGGGCGGTCATTTTGCACAGGCTCGATGTACAGAGTACAGGAGACCCGCCTGAACTGGAAGATGACGAGCTCGTCTCCCTCGCACATCTGTCTGTCAGGACCGGCTTGCGCTATAGTCCGTTTTGCGCGATCAGGTCCAAGTATGGCAGAGTCACCGCCTGCGCAATTTCAGACGTCGGTGAGTCTAGCCTCGAATGCAAGGCGTGGTGCAGTCAGCTGATGGCGGCGGGCACATGGGCAGGTTTCTTGGCCGTCGCTTACAACTCGGGTGGGCTGCTAGTTGTCGACTTGCGCGGTCCACGAGTGATCTTGCGCCATGCGCCGCCGCGCAACAAAGAGCATCGGCATTCTCTCATCAGTCGGAGTGCTTCCGCGGAGAGGTTAGAGACTATAGCATCTTTGACGTGGACAATATGTCCTATTGCATCCGGTAGTTCTCTTTCCCTCGCTTTGCTCTTCTGTGAAGGGCGATACTGATGTCCTCATGCAGACCCTGTGTCTCGCATTCGTCTGATTGCTGTGTCCACATCAGGCCACGGGTCCGTGTACACGCTCGCACGCTCGCCTGCGAACGTGTGGACGATCCCCGACACGCCCGCTGTCTCTGAGGGCTGTGTGCAAACCGCTCCCGGTGGTTCATTTGTCCTCGATGCGAAGAGCGGCGCCCGTCTACGTGCTGACCCTCAGGCGTTCGCTGCAGTACTCGCCAACGACAGCGTACCGCAGCAAGCCGAAAACGCAGAGAGTGACACAAGGAAACACGGCTGCATTTGGGTTAACGCGGGTGCGAAAGGCGCAAAATGTATCGCAAACCTCGTCGGCGACCGAATTGCAAAAGTGGACTGGAGCAGCAGGGTCGGTCGGGTTATCAGAGTAGAAGTTGTTGAGAAAAATGGTCAGTCTTCATTAATATTTGATGTAGCCAACGCGCTCATAGGAACCCAGGTGGATGTGCACTTGTCGCCTTCACGGAGCCTGCGGAAGCCCTCATCTACTCCCTTCCATTCCTTGAGCACCTCCACACATTGCAGCTGCCTGAGCAGTCTCTTGCGTACGTCCTCTTTCATCCTTTCCAGTGTCATATTCTCACGTTTCATACTAGAAACGTCTCGACAGACCCGACAGGCGACTACATCACATTCGTCCTCGACCCCACCACACGCCTCACTCGGGAAACGCGCTACGGCACGCTCTTCGGCACTCGGCGCGCGGCGCCATACGCACCGCCCCTCGTCGACCTCGCGTTCGGGCGACCGCCCGTGCCGCCCCAGCCGGCGCCCGTGTCGCTCGAGCCGCAGTCGGTGATCGGCTCCGTGCTGGGTTACCTTGGGCGAGGCGTGATGAGCGGCGCGGAGATCGATGCATTGTGTGAGTATTTTACGTTGTACCATGTGCTTTACTTCCATCTGGGCCGTAATTCACCCTGTGTCCTATCATGTGCAGTGGCAGGCCCGGACAGGCCTGAGCCGCCTCAGTCCAACTATGATCCCGCGGGACGGGTGCCGCCGTCATCCAAGACTACTGGCAAGGACAAGGACAATACGGTCAAATCCGCAGCAGACTCGATGTCAACTGGTGTCAGCGATCTGTACAACAAGCTGGGTACCGCGCTTGCCGAACGAGGGTACGTCCTTTTTTGCGCGCCTCCTTACCGCATAAGCTCCTTTCGTTCCCGCTTACTGATGCTTGCGCGTCTATGCAGGCAAATGTTGGGCGATCTCGAAGAGTCGTTCAATTCGCTTGAGCAAGGAAGCAAAGGCATGCTTTCCCAGGTACGCACGGTCTCCTCTATTGAATTCGAGAAGCACCTTGCCGACGCCCAGTACTATCAATTTGACGTGCAGGCACAAAGACTGGCCGCTCAACAATCAGGCAAACGATGGTTCGGTTTCTGAGCGGTCTCGTCGACACAGGTCCAGGCAGGTCTGATCCAGATGTCCAGTATCAACGCACACGGCGCATACATCCATGTCAACAGCATCTTTTGTAGTATACTATCTTATCGGAAACAGCGCTCGTGCTATTTATTGACAAGTAATACATGCGTAACCGGTTCTGCGACGGATACTATCTTACAGCATTCCCCCATGGCCACCTTATGTGACGCTGGCTATTTCGAGCTGTTCCCTTCTGGCGGCTCCTGACTGACAAACATTCCTGTTACTCCGGCGGTAATTTTCTTTCTCTGCTCATTCAGATATCCGAGAAAGCCGTCATCCCGCGTGGTCTCACGCTTATGATCCCATTCCTCGGTGTGGCGCGTGACCTGATGAGCGTCATTTGTCTGCAAGGTGAGCAACGAGTTGACCGTCTTTATGGGTTTTGGAAATGAAACGGGTGAGCGCATGTCGTCGGCCGACAAAGGACGAAGCACGATGTACCTTCGTGGGAGACCCGGACGGGTCACGGTAGTAGGAGACATCCTGGTCGATCAGAATAGTGCCCTTCGGAACCGATGGCGGGTTCTCGAGAAGGCGGAATTGCTCGAGGTCAGCCCGCGGGAAGACCTATACAAGCCATATGCTGCATGAGCATGTGCACGCAAGATGGCAGAGGCACGGTCAATGTGCATGCCTGGGAAAAGGCGGACAGACCTTGACGAGGCCATTGAACTGAGCCCGGATGGCCTTGATTCCCTCGGCAATCCCGACAGGATCGTGAAACGTCGCATCAGACGTGTAGATCTTGTATGTTTCCTGCCATTATGCCGACACAATGCGTGAGTTGACGCCATGGCCCGCACGCATGTACCCATTACCTCTGACGGTTTGCAAGTGTACAGCTATTATTGCGTCAGTTGAGTGCGTTTGGCATCGGGTGGACAACGGGTAAAAGACCTACTTCTTTGATGCCCTGGATGATTTTCTCCTCATGGTGCTCAGGGATTCTTTCCTTTAGGGATTTCGTTTCATTTGGTGTGAGACCAGACGCATTCTGAGCATTCATGTCGTTCGACGGCATCGTGGCCGAAGTTCTAACTACGGATGGGAAACGACGATTTGTTGTGAGACGTAGATGGAGGGACAGAGGTCGAAGAGACATGAAATGAGATCCATGGCTCGTGCTGCCTTATGAGCAGGTCTCAGTGCTTCTTTCTAAGATCCACACTGACAAGGAGGAGGCATGATCGCTGCAAGACGGCGGTGACGCCATGGCGGCAGGCGCGTCGCAGGGCGGGACAGGCGGGCGATCGAGCCGTCGACGTCATCCATCCTCCGGTCATGTGATCGAGCGCTGCAGCGTCCGAGCTGTTCTGACTCGGCGCTATGTTCTCTTCTTTCTCCCACAGCCACCTCGAGGCTTGCAGTCTGCGCATGCGCAGGTCCAGCCTGTATGCTTTCATGTGTGCACGCTTTGCTTGCGTTGAAAGGTGTCCTATGGCGAATAAATGAGTTCTTCGAGGCAATCATACGGCTGCACGATTCGGTGAGCTTCTCTATCATCATCTCAGTTGAACATTTGGAATCAGACGTGTAGTCTTATTGGTACACACCTATGGGTGCACTTTGCCTTCCACGCGAATGCTACGAAAATACGGAGCATTTGCCTAGATTCCATCAAATCATACCAATATATCACGCAATGCCGCGTTGTCACCCGCAATTTGTCACTACTTGCACCCATGCCACCTTGCGTACTTGGTCTGCATGCGCGTCCAGACGTGCATTACACGCGGCCTTGTGCCCTAGATGAGAAATGGCCTGACATGACCCATGTTGCCTGCTCCCACGCGTGCTGCAGGAAGTCCACGGAGTCCGCGATCACCTCCGGCTGACCCACAGATGTGGAAGAGACGCGTCCCACTTACCCGACTATGTCCTGTGTGTGTGGCTATGTTCCCCTTCTCTTCGGTGACACTTAACGATATGGGGGCAGTGTCTTGCTTGGTCCATATCCGCAGAGTGTACGTTGTCGTGGAATGTTGGGGAACGTCGTAAGTGCCTTTCCATGAGATCGAGACACCTGTGCGACCCGTTTCACTGTGTCTCGGGCGGAACATAACGATCATGATGACCCAGCTTCGGTCCCAGTACTATGGGTCATGGCGTCAGTGTCTGAACCATTGTGCGTTCCTCGCTGCTCGCACATACATGTGGTCTCAGACTAGCACTCACCGAGTTGTCGCAATTGTTATTCGCCACATTATCTCGCGATGAGGAATATTTGCATGTCAATATTCGTGCTGATGATGCTCGCCGCTACAGCCTTTTCTGATCGTTGCCTGTAGTCGAACTGCCTTCTCCCCTTGAACTGCTTTCGGTCACGTGACAGTACGCTTCTACGTTGGCAACAAGGTGTGTAGCCAACGCTGCCCCTCGCAGTCGACGTTGACAGTTCTTCCCAAATATCACTATACACGCGCGAGATGTCATTTGCTTATCTCCCCCACATGGAGGCGTGTCTACGCTGGGACACATGGCAATGCGACACCGCTTACTGCAATGAGTGCCAGGGTGCGCAATTGTATTGAATCGCTCCTGACTAGACCGCCGCTTTACCTGATTATCTTGTTGTTCTGCGATCGTTGAGCGCTGCAGGCCTGATCAAGGGGGATGTCTTCCGATTTTTGGGTACGGCAGGACTTACGCAATCACAATACTCGTGCTCCACAATAACATCTCCTGCAGATCCTCTGTATTATGTGTCCCGGATTAGCTTTTCTTTTCGGTGTCCTGCTTGGGCCGCGGCATTGGGACCATCACATTGACACCTGAGATCATCGTCGTGGCTTTCTAATTGTACCGGTCTCATTGTCGTCTGCTGTCAGCGACCCTAATTCCCCTGTTCCACCGCCACATGCTCTCCTGTGGGCTGTCCCATTAGTCCTGTCAGAGCCACAATGCGCTCGGCCCGCCCAGTACGCACATTTTAAGGATAATGGCGTTGATGCATGTAAGACTGCTGAATGATGAAGCCGCTGCATTGAGCCGCGGCAAGCGACATGTGCTCGCCCTAGCGTACTGGAATAGCTGGTCCGATACATCAGGACTCGTCTTCGGTCGCATGCATCGTCTTCCATACGGTTCGCGGCTCTTAT
The DNA here is from genome assembly GCF_002117355.1 of Postia placenta MAD-698-R-SB12. Taxonomy (NCBI): domain Eukaryota; kingdom Fungi; phylum Basidiomycota; class Agaricomycetes; order Polyporales; family Adustoporiaceae; genus Rhodonia; species Rhodonia placenta. Next base: position 975,553 of record NW_020169832.1, on the reverse strand, counting down.
CTCGACGGACCACATGGACGATAGAAGCGGCCGCTTCGACCGCAGGGTGTGCGGCTAATTCCCGGCCGCTCCACATACTGTCCAGGCTGGCCAATCAACATTCTCTCTCCGTGTCCGCACGTTGGGACGCGATCACTCATTCCGATCTCTGGCGTCGCTTCTTCGGAACAATCTCTCAGCTTGTTTGGGCGGGCAGAAGCCCACTCGCGCAGCCATGTAGAGCCATGTGCATCGCAACGCTCTTCCTTTCCGGGCTGTGAGCGTGTTGTCATCAACCCACGAAGATCATGCAGCAGACAAAACACGACATATCTCTCGTGCTCGACAGGGCTTCTGTGCGCGGCCCGTGCACGCATAAAAGGGATGCGCGAAGACGGGGGTCCCCCAAGCGTTCAAGCTCTACCTGTTCATTCGCACTCTCGCCATGGCACTGGGCTCTTCTCTCCTCGCTACCCTTCTCCTCGCCTTCACCGTCGCCGCGAACCCGGTCCTGGTCCGCGACGGCAAGGTCTCGTTGCCGCTGGCGAGGCGCACCAACTCCACGGGCCTGCTTAACGTCCTCCAGCGCGACCAGGCACGTGCGACGTCGCTCAAAGCCCGTGCTCAGGCCAAACTGCAGGGCCGCTCGTCAGGCAGCATTGAGGCAACGAACCAGGCCGAGGACTACGTCGTCAGCGTGCGTTCCTGGCTTCTCCCGCCGCCCTCTGTTCGTTGTGCGACGTCATCTCACATCTGTCTGATCTCTAGGTCGGGATTGGCAGCCCGCCGACATACTGTGAGTAGATCAGATCTCACAGCGCTGATCAGGCTTAGCTTACGAGTTGTGCCCAGACTCGCTCCTGGTTGACACCGGCTCGTCCAACACCTGGGTCGGTGCTGGCCAGTCGTACGTGCAGACATCCACCTCAGTTGACACGGGGGACAGTGTGGTCAGTACTCGGTTCATCGCTCATAGCTGCTGTCATGTTGTGTCTCACGATGCCAATCTAGTCTGTATCGTATGGTTCGGGCTCATTCTCGGGTACTGAGTACACGGACACGGTCACCCTCGGCAGCCTGACTATCACCCAGCAGTCGATTGGTGTAGCCAGCCAAGCCCAGGGTTTCAGCGGCGTGGACGGTATTATTGGGTAAGCTCATCCGCGACATTGAGCGATTGTACACCCTAACTTGTGCCTCAGGATCGGACCCGTCGACCTGACAGAGGACACGGTTGATGGCGAGAACGAGGTCCCCACCGGTAATTCAATCCGTAGCCACAATACATATCTTGCTGATCGTCTCCCATCATATACTTGTCTGAACAGTAACCGACAACCTGTACTCTCAGGGGCAGATCTCCGAGAACCTGGTCGCTGTTTCCTTCGCTCCGACCACCTCGGAGTCTGACAACAACGGCGAGCTCACCTTTGGTGGCACGGACTCGTCCAAGTACACTGGCTCCATTAACTACGTGTACGCGCAACCCTTTATTCTCTCTCAGAGACTCCATCGCTGAAGGTGACATTACAGTTCCCTCACCTCGACCTCCCCTGCGAGCGAGTACTGGGGTATTGACGAGTCGATCACCTACGGCTCCGAGACCATCCTGTCTGAGACTGCTGGCATTGTCGACACCGGCACCACCCTTGTCCTCATCGCGAGCAGTGAGCATACCGCTGTGTTCCATAATCTCAGCCATTCTGACGCAGCCAACCACAGATGCTTACGACAAGTACAAGAAGGCCGTCGATGGCACTGAGGACGAGACCACTGGCCTTCTCCGCATCTCCTCCTCAAACTATGACAGTCTCAGCAACCTAGACTTCAACATTGGCGGGGTGCGCTCAAATGTTTCGCATCAAAGAGCACTGTAACTGATCACTTCGAATGCAGACTACGTACTCCTTGACGCCCAACGCCCAGATTTGGCCGGTACGTCCTTATTTACGCCTGACCGCCTGTCTAGCATGTTAATCATGCCTGCACTGTACAGCGTTCGCTCAACAGCGCCATTGGTGGCAGCTCAGGGGACATCTACCTTGTCGTCAACGACATTGGCACGCCGTCCGGCGAGGGTCTCGACTTCATCAACGGGTACACTTTCCTTGAACGCTACTACTCCGTCTTCGACACCGGCAACTCCCGCATCGGTTTTGCCACCACGTCGTACACGGACTCGACGAGCAACTAGGCGTTAGATGCTCATTGCCGTCATATACCTGGAAGTTCATCGGGGATGGGTGTCGCTGCGCAGCAGAATTTGAACCTTCTTGCAGAAGAACAATTGTTTATGTGCTTGTGAACAAAATGAAATCTTGTCTAAGCTTCCTTTTGTGTGTGCGCTCCGTCACATCATTGGCATCATTCCATTTCCGGAAGGCTTTTGTGGATAACGAGAAGACTCAAAGGGGCAGACACCAGTTGTCCACATTTGGAAGGCAGGTTTCCTTGTTCACACATGCTTACATCCGTCACATATAGTATCTTCACTAGCGTTGACGTAGACTTCGGCAATGTCGACAAGCCCCGCGACGTGTCTGCCTATTTTTGCTTAGAGCCTAGGATATAAAAGCGTCACTTCCCAATGTTCGAGTCTACATTCCCACTCCCATCATCCGACTTTTGATCCTTTGGCACTAGAACTTCACCGAACCAGCATACCTCCAACATGTCAGACAAGATCGTACATCCATCCGACGTGGGTATCCACTTTACTCTTAGGGTGCGAGGGGCCCCTGAGACGGTCCGTCAGTCGCGTACAGATATCTCCAGAACTGGCCAAACAGAATCCTCGGACAAAGGTGGCGGAGAAACGCTCAAGGAGAAGATTGGCCATGCCTTCAACAAGATAAAGGAAAACGCTGCTGAAGAGGTGTGCCATTAAGTTCTCTCTCTCCGCGTCTGAGAGCTTTGCACTGACTTTCTCTCTTAGTGAGTGAATTGCTTCTGCAGAACGAAGTTCGGAATCCTCACCTACTCGTTTCACAGGAGGCAGCTCGATGATATGACCGACAAGGTAGAGGCTGAATTCTACGCTTGAGTCTGCATCGCGCGTAGGCTGATCAATGATTTTCTACATAGTACGTACTACCCAACCTATGCGTTCTGCATTGCGCCACCTGACGTACTTTGATTTCGATTTCAGGCAATTCATAGGCCCAGATGATATCCCCGACGAGTTCGGGGGTCCTGTAGCGTAGTTCGGTTTGAGTAAGATGCGTTCCCACGGACTGGCTAGACATAATGAATATCGTAATAGGTTTTGCGGAAGACACAAGTGTATGCGGTAAATATTATCGGGCAGTTTGAATGGGAGAGATCGCCGACCTGTTTGACTGCCATTATATCAACTAACGCAGGGGACGTTGAGGCAGGGACCTGCAGGTGAGACTGCAGGTGACCCAAAAAGGGAACCCACTTTCTTAAGATGGACGGCCCGATCGTGATGGCGAAATCTCATCGTTGTGTGTAGCTCGTTTAAATGAAGTTTCATGCAGCGTTTGTACGCATATATGACATATCCAGAGCATTTGTACTTCAGGCCAAGGACGAACAGAAATGATTTTACTGCCGTGTTACTTTAGTACACACAGGTCAAATAATCACATCGACAAATATGCTCATACAGGATCCTCCACGGAACTTCATCCTAAGTATGCAGCGCCTAACCTATATCAAGGCAACAAGAATTCCAATGTCCAGTGCCGAGTGCAATGCTTCAAGAAATTGCGGAGATATGTATGCACAGAAAGGAAAGACAAAATCCCAGTTGCTCTAACCCCCTACACGATCTCTACTTCGCACGTCTGCTCAGAGAGCCTTCCGCTTAGCGAGACGAGACCTTTTCTTACTTGCGTCACTGTTGTCGTCCGACTTGGGCAGGTACTTGATTCCAGATGAACGGCACGAGCCGGCCTCGTAGGCATCTGCGCAAAGCCATCAGCTAATTTATATCTACACGCAGTGGAGAGGCGTGCGAACCGAGGGGTACGAAGTCTCCATTCAGCAGCGAGCCCTGTATGTTGAACCAGTACTCGATCTGGTACAGCTCGTCATCATCGCAATCGAACGAGGCCGTGTACTGGAGCGACGGCAATTCCGGTTCGTCAAGTGAGCTCGTGGGTAACGAGGACAGGACTGCGTACACCATAGGCACTCTGTAGAGCGTCCTGCAGCTCGGACAACTTGTAGGTAGTATCCTCAGATGGGGTGATGCCTGCCTGCGAGAGCCATTCATACGTCGTCATGTCCTATAGAGTATATTGTGAGACGAGCACAAGAACGCAGCCGTACAGCACCCACCTGGAATAAGCCGACGACTGTTTGGAAGAACGCGACAGCCTGGAAAGTACGTCAATACGGAGTTTGCGGCAGTACACTGACGTCACTCACATCGGCTCCCGTCGGGCTGTCGCTGGGGAGACAGGATGTCTGCAGGGTGGTGTAGCAAGTTCCATGCGTGTACCATTCATGCTGCGCGTCAACGTGAGAACGATCATTTCCACCATGCCGGCAAGCGAATACTTGCCTCCCAGAAGTCTTCATTTGACTCGTCGTCGCTAAGCCAGTACTGGGGACGAAGGTCTTAGGTGACAAACAGACATCGGCACGCGGTGGCAAGCCTCACCGTCTGCATATAGCTCAGCGTGTCCGAGGCGCCCTGATCCTGTAATAGCTACAACATCGTAGTCAGTAACCAGCCTGCCAAAAGAGACTTCTGGAGTACCTGTGTAATGTCGGAGTAATCGCGGGATTCAGGTCCGCAGTCTTCAGGGTACGAGCCGTCGCAACTGCGAAGCTCGTGTCAACAAAGATTGGACGCCATGAAGCCCCCACGCGTACTAATTCGGCCAGAGACCTGTGCCACACTGTCAGCGCCAAGGACTAGGGCCGGAAAGCCTGGGGAAAGCTGTGCGCACCATGAATAGTCCAGCTGTCTGTTGGACCTGTTACGGGGTCTGTGTCCCAAAACTGCGGTCCAGGCTCAGCATAATATCACATCAGCTCACGCGTCGCTGCGACCTACCTGGACATGCTGAATCAAGCCCTATGATGATAGTGCGCGTCAGTGTGATGTGGAATCGAACAAGAGTAAGGGGTTGCGCACATTTCCTTCAAAGCAGCAGAGGTCCGTCTCGACCGTAGTGTTTTGGCAAGATGCAGGGCCACTCGTGCTGCAGCTTGTGCTTATCCTGCGGCCCATAGCGGGTCCCGCCAGGGGTTGCATTGCCCTTCTCGCCATGGATGTGCCGGCGAGGGCGGCGGCAGTAACGAATATGACGGGGGAGCGCATCGTGCGTTGCGGAATGTGCGTCAGCAGTTTCTAGAAATGTACCGAAGGCAGGATAGCCGGGGAAACAATTCGATGCTCTCGCTCGGCGCGGGGGCCATTATATAGCACTGTGTGTGCGGGGAAAAGGAGGGAGAAGCTTCGAGGTTTCCATTCAGCCCCCCCGGGAAGGCTGGCGCATGGAGATGGGATAAATTGTGCATGCACGTATGCATCATCTCGGCCGCTGGGCGATGGGCAGGAAGCCGAGACCGCACGAGTGAAGGCGTTTGTGCCATGCTGCCATACAAGCTTGCAGATGCTTTCGCAAAGATAAGCTGGCACTGAAGGTGTGCGGGCGGCGGAAGGTCAAACATGTGCGTCGTCGTACCTGACGGAGCCGCTTTTGGTAGCACAAGAATAACGCACAACGGTGACGAACTGAGATATTCAGATCCGCGGAGCGTGCTGCGGAGAATACTTACAGTACGAGTGCCGTGGCCCGCAAATCCGGCAGGACAGTGATGGCTGAGATTGGCGGACGCTCCCGCCGGAGGCAGATGGCTTGATCGGTCGACGTCACGGTATTCGATCAGTTCAAGATACTCAATTGACGTCGCTGTAGCCGAATTTGTTACTATGTGGTGCACGCACGATGCCAGAGATACGAACGTTGGCGAAACCACGCCCATACGCATGCTCCATCTGTTCGCACATGGGTCCACGCGCCAGTCCCGCCGTACCAACGTTGCACCATGGCAGCACCATATGCCACCTCGGCATGCGTACGGCACTCGGCTTCCTTGCCAACAAGATGCAGCTATTCAGCGCTCAGCACCTGGCGATACTATACAATCCATAAACATTGTGTGGTATATATAGCACGTCGAGACATATCTGCCAGTCGCTCGCCAAACAATTATCTACCTGACGCTTGCACGAGGCGCGCAAGGGAATTTATCCGTGCTCGCCAGCTATCACCATACACAAAGCCGACCAGTCCACTGACGAATTCCCTGCAGAACGCGTCAATGCGTGCCACAATCAGCTGGTTGAAATACACTTGCCAGCTTTGTCTAATAGACGCGATCGGATAGTCCACGGGTTTTGGTATCGTCGTCTGGACAGCCCACGCCATACGGTCGACGACAATGGCCTTAGGGTTCGTTAACGCCCGCAGACCTTCGGGGCCGCCTATCGAATTGAATACATACAGTCATCAACAATGCACGTTCGTGGAATTCAGGCCACCATCACGTACCAAATCTACCATAACCACTGGCCTTCGTTCCACCAAACGGCAGGTCCTGGCTACAGGCGTAGTTAACTTGTAAATTGAAATTATGAATCAAATCACTGCGCAACCTACTTCAACTAGAACCGTAGTGAGCGTGTGACATAACCACAAATATGGCTGATAAACTCACATAAAATACTCCAAAGTCGTTGATAGACACCATACCACACTCCAAGTGCCTTGCGAAGTTCACACACTTCTCTTGGTCCGGTCCAAACACACTCGCACCGAGGCCGTAACGTGTTCCATTAGCAATTGCGATGGCCTCTTCTAGAGTATTAAATTTGAAGAGCAGCGCTACAGGAGCAAATACTGTTGACATAAATTCAGTTTAGAAGGCAGCGCCACAACTCAACAGACTTACACTCTTGTTGCGCAATCGGAGACTCGGGATCAACGTCGGCAATAACAGTGGGTCTGTAGTAGTATGCATGCTCATGATAAACGTGCGTATACCGCTCCCCACCCTCTATCTCACAGCCTTGATCAATTGCTACTTGCACTAGCTGGTGAGTCCGTTCTATGCTCGCATGTGATATCATTGCGCCGACGTCCACAGGGAGCACAAATCCATCATTTGGGTTGGATAGCGCAGGGCCTTGCCGGAGCTGAGAGACCCGGCGAACAAGCTCTTGGTGCACTTCGTCATGTAACGACTCATGCACGATCAGACGTTCGAGGCCAATGCAATTTTGACCCGAATTCTGACTATGTTTCTGGTGAGTAATGAGTTCTCTCACATGAGATGTATGCGCACTAAATGCCTCGCATCCAGAGACTGATCCACTGTTTGACATTGGTGCCAGGCAGGACAATACAGGGGTCCTTACCCCCGAGCTCGAGTGTGACTGGCGTCAGGTTGTCAGTCGCAGCGATCGCAACCTTTTGAAGGGATCAGAAAACAGTATTCAGGACGTCTGGTAAGGCATACCTTCCGCCCAACTTCTTCCGAGCCAATGAAAGTGATATGCTTGATGAGCGGAGATCTGGTCAAAGCTTCTGCCTCGTCAGGAAAGCAGCAGACCAACTGCAGTAGCATGAGAATTGCAGGCCAGCTGTATGGGGAGATGTACACACTTGCACAAGCTCTGGGTCCCGACCACAGGCCCGTAGACATTCCTGGATAACTTCCACAAACCATTTGGTGGACCAGATAACTTGTTCGGAGCATTTCAGGACGATAGCGTTACCAGCAAAGAGAGCAGCGAGGATAGGCGACCATGCATTGTGAAGAGCTAATGGACGAAACTACTTCAAGCGCACGCAGCTCAAGAGGATAAAAATACGGACGGTAGTTCCAAGATACGATAGCAGCTACCACGCCCAGAGGCTCATAGTAGACATAGGACGACTTGTAAAACATAAGCAGGCTGCTATGCCTCTTCTCAGGACGGAGATAGCGTTCGCCGTGATTGATGAGCCAGTCCATTTTCGCACAGGTAGTCAAGATTTCGCCAAGAGCAGCGTCCAGCACTAACCAATGTTACCATTGCCTTGATAGATCACAACGGAGATGTAAAATGCACTCACAGGTCTTCCCTGTGTCCCGGCATGCTACCCTGGCACACATCTCCTGGTTGTCCACCAGCCACTTTTTGAGACTCCGGATGACACGACGGCGGTCCCGGAAAGATACATTCTTCCACTCCTTCTGCGCTTCACTTGCCCGTCCGATCTTCTGCGAGATCTCGACTCCATTGTCCGCTATGATAGTGTCAAGATGGAACGAGGTTGCGGGGTCAAAGCACGTGATGTATCTCCTGTCTTCATGAAACAGAGACGGTCTCAACTGGTCATGCAACAGGTGCGATTCGAGGTGGGGGTTGGGTATCTTGTGGGCATCAAATCGTGAGCCCACTTGCTGTGGGGACATCAACTTTTGTCCATACAAAGTCAAAACCAGACACGTACCGAAGGTGCAGGCCATCTGAACGGGATAGGGCGGTTGTGTACAGTCTGAAAGCGATGGAAAACAAGATAGATGCCGAGAGCAACGAAGATCGTCAGTAGCCAGAAGGCGTCGGTGCCACCCTCGCCGTCCCCTGAGTAAGCCATAACAGTGTCGTAAAGGGCCGTCGGTCGTGATTATGTTAAGAGACTCGTTCAAGTTGAACGAGGTTGAAGCGCGTTCGAGTTCGCGTTGTTGTCTCATGTTTGCGCCCAGTGGCGAGACGGGCCGCACCGCCCAACGTCATATCCGGCTTGTTCAGCCACTTACACGACGACTACCACCATCGCTAGTGCAGCTCCCACGTGTGCTGCATATAAATCGTAACGATGTCGAGCAGAGAACCGATGTGGTATTGTCATGAGGTGCGTATTCGTCCCATATAGTTGCGTACAGCTTGGTCTGACCGGACGCCATGATAGTGCCGTGCGGAGATGCGGCCTCTCATGGTCGGTTTGCTCCTCTTTCTTTATCCTGGACTGCAGTGACCATGATCTAGGTCCCAGATCCCCACTGTGCGTCATGCAATGGGACATTCGTAGAGCAGGTACGCCGCTGTCTACTGTTATACGCACGCAGTCGTCAACCGCCGATCGCGCCTAGCTCGAGAACCCAGCAGACGACCCACGAGAGTTCCAACATATCCACGATGGATGGGATGATAATGCGTTGCCTCCGAACATGAATGACTTCTTCAGTATGTTTAAGCACTCGGTATACGCGGTGGCCATGTCTCATCCCAGACGCCACCAGCCAGCCTTTTTCTACGAGGTGGTGCGCCACGTTCTCCCACAGGAGCGTCGTTTGCACCGGGCGCACAGCGTTCCCGATCAGAAGGGGCCACTGGCCGGCCTGATAGACCTGGTGGCCTTGTAAGCCGCCTCTATGTGCTCTATTGATTAGCCTCACATCGCACATAGGGCGAAGGCGGTGGCCTCTCAATCCGGATACAGGGATCCCCGGATGGTCGAATGCGCAGTATGTTCATAGGTGGATCCAGGCCTCGCGGTGGAGCCAATGGTCCCCCACCATTCACGACGTCGTAAGCATGGCGTTTAATGTGGCTCTTCCATGCCATGTAACACTCGTGTATTGTAAGGTTCATGACACCGGACCCCGAGACGCGGCGAGAAGGTGACACGATAGACGGGTCCTTGATGATGCAATACCTCCTGGCGATGCTTGCCAACCGTCCAGGTCGTGGAGGACTGAACGATGCATTTGGCGGCTTAATGGGCATGCCGGGGGGCGCCGAGAATGGCCAATTCGGAGACTATGTGTTCAACCAAGAAGGTAATGGTTCTACCACTAACCTGCCTTCCATTGTCACTAATTCCAAACCAGCGCTTGATCAGATTATCTCCCAAATCATGGAGAATTCGAATGGTCATGCACCAGTTCCTGCCACAGAGGAGGTCATGAATAACCTGCCTCGGACCATTTTAGAGGAAGGCTGTACGGTTACACGTTCTCCTCAAGCGCCAGATACTGACTGGATGCTTCTATCTAGCGGATCTACTCGAGAAGGACTGTGCGGTATGCAAAGAACAATTCAAACTTGAGACAGAAGACCCCGACGAGCAAGTTGTGGTCACACTTCCATGCAAGCATCCGTTCCACGAGCCCTGCATCATGCCCTGGCTCAAGTCTAGTGGCACATGCCCCGTCTGCAGGCGAGCATTATTTTGGTAATGAGTTTTCGAGATTACTCATCATCATCATAGATATCAACTTATCCCACAACCCGAACACCATGCTCCTGGCCCTGGTCCTCCGGGAGGCTCAGGCTCGGGCTCGGGCTCGGGCTCGGGCCGTTCCCCAAGCCCCGAGCACAACCGTCGCAGCCCGCCATCACCCAATGGTCGTGCTTTGCAGAGTGGCAGTGGATTATTCAGCGGTTTGTTCGGCTTTGCAACTGGTAGCAACGGCAGCAATAGACAACAGCCCGGCAACAATCGTTCGGGCACCCACTCCTCACAGGAACAAAGTGATATCAACATTCCTGGTGGCTGGGGCGACCAGATAGACTGATTGTATATTCGAGATATCCACATTCTCAACTTATCTCAAGGTTGGCCCGTCGTCTTCTCCTCACCCTTGTTTGCTGTGTCTAGTCTCATGTAACATGGAAACTATAGCTCAATGTATATTCGCACTGTCTAATATCTAAGGCCGCTGTAAGCTCTAGACTATGGAGGCTTTTGTGCAACACGACCTTCCTAGTCGCTGGCATCATAGGAAAGATTCATGAAGATGTTGCGGGGCATGTCCGCAATACTGGCAGTCACGGTATGATGTGCGTAGCTCTCAAAGCCAGCTGATGTCGTTTTGGAAGGTGAGCCAAACGCTCGTGACCAGTAAAAGCAGGATACATTGATACAGTATGTAAGATGACTATGCAACGTCCACCGTAGCTCGAGTCTACTTCTCCCCACTGATCAGTGACGCAAATAACTCCGCACGACCTGTAGAGTGCCCATCGAGTTCGATGTTCGCGCCACTGTGACTCGATGGTGGACGTTATCTTCAGCCATTCTTAGGTGATGACTTGATCAGGCGTCGTTTCGAGCGACCCGCAGCACCGGATGTCTCGCGTACAGTGAACACTACTCACCGTTAGTTTGCCTTGACAGCTTTCACGACGGTAGCGAGGATAGGTACCCCGCTGATACTGTGTTCAATGCGCACACCTCGGGTGATTGCGTCCTTCGATATACAGAAGTAGGAATGATTCATCGCTGGAGTGTGATGAAAGGTCGAAAGTGTGTTGTAAGGTATTGTACTTTACCTTGGCTCTGACGCCAGACATTTCTCCCATCGACATCGACAGGATTGGCGACTAGGAACGTGCAACATCGATACGCGTTCTCCCTGCGCGGGTATGCACGAATGTTCCGGTGATGTATTGCATAGGTCTTTCTCTCAAGAATCCTCACTTATCCGCGTCTGCAGAACGTTGATTCAGCTGATATAGATGGACTGCGCGAAACGCGCCCACTTGACAAATGCCAGTCGCCTCGCTCCATGTCCTCGAAAATGATAGAAGGTGGGACTTACGTGAGGAGCGCACACTGTGCGGCGATTGTGGAGCCAGCAGCTGTTCACGTCGCACCCACGACGCTCTGCCTGTTTCGCCGACTATCCGCGGCTGTGCGGGAGATTATCGCGAGACGCCCTGTACGTATTCTTCACGGACGCGTGGTTGACACGTAGTCAATGGTGCTACAAAAGGAGTCCTTTGCGTTGCCTGCATAAGCACTTGAGACGCTCAAAGAGCTTTCTGGAGACGTCAACACCGCGATCCTATGACTGTCAATGCCGCACGTCCTCCGAGAAGACTTGTATCGGCCGCTAGGGTACAGTCAGATAGTGACATACACTGCCACCCCATGACCTGTAAAGCTTGGCCTACAGCGATATGGTGATTGCTCTAAGTCGCCGGGCGGAGCAAACACTCATCGGGTGCTGTTGAAATGAATTCCATAGTCGGTTGAATGGACAAGCGCACTCAAAGAAAATGGCTCATATGGGGCCATCGCCGGGGCTGTACTTCCAGCCATCATACCTTCCCCGTCGGCATAACAATTGCAGTAATCAATGAGGATGTGGAACGTGCGCTGGACCGAATCTGCGACCACCTGATCAGGACCCTTCTCATATCAGGAGGATCCTGCTAGAAGTACTGACCAAGCTGAATAGCATACTGGCAGCGGCATCTAGTTCTACACTAGAGCCGGTTAGCGTGGTATGGCCAGGAAGCAGGGCAAACCACCGTAGCTAACGATGCAATGCACCCTCTTCAAGGTTACGAGGATATACGGTCCGTATAGTCGATGTTCAGACAGCAACAATGCTAATCTGAGAGCGGACTTACAAGAAGACGGACGGGAATGACGAACTTTTGGCCTAGAAGTATCTACTGTGATACATACAAAGTCAGTTTGCGTGTCCATTCTGGCCATGGTAGCATGTTAGACATAATCGGACTTGCTTCGAAGTCTTCTGTGACGTCCATGTAGTTACTATGCGAGTCAGAAAACGAGCATGTAGATCCCAGGCTTTTTATTCGATGATCACACCTCTACACGTACATTGCAGTGGAGTATCGCAATCCTATTTGACTGCGCAGTGGAGTATCGCAATCCTATTTGACTGCAACTTTTGTCTTCGGGACGTGTCTCGCAACAGCTGTCAGTGACTTCACTGTCAATGCAACAGGTAGTCACCGTGAGAACTCATCCCTGCTTCGCTCACAGTGCAGCGGATACAGCGTATGTCGTGTGGCCCAAAGAGCCGAAGAGCTTGGACACCGTGGCTTCATGGCGGCGCAACGAACGGAAACACGACGATCATAGCGCGTGAACTTACGTTGAGGGCTAGCGTTCACTCGTGAAACTCCACAGCACCCAAGCACACTCCATTGAACGACACGAAATAACCTATGCTGACAGTTGCGGACAAGGCCAGCGGAGAGGCTTGTTTGAGCATCTTTGAGCATCAGGAACGATGGGGTGAAAGCGAACGCTCGATCGTCATTGCGGGGAGTTTCATCGACGCTGAAGGCGGCGAAAGGTGGAAAACTGAGGAGAAAGACGAAGATAGTAAGCGGAGATTGGGGGAGTGATATTCGATGCGATTGTAAGCCGTCGAGTCGCCGCCCAATCTTTTCTCCACAGCGCCGCGCCTGCACCAGAGCCGGAACGATGCCCACGCTCACGGCGCTGTACGGCTTCATACCATAACGGGCCCGATTACTGCCCGGATGGGCCCCGTCACGACGGAGGTCCGGCCGGAGGGTGATAAGGGCGGAGGATGTGACGTCAGAGAGGTATGATGTATGCGCCGAGAAAGGTAGGAGTGTGCGACCCACCGCTCGACTACTTTCGCGCCGAACTACCCCTTACTTCTCAACTGCCATCATCCTCTTCCAGCTAGCCGGTCTCTGACACCCCATTTTTTGCCTTCCGCATATAAGCAAGTGAGTTCCGTTCGGTTTCGTCCGCCCGTCCTGCAAACCGCCCCGCATACTTTCTTTGTTCCGCGCATATACGCACCTTTCTCTATACTGGTCTGCATACATTCATCCTACATCGCTCATTATGTCAGGCAACCCACAGACTATGACTGACTACTTCCCCCCCACTCCGCCCGACGATGCAGGAGCGTACGGCATGACTGAAGCGAAGCATGACCCTGCCGTCGTCCCCAACGGCGCGGCGCCCCCGACAAACCAGCCAACAAAGACGAAGGACGTGCCTAACAAGATGTCGCTTACTCTGTCCCACTTGCCAAGTAAGAAAGACATCAAGGTTGTCTACCCCAGGTCGCCGTCCACGGTGTGTGCAAATACCTCAATTTCATTCTATATCTGTCATTCTTGTTACCTTTCACGTTTCGATGGCGCCACTGCATGCGCTGAGCGCATATACCCACTCACTACGCGCATATATGCATCTATTCCTTCTTCACTCAATTTGCAGAAGCTACAAATGGCTGCATACTGACACTTCGCTCCCAGATTGACCCTAACAACCCTCCATGGCCTGCATTCCGTGGATACCACACGTATGTTTTGTACATCCGATCAGCAGAGTCCATTCGCCTCACGCCATCATAGGTACTCATTCGCATACGCGACTATGGGTCACCGACTACCCACCATTCTCGGGAAAGCTATTGATGATGTCATCGAAACCCTCAACCAGGAGTCTGAGGAGGAGAAAGTTGTTGACCTCGTCCAGTGTATTGAACGTATGGACAAGCTTAAAGAGGACCTGCACGCCCACGCACGCCTTCGACCTATCATCGATGATGGCGAGGCAGACGTTGCCCTTTGGAACAAAGAGATCGCCAAATACTTCCAGGGTGAGTGGCGAACTTAGTAGTACCCGTTCGAAACGCCCACCAAAGATTCTCGGTTGAGTACGACCATCTTCTGAAATAGAAGGCGGTTTGCCTTTTCTGGACGAGCAACATCCACCGTCATATTCGTTACATGATCCATTAATACTAACAATGTGTATGTCCGATAGGCAAGGATTTCATGAACGCACCGTGGTTGTTTGCAGAAGCCTACAAGTATCGTCGCCTGCGCGAATGCTTCAGTGTTAGCAAGTACTGGCACCACTACGACGTCTTCTTCAGACAGAAGGTACGCTTTCGTCAGTCGCTTTAAGTCAATGCTTCGTGAGATTCATCTACTTGCTTACGCAGTGCGATACGTTCGCACGATCAAACGATGCAGTCTTTGAGCTCTCCACGCGTTTCGTAGAGCCGTTCAAGCACCAAGAAGGTCTGGCTGATGATGCAAAGCTCGAGGCGGAACGCTTGATGTTCATGGAGCTCACGCAGAGTGCGTATCTATGCATCTCGTCATCAATATTTTACATACTTACATGAGATGCGAAGTCTGTCTTTGGGGTAACTCGACCGACCTCTCACTTCTGATCAATATGACAGAGGAACAAATAAAGTCCCTTCAGTCTACCGGCGGCGAGAACTTGGCGGCGACCGAGAAAAACATCCTCGGAAACCACATGGCGCGACTCTGGGAGGTTGTAAAGGAGATGCGAAACAAGACAGGTGGACGCGTTGACTTCGTGCTGGACAACGCCGGCTTCGAATTGTATTGCGATTGCGTGTATGGTATGTCATATCGGTTGATGTGTCCTTGCAAGCAATTCTCACGGCAAACGTTTGTAGCCGACTTCTTGATTCAAAGCGGATTGGCTAAGGAAGTCCGCTTCCACGGCAAGCGTTACCCGTGGTTCGTGTCGGACGTTACGAAGAAAGATTGGAACTGGCTGCTCAACTCCATGGTATACGGGCATCTCTTCCGTAATGCATCGGACCAGGAGGTAGAGAGTTTGCGTCGCCTGGGCTTGCGGTGGAAAGTATGCATGACAGATTTGTTTTGGATCGAGTCGATTACTGATGGGCCCTACGCAGCAATATGAGCAGGAGGGCAAGTGGGTGTACGAACAGCACCCCTTCTGGTGCACCGGATACACATTTTGGGATTTGCACAATGAAGCCCCTGATCTGTTCTTGCACCTCTCGCGCTCTGATCTTGTCATTTTCAAGGGGGATCTCAATCACCGCAAGGTCCGTATCTCATTTTCGTTTTGGACTGCGTCTTGTGATATGAACTAATATCGTGTGCTTACTAGTTGACGTATGATTGTGCTGCTCCTTCTTCAACCGAGTTTGAGGTTGCTATCGGGCCGATGGCCTCGGCTGCCGGTGCTCCTCGTGTCTGCAGTATGCGGACAATCAAGAGTGATGTCGTCGTCGGCCTTGGGTCCGACGGCGATGAGCTGTCGGAGAGGCTCGAGAAGGAGGAACCTGGCTGGAAGATCAGTGGCAAATATGTGCGTATCTATACCTTGCGGCAAGGGTCGGCTTGATTCCTGACCTGAACGCTACGCAGGCTGTCGTGCTTCTGTCCGAAGGTCGTCCTGGCGAGAAAGTTCGCTTTGCATGAATGCCTTGGGGTTTCCTGCGATCGACACCGCCGAGACAGAACCACAATTAGCACTGCAAAAAGCAGCTTAGCACGAAAAAATATTCGCATTATACAGCTTCGTAATCGTCGTGATTTTCTCTCATCTGCGTTCAGTGAAGTGATTCCGCAGCATCTCTCGCACCTTGTATCATAGTTGGCTCCTCCCCCTCGTGCACTTGCGGTTATGATTGTCGACTTGAATGCAGCAGACATGTATGTTGTACATAGTTATGGACGGACGTTGTAGACCGGATAGATATATGCACGCCAGGCATGGCTTCAGTTCACTATGGAGCGAGCGTTGTGACCAGCAATGCGACAAATATTGATAGATATGACAGTAGAATACTTTTACGCGGCGATGCAGCCAAAGGAGACCGCCTATGCAGCGATCTCCACATCCATGGGGGCCGCTAGGGAGTCGACACTGCCGTCGTCCTCGTCGAACATGCCGTCATCCATCTCTCCCAAGAGGTAGTCTACTACATAGCTGTCTTGCAGTAGCCGCTCCATTCGCGCAAGATGGCGTTCTGTGTACGGGATGACTGTCTCGACCCAGTCCTTCAGTGCTGTCGCGCCCCGGCCTTCACCTTTGCCTACGACAGTCACAGACAGCGCGCCTCCGTTCTCCGAGACTCCGAGGCCAGTGCTGACATCGTCGCCCCCGAATGCGTGCATCACATCTTCTGCAGGGCGCAGCTTGACGATAGCATGCAAGATGCGCTGCGCGACGCCGCTCGTCTTGGCAGTCGCGTTCCACAGGCGGACGTACTTGAGCAGGCGTGCGAGGTCAGACGAGCCGAGCGTGCGGAGGACTGCGTCCACTGAGGGATGTCCGGATATTGAGGGAGTGGTATCAGAAGGCAAAGACTCCGATTGTGTGCTCTTGAAAAGCGAGAGGAGGCGTCCTGGCTGTTCCATCGCTAGCGCCAACGTGATGGCATTGCGGTAGTCGTGCAGGGAAAGGTAGTTCATGAAGTCTTGCTCTCTGCAAGAAGTATGTCAGAGAACGCTTGGTTCTGCAACTCGAGTAGACGTACTTCTCAACAAGCTCCGCGCGTTTCGACTCCTTCTCTAGCTCTTGCTCCTCAGTGCAGTCTTCCCAGAAGGTGGCCACCGAGTCGGCAGCACCGGAGACTATGGTGGATTCGTCTGTGCTTATTGCCAACGCCCATACCTGAACGCATATAGTCAGCGGTTGAAACACAATTTGGGGGGATATCACCCACCTTGTCCTCATGGTTATCCATTGTCGCGACACACTCTTCGTCCCGCACATTCCACAGCTTGACCAGCCCGTCACTCGCCGCGCTCACCAACTGCATCCCCGCGTTCAAGAAGTCGACGCGCAGCACTGAGTTCGTGTGTCCCTCGAATGTCTTCAGACAGGCAAAGTCGTCGAGGCTCCACAGCTTCACCGTCTTGTCCCCGCTTCCCGTCGCGAGCACGCGCTCCGCGCGCCCGAAGCGCACGCACCACACTCCACGTTTGTGCCCCTTGCACGTCCCCAATAGACGCACCTCTCCGCGCACGCCGCTCGTCGTGACCGTGTAGTCGATCGCCCACACCTTCGCAGTGCGATCCTGGGAGCCCGACGCGAGCATGCGGTCGTTCGGAGCGACGTCAAGCGAATTGATGTCCTTGTCGTGCGCCTTGTGCGTCGTGAGACTCTTGCATTTGAGCACGCGCTCGCCGTCCTCGCTCTCGTCTTCTGACGGCCCAGTGTAGATCGACGGGACACTGGAAAGATCCCACATTTTGAGGGTTCTATCCTGGCTGCCGGTGAACATGAAGCGAGAGCTTGTGTCGGTACTGCCCTCGCTCGCTCTGCGAGACATGGCGATGGCGCCAACACTCTCGGCGTGCCCCTCGCAGATAGCAACGCAACCATATTCGGGTACCGCACTTGCTTGTTCGGCAGCCTGCCTTCGCGGTGCCCATACGCGCGCCGATCGATCTTTGCTCCCGCTGGCGAGCACCCGTCCGCCTGCGCCGTGATCCAGGCACAGCACAATCTCCGAGTGCCCAGAGAGTAAACGTGCATCGAGTGACGACGCAGAGTACACACGGATGAGCGATGAGTTCGTCGCGAACGCGACATGCGTATCAGTGAGCTTGGAAGAAGAGGGGCCAGCCTGTGGGGGCAAGTGGGGAGACAGGAAAGTCGCATCGATGATCTCGTCGTTGAACCCGATCAACTGGCGAGCGAGCGAGTGCGTTGATAATGAGTGGAAGAGAATGTTTTGGTCCGCATGTACGGAGACGATTGTGGATGTAGCGGGAATATAGCTACGAAAGAGGGATCAGGGTCACCACGCAGATAAGCAAGATGTGCAACGCACATGCTGTCCACAATCTGCCTCTGCTCTTCCTGATCCTCCGACACCTGCTCTTGTTCTTGTCCGAGGGTGAATAATACCGTCCCTTCTTTCGCGTCCCATATTCTCACAACACCCTTCTCCCCGCCCGTGTAGAAGCGTAGTTTGCTTGACTCAGACGGCGCTCCTGTTAGGTCTTTATCCTGATGGAGTAACCCAACTGCTTCGACGCGCTCCAGGACGGGGACCGTCTTGACCAGAGCGGGCGAATAAGCCGTCTGCTTGCCCTTCTTTTTGCTGCTCGTAGCGTGCGACAGGTTGTTCTCTTTCGAAGAGATGTCCCATAGAAGGACAACCGAGTCCCGACCACCACTGACGAGCCACTTGCCGTCCTGCGAAACATCCAGCCCACGAGGCACCGAGACATGTCCCTCCAGAATCGCCTCTGGCCGCACGGGTGCGCCCGTCCTATTCGCAGCCGCAGAGAGGTCGAATATGCGGATCTTGGTGTCAACAGACCCAGTAATAAGCTGCATTTTCGTTTCACGGTGTACCGCGGAGGGGTCGAACGGGTAGTTGAACGCCAGTGCGCTGACGACACCCCCATGACCCTTGAAGACGTGTGTGACATAGCCACGGAGGATATGCCAGACCTTGACCACGCCGTCTGCAGAGCCAGATGCGAGGTAGGTCGCGGTGGGGTCCGTTCGGCAGACGTGAACAGGCGCGTCGTGCGCACGGGGGATCACGCGTGAGGGATGCACAGGTCTCGTGAGAGGTTCGGAGACCGCGGGTATTTCATATATGCGGAGGGCAAGTGCTGAGGTAAAGAGAAGGAGGTGCGAGGCAGACGGGGTAATGCAGAGCGCGGTGATCGACTCTGTGTCCTGCATGAAGAAGTCAGCGATACTCTGCATCTCGTGGGCGAGATTGGCGACGCACCCCGACAAAGCGACAGATCTCGCGGCCCTCCTTGACGTCGGTCATCAGCGCCTCCTCCCCCACGCATGTGAAGAGTCTCGTCCCATCATGCGAAACGGCTACTGGGCCCTCTGTATGCAGAGGTGCGATGACCCGCGCCTTTTTAAATCTGTGTGAGCTTCAGATAAAAATTCGGGCATACCAAGGAGAAATCGCTTACGCCGTTTTTAACTTCGTACGAGCTGCGGACGCCATGAGCAGGATGAAGGACCAGGGTCTCAGCCGCTGTCAACTTTTTCGAGGAGGAGGGCGTTTGTTTGCGCCTGTTGACCAAAGAGCATTACCCTCGGGCGTCTATCATGCGCGCTCAATCAGGCATACTACGTTCATCAGGCGCCCAAGGTCTCATTGACGCGATGGCAGACGCGGGTGACAGGAATATCCGCCTCACAGATTCAGATTCAATGCAGTTACAGCGCCGTGATACGCCCCATCGTCGTAATATGGCCGAACAATCTGCATCGGGTGCAATTGCTACCACACACCGTGGGCAATGGCACCGGCAATTAAGGACGCCGTGTCCCCCGTCGCGGCGTTCTGCACGTCCCCACGCACTGAGTACTGTACGCAAGTCGCATGGAGATACGCTGCCTCGCCCCTAGTTTTCTTGCAGCCAGACAAGTCTAATCCCCACAACCTCGAGGCACTCACGAAGCTTCTGCCGGCAACTTGCGACCGGCTTGCCCCTCTCCGGCGCTGCTACTTCCGTACCATTCAGTCCTTGCCGGTTCCCATACATATGCTTACTGCCAAGCTTCTTCAAATTCCTCCGTAGACATATCCCCATGGTGACGCATCGTTCCGGCACACGGTGGGGCCTTGTTCTCAACTCCGCGATGCTGATACTTTGGTCTCTTGTCTTGTAATGCACAGTGCGGAATGTCACCTTGTTACGGGTGAGAACACACGTCCTTGTCCTATAACGGTGCGTGCATTTGTGAGTGAGAATGCTCGATCCAGAGAGAATAGGATTGCATAGCACAAGGACAACCAGTGACGCTAAATACAATAAAATAACCCAATGCCCTCAAAAAGAAAAACTTACACAGCACACAAGCATCCCCCGCGGGGACTCGATTCTCGCCATCACTCCGCCTGATGCAATCGCCTTCTCGAGTGGCTGCGGTCTACAATGTGCGAACGGGTTGTCAATACCCGTCACAGCCCGAGTCACGGCCGGGAGGTTGAATAGCCTGGCGGTCGCCTCTGTAGCTGATACGCCCGCAGTGCGTCCTCCGCTGCAAGCCTTAATCGCGCCTCGTCCTCCGCGATGTGCTCGGCCTCACGGCGGCGGCGGATCTCCTCCTCCAGCCGGCTCTCCGTGACCTTCAGCGCCGCGCGCGCCTTCGCGGCCTCCGCCTGAGCATCGGACAGCTGGCTCGACATGCGCAGCGACGCGTTCACCGCGTCCGTCGACTGCCGCCGGAGCCCGGCCATCTCCATCTTCAGCCGCTCGATGACAGGGTCTTGGTTCTCGGGGCTCCTGTAGCTCCCGTTGGCATACCCTGAGAAGGCCCCGTAAAGTGCGGGCCGTGCGCTGGGCTGGCCCTGCACGGCGTGCGGGTGAGGGGGCGGATGCGAAAGAAGATGTGAATGGGGATGCGAGTGTGGATGCGGATGCGAGCTGCTGGATGAGGAAGCCCGCGGGTCGAATTTGTATGGCGTCTCTTCTGCGCTGGGATACTCATCGTCAGACATGCGATGGCCTACCTCATCGTCCCAATCCATTTCGTCATCATCGTCATCGTAGTATTCTGCAGATCGCAAAGTTGGAACCTGGCTAAACGATGTACTATCCACGGGGCGCAGTGTGGCAATCGGGGGCGCTACTGGAGGCCCAGGCGCCGGAGCGGGAGGTGGAGGGTGCGCCGGCGCGCTCACAGGTGCAGGGGTAGGTGCGGGAGAAGGCTTGTGCACAGGCGCCGGCGCAGACACAGGAGATTGGACTACAGGTGAGTGGTAGTCATGCACCTCGGGAGTCTTCTCCTGGACTTTGAGAGGAGGAGTAGGCGTTCGAGGAGGTGGCACCGGCGTAGTAGACGCGCTCCCCACTGGCGTTGACGGAGAGTCTACCGCGACGGGACTGAGGTTCGCAGCCTCCTTGTTTGCCCGCCCACGCTTGCGCGGTCTTTTTGTGCCTGGGGGAGCATTCAAGTTCACCGTCCAATACGATCCGAAACCAGGGTCCGTCGCCGGACGGGGTTGGCGCTCAAACAGGCGATTGAGAGATAGGTGATGCCGTACTGATTGCTACATTCATTTCATATTCAGCCCCTCTCCCAGGCGCAGGAGGTCATGGGGAAAGAGGGGGCAAGGGAATATTCACCTTCCACGCAGGACCCGCTGTCTTGTAGTACGGGTACTTTTTCTCCATTGCCGCATAGATGTCGCGGATCGTGAGCCGCCTTTTGGGGCTGCCCAGGATTGCGCAGCGTAAGATCACTGGCAGGGTGTGTTGTGGCCGGCCCTCGGTGTCCGGGAGGCAACTGAGGGCATCGGGACAGTTGGGATGCGACTCGTGGGGGGCGATCGAGATGTGGTTGTGGCCATAGTAACTTTCCTCGCCCGTGGGTCTGTCATGCACAATTTCTGCAGGAGAGGAGATAGTGCTGCTGCTCGGGGAGCGCGTTTGCTGCACCCTGCACAAAGCGGGTCAAGACGGCGCTGGAGGCGGCACAGGGCCGCGGAAGGACGACGGCGCGATGGGCAGGGGCTCACCTGAGGTTGTACTCGTAGGTAGACTCCGGGTTGAGGAGGTTGTTGAGGGAGGTCATTGGGGGTTTCATACAACCGTGCGGAACGACGGAAGTGGCTGACGGGGGCGAAAAGGCAAGAGTTGTGGAACAAGTTGTGTTTGTGGGTCCATCGCCCGCATCGCACCCGGCCATTGTGCTCTATCAGATCCGCAGTGCCGATGCGCCAAACACCGCCAACGCCTGGGCCCCGGATTTGGAAAGGGGCAGCCTGCTCAGAGGCGGCGGCCCGTGCACGCGCGCACCACCCCCAGGGCCCTCCCTCGCGAGAAATCTTCACGAACAACGGGGGACCCTCCGTGCGGCCGGCATCAGATGCTACACAGCCTCGCCGTATCTCAAAGCCCAGCAACCCCCGCCCCGTCGGCTCCTGATATCGGCACATCCAGCTCTTTCCCATGCGCCCAGCGTTATCCGACGCGCCCCCCAAGACCCGCACTCCATACGTAACTTGAGCAGCGGACAGCCCCGCGGGAAGTCGTAAGTTTGGCCTGGACCTACTTGGGACCTACTGTCACCCACGCTTAGTGCTACTTATTGGCCTGTCCCGAATTGTCATGGACTGAACTCAAACTGCAATCAGATACAATTTGATTACTTTACACATGTCCCTTGCCGTCCAATTAAAATGAAGCTTTCCGTGCCTCTCTACACCCCTGAGCGGGCCCGCAACGGTACGGCGTGCGGCGGGAATGGCTGCACGCACGAATGCGGAGGGGCCACTACCATTCACTTGAGCGGGCTGTACGGCAGCGGCAAGAGTACTATCGAATCCATCAGTCTAGAATACTCCGCCGTCTTGATGTACCGGCGGTCGCATTAGGTTCATTCACCGCACTAGGAAATGCCACTGCACCTTTGACACAGTTTCCGCCCACCCATCCAGCTTCCAAGCCTTCTCGCGCGTCTCCTTGCGGGTCTGCAGGTCACTGAGAAGCCAGCTGACCATGAGGTTCGGTGAGAGCGGACATTGTTCGGTATACGTACGGGTATTGCCACATGTGATGGACCTGGTGCAGTCGCCCGACCTGTGAGAACCACGCACCCACTGGTTCCACGAATCTCCGGCGAGCCTCGATACCCTTGCGCCTAATTTTGCGACATGACAGAATGGATGACACGGTGAGCGCGCGAACCCCATAAGTATAGATAATGATCTGCCGCACCAGGTTTGCTCCCATTGCAGCAAGGTCCCCGGGTTCAGCTGATACGTCCGAAGCTCGAATACTCCGCCCTCGGAGTGTGGGGGTGCAGTCGGCAGGATAGCGAACTCCTGGTTCAATTGGGAAGAGCGAGACACGAGGTAGGGGAGCATCTTCTGGTACGCCTTGATGTGCTGCGGTCCTGCTACATTGATTCATATGCTCGGGACAGCACAAATGGCGGCGCTCACGTCAGAGTTTCGGATCTTCTTGGTGGTCATATCGTAACCGCTGTAGTTCTCATATTCAAGAATGTGGACTGGGCCGTGTCATTAGGTCATAACATGACAGGATGCAAGCGCGAATTGCCTTACAGAATGTGTCCTGCTCGCCGACAATAGTCTCCCAGCTCCCTGTCAGCTTGACATGCAGCTCAGGGTCGTCCTTGATGGCCGTGTAATATATCTCGCTGACAATGGGCGCAGATGAGCCGTCGCGGAACCGCCACCTACGTCAAGGGGGGGACATACGCGGCCTTCCTGTAGTCCTCGACAGCATCTGGCTTCACCTTGTGAACTAGACACCCGGCGTGAGACCGAGGGCACCGGTCCAACACGTCGCCGACGACAGGACGACATACCTTCAAACCCGTGGACGTACTTGCCGCGTGCAATCACCTTCGAGTGCTGCTGCACCTGCACGTCTCCCTCCTGCTTCGCCTCTAGCGAGCCATGGAGTATGGACTGAATGCGAGTGGGCTTGTCAGTGGTCAGCCCCACGGCGACAGCGCGTCAGCAGATGACTTTACCTGCACCGAGATGGCCCTCCTCGCTTCCGCCGTAACCAGACGCGGCTTGAGAACTTGAGCACTACGCAGAGCAAACATGGTGAGATGGGTAGTACAGACAAAGAACGATGTGGTGCACAGAGGGACGAACGGTCAGGACGAGGCGGGTAACAGGTGGCGGATGCGGCGTTTGAGCGAAGCGCAACGCATACGCGGGTCAGATGACGTGCGGGGTAGCAGGCGCATCCCACGTGGCTCCCGCCGGCGCTGGAAGTGGGCGTCTGTGTGCGCCCTGGAGAAGCGCGGGGTCAGGCACACAACATTTTCAGACTTTTGCCTCGACATTGTCCGCAGAGGCTGCGCCAACGCTTTCGCGCTCGCTCTACTCCGAGCATGTTCACCTTGCGGCAGGTTCTCCGCACGCTCGTCACCGTCGCAGTTCCAGCCCTCCTCTCCGTCGCGGTGAACCGCTTCTTCCCGAAGAAGGAGGAGGTCACGCCTCCGAACCAGTTCTTGCCTGTGCTCAAGGACATCGGCTTTGTCCCCCAGACGTTCCCCGTGACCTACCGCTTCGACGAGGCCGCAGACTTTGACAACTACGAGCGCGTGCACAATGTCACGACGGGCACCCCGGACACGACCGCCGTCCTACTGAATTGGGCTCGCTTTCCCAATACCCTGCTCATCACGTCTCTGCTCTGTGGACCATGGCTGGAGGACACGATCGCGGAGGTGGTGATATGGAACAACAGCCCCAGGCAGCTTTCGTATGAGGTATGGGTGTCGCCCGTTCTGCTCGATCGTCTCATGCAAGTAGGCCTTTAGCAAGATCTGAAAATCACCGGATGCAGAAGGAGCAAGCTCAGAATCATCAATGCACCGGGGAACATGTACTTCCAAGGCCGCTTTCTGGCCTGCGCTGGAGCAAGCACGCCGTATTGCTTCATTCAGGTGGGGATCTTCTGCGGCCCGGATGCGTTTCATCTCCATAGCGTCGATAATTTGTAGGACGACGACTATCTCATTCGGCCGGAAATCATCAAGGCCCTTCGCACCCGCATCGAAGAGTCCGCCGGCCCACATGCCATCCACCTTCTTCCACCCCACGAACATCTCTCCAGCGCACTACGCGAGACCCACGTCCCTAAATCTGACTCATCGCACATCTCGGACATACACACCTCCTTTGCCTGGCTCGGACACGGCACGATGATGCACCGCACAAAGTCCGAGGAGTTCCTCGCATTGCTGCGCCGCCTCCGCGTGCCGCAGGACGAGATGAAAATGGCGGACAACTACTTCGCAATTCTTGGCAACCGCGTTCCGGAGACATGGTTTGATCAGGATTTCGGATTAGGGGGCGGGCATGCGTTCACCGTTGGTTCAGATGGGGAAGAGAGGAACAAGAAGCACATCGTGAGTACCACCCTTTCTAGTCATTTGTCTCTCGCGCTCATCGCGTGTCCAATTCTGATGCAGCTCAGGGCGGCGGAGTATCTCGACTCCCTTGCGAAATGCGGAGCTGCATCGTGCGACCAGGCTGAGCTAAACGCAACACCGGCGCGCGTAAAGGTCCCGTACACATCCCTAGCCGCGCACCCGCTCCCATCATCGTGGACGCGTGCCGCGTGCCGCGGAGCCGCATGCGTGCTCGAGACGAATATTCGCGTGCTCCCCGCAAATATCGCGCACGCCAGCAATAGCATCAATCGCATTCTTTCCCTCGAGGCCCAGAACCTCGCAGTGATAGGCGAGGAAGGCAAACAGCGTTACGAGACGTACCCGTTGTCGCACGCTGTGGATACTCGCCCGGACACTGCGTTCCAGAGCTTTGGTGGTGCGTGCATCGGGACCGCACTGACATCACCTGGTTGACTGCTTTGCTGTAGATGGTAAAGAAGGCGACACGGTTGTCCTCGATATCTTAGCTGACATCAGCAGTGTCCATGAGTGGCAGACGGTCGAGATGGTGCTGCTCGTCGACAGAGACACGGAGAAGCTCCTGCAGGCGAGCACCTTCGCGTCATCCGCGGATGGGGAGCACTGGGTGCGCATTGCCTTCCCACCGCGTCGATTATGCTGACGTTGTAATTTGTAACCAGCGAGAAGCATCACAACGCCCGATTTGTGATGATACTAAGCTGCTTGCGGGGGAAGCCGGCGCCCCAGGGACACGCGGAGCCTTGCGCGAGTGCAGCATTCAGATGGTCGTCGCGTCGACCGCGCTGCACCTGCGTGCGACTGGCAGATACTTCCGCATACGACTGAATGAGGACCGACCCGAGCGCTGGTCATTGCACGAGATGTGGCTGCGGGGGCTTTAATGTTGCAAATTGACATTGTTCGCGTATCTATTGGTAATGATCAAAGGTAGACATGGTTGTATACGTGTACATTTCCACCCTGAAGACCCGTAATATATGGCTACGCGGGTTGCAGGAGAGGGCCGCTTGGGATCCAACCTGCAAGTTAGGCGAAGCGTAAATTGTTGATGCGAATATCGATTTAATTTTGAAGTCGATCGGTCATTTTACCCCGCATCGAATTATGATCATGCATAAGCGCGCGGTGAGGAGGGGCTTGAGATCCCCATCTCCCTCAGCGCCCAGCGTTGGTTTGCGCCATCTTCAGTCGACGACACTCATTCCGTTCATTCGATCTTTTGTTTTTGCCCTCTTCATCTAGTAGACCGGCAGAAACACCAGTAGACTACGATATTCTCCCGCCCCCGGCGAACCACGGAGTTGCTGGACACGGAAGACAGGTACAAACGTGTTCGCTGGGCGTGAGGATTTTGCCGATCTGCCGAAACATACATAGACAGATAACTGACTGTATGCGCATCGTCACACTCCAAAGCCTTGCGTCCCGCTCTTGACTCGCATCCACCAGGCAGTCGACCTGCCGCCATGTTTTGGCGACCTCGTCCCAATATCAAGTTGCGCGGGAAGACTTCTCGCCGTACGATCACGGCCCTTTCGGCCCCTGGACAAACGGAGGTCGTTTCTCTTGGCCAGGACGTCCGAGCCAGAGCCAAGGCATGTGTCGATAGCGCGAACCCACATCCGCTTCCCAGATTCTGATCCCGGCCCACAGGAGAGGCTCGCCGCAATTGATACCCAGCGCCCCGTCTCCCCCTCCCTAGTGGATTCGTTCAACCGCCGGCATGACTACCTACGGATATCTCTCACCGAGCGATGCAATCTCAGATGTGTGTCCGAGCGATCTCGTTGCAGTGGTTACATCTCCCTGATGCAGCTCGTCAAACGCCCAGGTTTCTACTGCATGCCGGGCGACGGCATCGAGCTGTCTCCGCGCGAGCACATTCTAACGGATGATGAGGTGATCCGCCTTGCCACTTTATTCGTCAAAAGCGGTGTCACCAAGATCAGATTAACCGGCGGCGAGCCTACTGTGCGCAAGGGGTTGGTCGACGTCGTGGGTACGTGTCCAGCCCAGATGTTTCGAGAAATAGCCTGGTTGTTCACGTCATGGGCAGCTCGTCTTAACGAATTGCGTGGGCATGGTCTCAAGTCAATAGGCATGACCTCCAACGGTATCGCCCTGGAGCGTCGCTTGCCGACCCTGGTCGAGAATGGTCTTACGCATCTTAATCTGAGGTATTTTTAGTATCCTCGGCAATTGGTAAAGCAAGTGCTGACCACTATTCTTGCAATAGTCTAGACACGCTGGACCCCTTCAAGTTTGAAATCATGACTCGCCGAATGGGCCATGACGCGGTGCTGCGCTCGCTACGAGCCGCACTCGCATCAGGGTTGCGATCGGTAAAGCTGAATGTGGTAGTGGTCAAAGGCCTAAACGACGCCGAGGTTCTCGATTTTCTAGAGTTGACGAAAGACCAGAATTTGTCGGTTCGCTTCATTGAATTCATGCCGTTCACAGGTGACGTGCCTATCATCGCTACCGCAGCTTCATCTATTCATCCTACCGTAGGCAACAAATGGGATAAAGCGAAAATGGTACCTTCGTCCGAACTACTGTCTCACATCCAGAGACAGCACCCAAGCACGATCAAGGCTCCTGACGAACTCAACGACACAGCGCGGTCTTACATCACTCCCGGCTACAAAGGCAGTTTTGGTTTCATCAGCAGCATGTCCGATCATTTCTGTGGGTCATGCAATCGACTCCGTCTCACGGCCGACGGTCAGATCAAGGTAAGAACCGTTCTCACCAGCCAATATTTTCGGAATCACGTGCGATTTCACGAGGCACATCTGGTTTTAGGTTTGCCTGTTTGACGCCAAGGAGATATCGCTGCGGGACCAAATGCGCGAGGGAGCGACGGATGATGAACTTCTGAGGACGATTGGGCACGCGGTGCGGGGAAAGCAGGAAAAGCACGCCGGGATGGAGGATATTGACGTCGTCACCAATCGGCCCATGATCCTCATAGGAGGTTGAGTCCGTTTCTTCCCTTAAGATCAACGTCTGTGACAGCCGTTGCACGTCTATAACCGTGCTGATCCGTCCGTGCTCTTATTTAGGCCTCCGTAATGACGCGAAGCGTCGGCGTACGCCATTCATACAACCCATCTTCACATCAAAATGGAGCCCTGGCCATTCAGAATACCAGGGGTCTTCCGCCGCCCGATGTTTCAGCACGTACTCTCTTCCGCAGAACGACGCTCGCACAGCGCCACAGCTGACGCATCTTGACGCGTCCGGACGCGCGTCGATGGTGGACGTTTCTGACAAAGAACCGACTGCGCGCAGCGCAATTGCGACCGGACGCATCTACATTCCAGAAGTCGCTTACGACCTCGTTACCAAGACATACCCCACACCGCATGCGAACGATGCGAACGATGCAATCTCCGCATTAGACAGGGCCAAGGCCAAGGCGCGATCGAAGGGGGACGTGCTCACGGTGGCGCAGCTCGCCGCCATCATGGGGTGCAAGCGTACCTCCGATCTAATCCCACTCTGCCATCCGTTGCCGCTCTCCCATGTCGCCGTAGTCTTGCAGCCAGAAGTTCACCGATCACCTTCCGGATCCTCAGGGCGCGAAGCCGAGAGCAGCGGGAATGTCATCGGAGATCGCGATGTCAGAGCGTGCCGCCCGCGTGAGGCAGAGCGGCCGATCTACAGTATTGTCTGTCGCGCGGAGGTGTCATGCCAGGGCAAGACTGGGGTAGAAATGGAGGCCCTGACTGCAGTCTCGGTTGGCCTGTTAACCGTGTGGGACATGCTGAAGGCTGTCGCTGGAAAAGAGATGGTGATAGGCGATATAGTGGTCTCTGAGAAGATAGGGGGCAAGAGCGGAGATTTCAGGCGGGCTTGACGGCCTGCGCTCCGATCTGTAAAGCTTGTCCTATCCCGCCGTGGCTCTAGGCTTGCGCAACAAGGTTAATCAAATTCTATAGTTGCGCAATCATTCTTGTCAACGTCCCCCAAGTGGCGAGTCACCCGCCCGAACAGGATCGGCTAGTGGCAGTATAGATGTTGCGACTTCCAAATGCACCAAACCTTCTGAGAAGCACCCGGGATGGGAACTCTCGATCCCATCTCTTCGCCCTTATATTCGATCGCGTCACCGCGATCAGCATATGGTGACGACAATTACGCGCACACTCGACAGGAGACGCAAGCATATAATATTTCCCTGCATTATTACTGTATACTGTGAGTGTCAAATACTACAAGACAACAGGTGGGTATGGTAGCAAGTCGACAGTAGAGTGGATTTGAACAGAAAGGCACTATAAATATAATATGCTAATGATACATTACTCAGTGAAGCCGGTCCAGCACGTTCATTGATTGAATGCACAAAATGTCTTGGGAAAGAACTGTAAAGGTTACCAATGGCCTCTGTTCGTCCCGACGAATCCGAGCTCAATAGAGTCTTCAACGCCCTGCGGCTTGTCTTTGCCGCACAGGCCGGCAAATCCGACCCGGTCGTAGACGCGCTGCGCGTTGTTGTCATGTCCGACGTACAGCACGACACGCTCTTTTCCACAGTCAAACAGAAGCCTGCCAGCGGTCCGATGAGCTTTGTGCTACAATACGATCGGATGCCATATGCGACGTACCGGGCGGTGACATCGCGTACCAGGAATTCCGCGCAACGCCGCCTCCGCCATGCGGGTGTGGTATACACTTTTGTGATCGCGGAGACGCGCTGCGAGTTCCGCGTGACCGCGCAAATCGTCGTAATGACCCCGTTGGCGTCGTAGACCCATATTTGGCCTTTGGTGATCAGCTCACGCGCTTCTATCCGCGCATTTTCGATGGAGAGGGGGAAAAAGACCTGTCAGCATGGCGACAGGCACGTCAGTACGTGATCGGAGCGGGAAGAAATGGTGGATGCGCTCTCACAGTGTCGTCGGCGAATTCTTTGCAGAGCTGGGCGACGGGCTCCAGATCATGCAGCGTTGCGCGGCGCAGGACGTGTCCCTCGGGTAACTCGGCAGCCGAGCCCTGGAAAATGTGGCGCGTACAGAAGGAGAAGTAGGCAGCATAAAATGGCTCGGGCTCGACCGCGAACCCAGTCACATCTGTCCACTGTCGTGCGAATGCTTTGACCAATGGTGTCATTCCAAATACGGAGTAGACCCGTTCTGGGGGCACACATGAGCGTAAGTGTCCCACCAGCTGCGTAATGCGGGGAATTAGCCACTCCGAGGTGAGAGTGCTCGGATGGTGAGGAGTCCAAAGGAAGATGGGGTACTCGCCCAGCGTCCAATTGACGCAAGTGAGGACGAGATCTAGTGTCGGAGGTGCAGAAGGCGCAAGGCTCCACATGGTGAGCCAGAAGGAGTCGCTGGTCGTGTGCGGGGATAAATGCGAAGTCTCGAGTGTGGACAGGTACTCGTGCACGTCCGCGTCGCTAATGAATTGGTGTCCGCTCAAGGCGGCCTCGGCGCTGACGCGCTTCAGGGCATGGGCAAGGACAATGTTAGCAGAGGCTTCGTGGCGTCGCAATGTAGGGTAGGACAATGCCAAGTAGTCGCTCGCAGTGTCATGTTGAATGATCACTGTGTGGCGCGAGGATAGAGCGTTCAAACCCGGCATTGGCGATTAGCTGGGAGAAGGTGAGTGGGGGACATGAACCCAGTGTGAGACGACGTACAGATTATAGGATGTGTGCTGTAGTATACCACAGGAGACGGGTGAGGAACAGCGGAACTGAGCGCAACATATGTCAGGCGGGCCCTTATATGTCCGCACAAATGGGCAGTGGATATTTGCAACGGCAGTGACAAATAGAGTAACGTAGCGCGCCCGAGGCTAGTACCGGGGAGTCAGGGAAGGGATGATGACGGGACTGGCAGCGGCTAGGTTAGCAATCGACCGCCATTCCCAGCCCATCTCCAGTTCATCTCGGTTGCCAAATGTTCGGAGCGCAGGACAGGCACGATTTTCAACCCAACCCGCATCTCCGATTTGAGCGCTCGGTCCCGAGTGTGCGCCGGCGTAAGAGTGCATGCGATACCATCGGTGGGTGCTCTGACCGTGAAAATAGCAGGACAAAACCATGCGATGCCGTGCAGCCGGACTTCAGGTGGTAATATCGGCCCAATCTAGTCGGTGTCACACCGCACCAATGGGCCTCAGGCCGCCTGTCCGACATATCTTTAAGATTAGACGTATATCCCTGACAGCGGCGGGAAGAAAATGTTTGGGTTTGGCGACTAGAATGAAAGCTAGACTCTTAGCAGGCCAAGCCAGACTGGCAGTTGCATTATGCAACAGGTGCCAGGTTATGATTGGCACTGAGCTCCAAAGGGGTGAACAGGATTGGGTGGTGGAACATGTGTGAACTGCTTTCGTGGCCACCACATTTTTCGCACGGCCACCGCTTGGCTGCCCTCGCTGCTGTGCCCCCCCTCCGCAGCGACCATCATCCGAAATTGATTGCAGACCTGCTTCCAGCTCTGATATCCTCTAGTGCTGCGAAGCCCGCACTGGCTTCCAACTTTTTGCATTCCGATCGGCTCAGCTTCCATCATCCCCAGTAGCAGGATCTGCAATCGGTCTCTGCCCCCGACCGTCGCCGCCTGCGGTCTTTCGGCAGTCGTCCGCTCACGTCTTGGCGTCTCTCCCCCCCCCCCGGCTACCACGGGAGCACTGCACTGCAGCGGGCACGTGTCCCTCTTAATTTACGGAGCACGACTCAATAATGAAGGCGCTGTATACAAGAGGCTGTGTCATCTCCCGCATCCATACGGACGCTAATGACGAAGGCTGGTCATCCCCGGATGACTCGACCGCGCTGGTGCGCTGATGGGGCGGCACATTTGCCCCAAGAAATCGCATATGTGGCAGCGCTCTCGCCAGCAACGGTCGCGTACGTCTTCATATGTATTTTCAGTAGACTTGTCCGATCATAGCTCATTTGTGGCGCTTCTTGGAAAAGGCTTGGCTGATCATATGCGCTTATTACTCTCTTAGCCCTCTTGCCCTTCTCGCAATTCGAGTCCGTCTCAGCTCGTTGTGCCGCCGTCGCACGCTCACCGATTAGCCCTATGGTACACATGAGCATCCCGAGATGACTTACTTGCTGTGTCAAGTTTCAAATCAGAGATTGTGTCCGCGCCACAAGGGTCGGAAATGTTAATCAGTACGTCTTGTATGTAAGATATTGTCGTAACCCACTATCTTACCCGAGTCCGCGATATACGGCATCGAATATTGATGCAGTCCTGTGCGTTCCGGGATGTAGTTGACACTACCCTCTTGGCCATGAGGCTGACTTGCCCGAGACGTTAGCTAACGTTGTTCACTGTCGGGCTTACAGTCCATGATTCCTTCGGCTTAGTGATCGCAATTCAGGCTTCTTGAGACTTGCGGCCACCTAGCATGCTCCGTTGGGCATTCAGCTGCTTAGAACTGCGATCACGCAACACTCGGAGCTTGTTTTTGATGGGTGTAAAACTGCGCCACCCGTGACCAAAACCACCAAGATATCATTCTCAATAAGTGATCACGCCGATTAAGAATATGCCACCTGTGAACAACGCACGGCATCCTCCATAACCCCAAGTATGCCCAATAGCCGTTCCTCGTTCAGACGTCTCCCTATCAGCTGTAAACTAACCGAGGCGTTGTCATATGTCCTCGGCACCCACTGTCCCCTGACGAACTCCTCCACCGCATTCCGGGGACGCGTAATCCCAAGAGAAAGCTCGCCTGAAACATCCGTTGGTGTGTAGTCCCGCGCCTTGAAACGGCCTGTCGGGAACACCACCGCCGGATAGTCCATCAGGTTCCAATACGAGGTGTAACCCCACCATCGGGTCGTATCATGTGGCGGTGCCAGCGTGGGCGCGGCAGGGCACAACACAGCATCGACAGGTCGACCCGTGCTGGTCCTCCGTACCGTCTGGTTCCAGTGAGCAGCGACCCTGGCTCTGAATGTCTCCCGTGCGAGGTTGAGTTTGAATGTCTCGGCTATCGTGAACGGCTTGCCGTCGTTCGGGACCTGCGACAGGATCCACTCAGACTGCGGCACCACAGGCTCGCCTTTCAGGGTCTCTCGGTACTCCTCGCCGCCGTCGAGAAAGTACAGCCTGGTCTTCAGGGCTGATGTCAGTACAATGCGGGCCCAGGCATTCGCTGCGCTCACAATGAGGTCCCACGCTTCCTGGTGATCAAGAGGCTCCCAGGTGATCACGTCATGCCCTGCGGCGATCAAGGCCTCTTTCGTGCGCTTCAGGGCGTCGAGGATGGGAGGGTGCGGGGTGACGACACCGTCGTCCCACATAATTGCGATCGACAGCTGCTTCGGGATGCCTACACCATCGATCACGTTTTGTCTCCATGGCATCTCCAATAGCGGCGGCTCCACCAGCCACGGCTCATACTGCAGCATCACCCGACAAAACAGGGCCAGGTCCCGTGCGGATGTGGCCAGAGGACCCAGGGCCCCCACAACTGCATCCATCCCGTCATGGGAACCCTCCAGACCGGCATGGGGTAGTCTACCGACGGAACCTTTCAGACCGTAGAGACCCATGTGAGCAGCGGGTATACGCTATGAAGCATTTGTTATTCACGAAGCGAAGTCTGCAAAATTGACAGGTCACTCACAATCGATCCACCGATGTCCGTGCCGATCCCCATCGGGCTGCCGTGGACAGCTATCAACGAACTCTCGCCTCCACTGCTGCCGCCCGGAGTGAGCCCTGAACCATGATCGGCGATTGAGTAGGGTTTGCAAAGATGTGACTAGATGGCTCACGTCTATTAAAAGGGTTTACTGTCCGACCATAGATATTGTTGTGCGTCTCGAGCGACTGCGTGCGGGACTTAGATCAGCAACGTGCCTTGGGGGTTTTCAAATGCCAGGGAAGGGACGGACCAATAATGTCTGCGGATTGGCTGTTTTCACGTAGATCACAGCTCCGGCCTTGCGCAGTATGTCGACCACCACGGCGTCATGCGCGGCGACCTTCTTGTACGCCCACGCTATATACCCGGTTGACGTATCATGACCTTTGACTCGTATGTGATCCTTGATTGACACTGGGAGACCATGCAGCGGCCCGACCACCTGGCCCGTTTCCTCTAAATGCCTATCAAGCTCCGCCGCTCTCTGTAGCCCCTCTTCGAACATGATCTCTGTCAGGCAATTGGTGAGATCCTGCGCGATCGTCGCAACGTGACAGAACGCCTTGAGCACTTCGACAGCAGTATAACGGCGATCACGAAGGGCCTCCACCAGCGACGTCGCGTCCTGTAAGACAATCTCCTTCTCGCGAGAAGTGAGCTGAGACGTTGGGATGGCGGAAACGTCTGTTCTGGAATCCGGTACTGGCACCTGCAATCTCCACCCCTGGAATCGATCTAGAAGAGCCTCTCGCTCTCTGACCTTCCATTTCGCCGTCTCCTTCCAGCTGCGTGACGATCCATTAATGGAGCGCTTGGAGTCGACAGCGATGTCGCTACAGAAATCGCCGTTGGGAGACATGGTCGGGGGGGTTGGGCACTGGGTGGGGGGCGCATATCCGGATATCTCCCAGAGGCAGTGTTGCACTTAAGCGTGAGGCCGGAGATAGAAATGAGCATCTCTTCGACGAATCGAAATTCTCGATATAGCCCTTATTACAGTAGCGCCGTCGGGCAGGACATGTGGTGGGCGTCCTGCCTCAGCTGGTTCACTATTGATTGCGCCAGCTTTGCAAGAAGAAGGCGTTCTTAGTGTATGCGCGCCCGGTATTTGGCAACTGGGGCCGCTGGAATGGACGGCTTCGAGCCGTGTAGGTTGTGCCGCGACCTAGATCAAGTAGTCAGCGTACGACTTAACAGACACTTGGTAGGCGCCCTCGTTCGACATGCAGATACAGCGGATAGACTGGCGCTCTCCAACGTGCGTTTTCGGCGGAGAATGCACAAAGTCGTGTTCATTCCCATAGCCGAAGTTTCCCACATCAGCGTTTAGTACACATTTACTCGAGGAACGAGGCAAGGCTATGTTCTATATCCTTGTCCACGAGACGTGCGCCCTGAAGGAAGAGCGTGGAACATCGTCAACTTCAGCGCTCGACAGTCCTAGATACAGTGCACGCTCACATCTCGAACTTTGATTATCGTAGGGATTGACTCCACCTTCCACGGGTCTGCTCGAAAAGGATTTGACAGACTTTTCCACCTATTCAGAGTAAGGGTTCAGCTGTCTGGAGAGAATGCCAATACCCACTCAGGCCTCTGCCCAACGTAGACTATAACGGCCGAACGGCCGTCATCCCGTCCAAATGCATTCTTGACACGGCTCTCGACGGCAACGCAGTCCTGCAGCGCAGCGGGGGTTGTTATCAGCACACTTCAGGACGCTTGCCGAGGCTTTGGCGTCGCCTCGATCATCAAAAATAAGCCCTTACTGGACACCAAAGGTTCCCGCATTCATCACGAGATGCATAGAAAATCACGAAATCTTCCTGGACGCCGTGTCGGAGCGTGGAGGGATCTGTTGGGTCTTGGCATTCGCGCAGGGTCATGGTGGAACTGACAGATATGGAATGATTCAGACTCGATGGCCCCGGAGATTGTGCGTGCTCTGGCGTGCTCTCGCCATTTCCTGGCGCTCCTGCGATGGAAAGAACCGTTAATTTCCGATCACGCTTAAGGAGAATGACCTTCTCCACGAGTCGATCGCAAGAGGTGCCGGACGGTCGCAAAAACATACGGTGCCGCGCATGTCGACATCCGGTCATGCGGCCGTCCCTCTTCGGCAACTCGTTTCCATCTCACGACGCTCACTACACCGATCACGGGCGCTGCAATCACTGTACAGAGGCATCGCTACAACGAACGAATGCGCATGCCAAATATACATGTGCGCCAAGCAGAATAAAGAAGAGACGAAAAGCTACCAGAGTGTCCGAGAATCAGAGGCAAACAGAAAACGGGGGTGTGTGCTACGCTATTACTTATACCAACAGAGGTCCGTGCGATATTTAAGAAAGGCTGAGGCAGACATACTAAGCAATATGATACGCTAGAGCAGCCGGCCTGAGAGTCCGTCGACGAGTCCATCACCACCGCAGGAATCACGGAAAACTTCATGACGAGCGAGACCATCCTGACTTCCCTGACCAGCTCGAGCCGCCGGACGCCGAGTTGCCACTCGCGTTCGAGGCGCTCCAGCTTCCAGCGGTGCTCGATGCCGCCCAGCCGGATGCAGAGGAGCTGGCACTGACGGCAGTAGCAGCTGCACTGTTTGTTCCCCACCAGTTGGCAGATGAGCTAGCGCTGGCGCCCCACCAGTTTGAACTCGCCACGACAGAGGTTGCAGCTGCGGTCTCGGTGCTCATCCACGTGCTGGAGGCGCTAGGCGTTGCGTAAGTGTTCCAGCTGTAGCCATTGCCCATGGTCAGGGTATAGCTGCTCTTGCACTGCAGACGCTACAAGTCAGCTACGGGCGTTTATCACGATGTAGATAGTGTCCTGACCGAGTTAAGGCATGACGCAAGCATGGTGTCTGTCACGGTCTGGGTGGCCGTGGCGGTCAGAGTTGAGAACTCGGTAGCAGTCGCGGTCTGCGTCAGCGTCTGCGTTTGGAGTATGGTCATGTCCTGGGTGAGCGTGGCGGTCATGGTCTCCTCCACGGTGCTTGTCTGCACATTCATTTATCAGACGCTTGCGGTCTAAGTTCGGACACCATGCATACCTGCTCATTGACATAGGTGCTTACGAATGTCGAGATGTACGTCGTGGGCTGCACGAGCGTGCTGATCTGCGTCACGGTGACCATCTCGGTCTCGAAGTCGGTCTGAGTGGCAGTTGCTGTGGCAGTTGCCGTCGAAAGCAGCGTCTGGGTCTGGATATACGTCCTGTCCTCGACCATGGTGGAAACGATTGTGTTCTCCACAGTCCGCGTCTGCCCAAATCGCATCAGTCTGCTGCAAAATGGCTCATAGGATACACTACGTACGTTGTCGATGACCTCCGTGCTGACGACCATCGAGATGTAGGTAGTGGGCTGCACGATGGTGCTCAGCTGCGTGACTGTCTCCATTTCCGTGAGGACATCTGTCTCCGTTGCCGTCGCGGTGTCGGTCAGGGTCGCGGTGGCTGTCGCCGTCGCAGTGGACAACAGCGTCTGTGTCTGGAAGTAGGTCCTGTCTTCCGTCACAGTCTGGAGGTACGTCTGTTCCACAGTTTGTGTCTACGAGAGCCATCATGGGCATCAGATCCTATAGGCCAAAATTGAAATCCTTACCTCGTCCACGATTTGCGTGCTGACAAGCAGAGATGTGTACGTCGTGGGTTCCACGAGCGTGCTGACCGAGGTGACCGTCACCATGTCAGTCATAATCTGCGTCTGCGTCGCAGTGGAGACGAGGGTGATATTGTCGGTCTTTGTCGCCGTCTGCGTGAACTCCAGTGTCTTGGTCTACAGAAGGGTATCAGGAGCAATTCTACGGGTGCACCCCAGCAGCCACTCACGTTGTCGATCACTTGCGTGCTGACGTAGACACTGGTGTACGTTGTCGGCTGCACAATGGTGCTAAAGATCGTCGCTGTCATGAAGTCAGTCTCAGTCTCCTTCTGCGTCTCCGTCGCGGTCGCGGTCTTGAAGTCGGTCTGCGTGTACACATTGACCTGTGTGCTGGTAGCGGTTGCTGTGACCGTCTGCTCAACTGTCCTCGTGTTGTCAATAATATCGGTCGAGACGTATGTCCATGTTGTGGGCACCAGCTGCGTTGATGTTAATGTTACGAAGTCCGTTTGTGTTTGTGTCACGGATTGCGTGTCGGTCTGAATATCCGTGAGAGTCGCGTACACAGTGATCGTCGTGGGCACGGTCTGTGTCTACACACGCCAGACATTCAGCGCTTCGATCCGGGCAAGGAAAACGAGAATACATACCGCTGTTTGGGTAACTGTCGCGTATTCAGTCGACGTGACGGTGTAACCCCCGTAACCGCCACCGCCGTAGCTGGGATTGCAAGAGCCCGATCCACTTCATGACGTAATGCATCTCAGAATTTCGGACTTTTTTGTAGAGAATACCAATGATGCTCACTCATGGTTAATAATAATAGTTTCATAGCACCCCGTTGTTTGCCACTTTTAGAGGCGCGATCGCGTCAGGTAAGATCGGCGCTACTTTGATCGCGCAGACTCACCCAAGATTGTGATTGGCAGGACCCGTCGCTGGCCTTCGTGTAACCATACCCACAGGCTAAACTTTGGTAACCGCCAGCCATGAAAGACGAATACGGCATCATCGATTCAGACGAATATGTGGCAGGTGTCGTGTACTGCGAGGCCGGCGCAGATGAAGTAGCGGCAGCGGTCGAGGCAGCAGGTGCTGAGCCGCCTGCAGACGAGGCTGGTGCGGCGTAGCCGTATCCGTACGCACTAGGCGAAGCAGAACCGTACGCAGTTGGCGCCGCGTACGCGACGCTGGACGGTACCGAGGACCATCCATTCACCGCAAGCTGGGCGGCGGCCGTACCGACAAGAGAAAGCCCGAGGAGTACCGAATGCATGTCGAAGAACGTCAAAGGGGCAAGATAGAACGGTTGCTGGAGCCTGCGATAACCAGAGCGACTAGGTAGCTTGAATGAACGACTGGGAAAGCGGTCTACGCTGAGCGGGACTGGCTAGCAGCGGCAAAAATGCGGAAAGCTATGCGACGGACGCAAAGCACTCTGCGGGGGCCATGAGTATCTTTCGGGTCGACGATGTGGAACATTGCTGCTTACCGCTTAAAAACAAAAGGAAAGTGAGAAGAAAGAAAACCGAAGGCTAGGGGAGGGGGGTGAGGGCGACGAAGGCATTTTGGCGGTTATATGAGATACGGTGAGCACACGCGACGGAGGTCCCGCATCGAGGAACGGTATCAGTTGATCGTGTCGTCTGGGAGACTACGGCGGACGACTTGGCGCTTCGTTGGCTTCAAGTCCGGCCCCCCATTGGCCGGCCTGTCACTCCTTGGGAATCATCAAGACCAGCAACCCATTCGAAAGGAATCGGATAGATGCATGATATTCCGCACAGCAACCAATAAGAACAGAAGTACGGTAGTCCACACAGCTACACAGCACCCAACATCATGTCGTCCGCCGCCCGAAGTCACCATGCACGTCCAGCAGAATCTTGAGCGCATTTCGCGCGCGAATCTTGGCCAGGTCCTCTGGTTGGCTGGTGTACGCGGTCTCGATCTCCTTGCCCTGCCCGTTGAATGGATACTGCCGAGCCAATCAGCGTCCCCGATATCCCCGAAATAGACATCACCACTTACGGGGAAGAACTGCGGCAACCAATCGCGTGTCAGCATTCTGCCTCCCGTCATGGTCTCTATGAGAACGAACCTTGTGAAGATACTCGTACGCGACCAGTGTGAATCCAAACTGTGGGCTGCTTCGAATGATTCGAGCCGGTCCGCCTTTAAAGAACGCCTTGAAGCCTTCTTCTTGGTCTGGCTCGGCCCCGTCAATCGACGCTGACACGCCCGATTCGCAGTGGAGCACTCACAGATCCTCACGAACGCATCACCCATGCCCTTGTATGTCGTCTGTCCCGAACGCGCCTCTACCTGCAGCCGCGTCTTTACCACGTCTACATAGCCCCCGTCAGCATATTCTCATCGGCTACGCACAGGCGAGCAACCCCACCTGCAGGTGTCGTGAAATATGCGGCGGGCATTCCACTGCATCATGATAGCCATTTCGGCGTGCCGTATGTCAGTAACAGGCTATGCATCAAGCCAAATGAATGGACAGATGTATAAGACACGTACGCGATGGCAGCAGACGCCAACGTCTCGAGGAATGACAGTTGTTTCCCATTGTAGCCCTCGTGGAACACGTCCCTCTTTAGGTGTGAGTATGCCGGAAAGTAGATAGCCGAGAACGGGATATCACGCAGCAGACAGGCGCTAGCGCCCTTGTACAGACCGAGCAAACCAAGTTGACGGATGATGTGAGCTGCACCCTTCGGTGCGGCCCCCTCGAGCTTGGCAGCTTCGCCTTGGATTTGGAGACGGATCTTTCTGTGTGGTTCCGTTAGCACCGCCTCGTGTCTAAATGTTCACACGCTACTTACACGATCTCGAGGGGGTTCGTGAATATCTGGACAGCATACGTCAGCCTATCCACGCCGCTGTATCGCAATACAAGCCTACATACCACCTGACAACCGCCAGCCGTACCACC
This sequence comes from Postia placenta MAD-698-R-SB12, assembly GCF_002117355.1. Lineage (NCBI taxonomy): Eukaryota > Fungi > Basidiomycota > Agaricomycetes > Polyporales > Adustoporiaceae > Rhodonia > Rhodonia placenta. The sequence goes on along the minus strand of NW_020169832.1, from coordinate 934,941 downwards.
AGCGACCAATTCCCAGAACAATTTGATCCTGCCTGTCTCAGGATCCATAGCACGAGACCGGACAAAGTCATTGACTGTCAATTTGATTGCCTTCTCTGGTGCGACACCCTGCCATAATCGGTTAGCGACGTCGACGCGTATCAACGGGATCAGCGCTCACAATCAGCTGTGGTCCCAATCCCCGGTAGAATCCTACAAAGCCTTCGTTGCGGAACACTTTCTTGACACAGTCGAGACTGTTCTTGTACAGCAATTGTCCAACGACTGAACTGCGTTGATTTTGCATACTGAAGAAATGACATGTGAACTCTCCGCCATCGAGTTGCAAGAAACGTAACATACCGGGTCTATGCAAGTTACAATCATTGCGATGAGAACTAATGGAGAACATGGGCCACCACCGACGTACCTTGACTAACAGGAAATATGAGTATCATCACTTATCGATTCGAAGCGCATGCACTCACCGAGGTCAATTGGGTATACGATGGTCGCACCGAAAGCACCGGCGAAGCCTGTCAATCAGACATGGCATCACGTCTCATAGAAACATCATGCACAGCAACGCTTACCTCCTTGCACGAAGTTATATACTGAATGCGCAACCGAATGTACGAACGATGTCGTAGCCGGAGTCTCTTCTTCGTGCCGCTCCAAGGGCGCCCGCCACCGCGGATCAAGCAACGACGCAAAATCTAGCAAGGCCAGGCGTTGCATCGGGTTGCCACGGCCCGCGAAGTGGAAAATGATCTGTGCTTCCATAGGCGTGAACAGGGAATAGCGGGTGCTCGTTTCGCAGTAATTCAAGAAGTCCGATTGGTCAATTCGCCCATCTTTCGACTTCGCGATCGCTTCACGGATGATACTGAACATTACAACGTCAGAACCCGCTCACAATATGACCCACAGAGCGAAGACACCTACCGCTCGATCATGTCCATCTCTATCGGAGGCATCATTTACACTCTTCATTGGCTTGACTCGAGAGTTCAAATTTGCCCACCTCTGATAATATTATGGAACGCTATGACTTCAGAATATGAAATCCGGCCCCCAGGGGAAAGGACAGTGAGTGTCGGCAGTCGCTCTATGGTAGCCTCGGATAGTTTATGTCCAGCAATTTCCTACAGGTGTAAACCAGTAAGAGGACGAGAGAACAGACAGAACTACCTCCACGTACTAGGATGATCCTCTTGAACTCTTCTGGGAGAATGAAACCGTCCCGATCCTTGTCTAGGTACTTGAATGATTGACGTAGCCGTTCGCCTTGCAGACCCTTCATCAACTGAGTGAACTCGTTGTCTGTGTCCAATGTCATCAGCTGTATCTGAATCGGCTGGGCGTATTACCTACATCCGAGGACGTGTTGTCCATTTTTGGTACCAAGGTAAAGCTTTACCCAGTCACTATAAGTATGTCAGAACGAGCAGGCGAAAGGAATCAATCGCCACGTACCTGTCGAAATCGAATGGGATAGCGTGTGTCCCAACATTAGCATTGAAGACATTCTTGAACTCATCGAAAGTGATGGTGCCCGAGTCATCTCTAGCGCAAGCAACGTCCAGAAAAGCTCAACAACAGGCACATTGCCAGCAGGCAAAGACGTACACGTCAAAGTACTGGAAAGCAATCCAGTAGTCCGCATCAGGCCTCTTCAGCAACGTCTCGAACACCACGAAGTCGTCCCAGGACACGGCGCCCCGCTTGCTCGAGTCCGCGACCTTGAACAAGATCGCGAACTGCTGCCGGCCAATTTTCGTCAAGTCCCCCGAGGGCGCGATCGCGTTCACGAACTGCTCGCTGCTCAAGTACCTGCGCACGATGTGTCAACCCGCCCTCGCACACATGAGCGTGGCACCCGCGCGACGTACTTCTGCCCGTCCACCACCGTCTGCGCGTTCACATCGAAGGCGCGCCTCCACCGCTTAATCTCCGTCTCGGGGACCGCCATGGCGTTCCGGACGTGTCGTAAAGTTGAGACCGTGCGTGCAGAGACCGCGAGCTCATCCGAGTCAGCGTGCACGGTCGGGAAGATGCGCGGCAGCGTGAAGGGAAACATTGTCAAGCCTCACGTTCGGGGGAGGAGTTCAACAGCTGGCGAGCGTCAGACAATCTTCACAGTACAGGAGGGGTATCGCCGTTCTAGGACAGACACAGCTATATCAAACTCTAGAGATGTAGACTCGAGTATACGACGGTCCGCGTAGTGTAGTCTAGAGCAGGAAAGCACGAGAGTCTAAGGACAGCGAGGACAGCGTGCCGCCGTACAGGGCGGAACGGAATAATGAGCGGAAATAAAGCGATGAGCTGGCAAGGTTGAGCTTGCGGGGATGCAGTCGGCTTGACTCGTGCATGTTGCATTGCGGGGTTAGAGGGCTGACGTAAGCACATTTTAGACAGCCAAAACTGATAGCAGAAGCGCAGGTGATTTCTCGCTCTCACGCAACTCGTCGCGACGCGACTGCACTTCTCAGCTTCATCGTGAGCAGAACGAATATGGTACTGCCGCCGGGCTGTCCTCACGCAGCGAACGCCACTGCGTGAGGTAGCCGGAAACTGATACAGTACATCTCTTTGCTTGGCGCGACTGACCGCACCCAGTGGTATGATGTCTCCTGCCCGAGCGAATGTCCCAACTTGTCCTCCACTCTCTATGACAACAAATGGCAGATGTACCTGCATTAGCAACGCCGACGATGGTGAGAAATGGGATACTCCGTACCTGCCGGATATCGATCTCAGCCTTTTCTGGCTCCAGCTCTCGGGTGAAGCAGTAGCAGTGTATCATCGGCATGGCCTCCGAGTCCTCTGCGCCGTAAAGCCCGCTCAAAGCCCGCTCGCCTCCGTTCGCGGATGCTAGCACGCCACGGAATTCGTCTAGAAACTCGATGGCCGATTCGGGCAGATTCATCGCGAACTGAGTGATGCGCCTCCGCCGTGGCGCCGGTGGTGGCGAGCTGTAAAAGCGCTCCGGCGACCGCTTCCTTTCACGTTCTTCTTGGAACTTTTTCCGGCGTTCCTGCCTCAGCTGTGCGCTGTTCTTCTTGGGTGGAGGGTCTCGGAAGGGACCATCGAATGCCCGATTGAATACCGAGCGGATGAAACTCCGGCCGTCTTCGCAGAATGGTCTCACGAGCTCTGCTACCTGTTGAATAAGAGTCGCATCAATTCTCACTTCTCTCTGGGAAGGAAGTAAAAGACGCATGCCAAGCCAAGGAGATGATCTGGGAATCTTGGACTAACCTTATTGTCCTTGACATTCTGTTTGAGGTATTTATAACTTGCTGGGTTCAGATCGTTAGCGAAGACACCACAGCCTCTCTTCGCCGCCGGGATAGCGAAGGGGCCTACCCCCGCGAAGACATCGGCTACGACACCTTCTGGCTTGAATGAATCGACAAGGCGACCGTGCTCTGTATGCAGCCGCGAATTCCAGTAAACTTCGCTGAAGTCGAACGTAAACTGGCAGTTTTGTTCATGCTATTTAGAACGCGTCGTGAGCTCATGGTTCCGTCATTTTCAGCAACGGAGCGACTGACATGGCATACGATAAAGTCGGACTCTCCGGCTAGTAGTTCCATCTTGAAGACGCGGTACTTGGTGTCAATCGTACTCGTTTTGTTGACGACGGATCGGATATGGCCCGCATTTTTCTGCAAAGGCGGTGAGTCTATGGAACACGACATACGTTGGATCTGTACAAACATCAAGAATTACTTGACCTATGATATGCTTGTACGGAAGATATTCGGCTTTAAGGTTGAGATGCGCTGTATATCCGATTAGTGTAGTACACACTACTAGGCATGACACACATACCTATGTGGCCGACAGAGGCGAATCCAGACGGAGCCTCTTCCACGAGCTCCTCGGGAAGGATGGAGGCCAAGATATCATCTCCCAGTACATTGCAGGTAAGCATTATCCGACTAGTACATGCCGGAGTCTTTACCTGCAATCCAATAGTCGTAGTCTAGGTCTAGCTTGTGAGGCACAATCTCTGCTGATTCTTGCTTAAGGTATTCTTGTGCTTCAGGCGGCAATTCGCCTGGCTTGCCATGGCATCAGCCACTCTACCAGAGCGAGATAGAGATGAAAGCGAAGCACCTTGTTCCTGGCACCCCAAGAGCACAAGCCTATTCCCGTCCTCCAATGGCACAACGCTCTTTACCCTCTTCAAGCCTAAGAGCAAGCTGACGACATGCTCTTATTTAAGCGACAGCCACTGTTGTTGATGGAGCATCGCACATACGTTTTCAACTCGTTGGCAGCTAGCAGCTTGCCCGCCTTTGCCGGAGGCACCTTGGCGGCAAGGACCGTCACTGACGTGCAGAAGGCGCTTTTGTCCAGCTCCTTCATCCCGCGATGCACAGGCGGGGAGATATCGATGCTAAGACCGCGAGCCATGATGAGGCGAGAGACAGAGAATGGCAGTCGCGGGGGTGATTTGAGTTTGTGTAGACAAGCAAGCATGGAGGCCGGAGTGCTCGAGAGCAAATCATCGAGTCAAGCACCGGCGGCAACATGCGGGATCTAGCGGGAGATCGCGATCGATCGCGATATGATCTCTGAGTGTCTCTGATGCAATCGTCGACTGAAGCCAAATTACTTACTCTGCCTCGAGCACTTTCATCCGCGACATTATACACCGTGTTATAAGACGACTCGTGAGTGAATATTATCATTACAATTCCTGGTTTCTTTATTCTACGATTCTCACCCGAGGCAGCAGCGGAGAATACTTATCCTCTACTCCTTGGCACGTAACTTGATACCTTGCAAGCACTGCCGACCCACATCGCTCTGTCCGACCTCACTGTTCTACACCCGAGCGACTCCTGCACTGCACCTACCATGGCGCACGATCTACACCCTCTCCCCGATCCTTCTATACTCGCGCATATCGTCGATGTCCATTGTCATCCCACCGACTCCCCAACTCCACCGGAGGCGATGACCGCCATGTCTCACCGAATGTGTGCAATGGCCACGCGCGCAAGCGATCAGCCTCTCGTGCGCAAGCTTGCAGAACAATATCCCGATAGCGTTATTCCATGCTTTGGTGCGTGTTCCCACTTCTCCCTCACGTCTTTGGTAAACATGATCCTTCGGAACCGTGACGACCCTATGCATTCTCCCTCTGGCATCATGCTCTGCTCACCATCCTACCCGTCCAGCACATTAACCTGCCATCCCAGGCTACCACCCCTGGTTCTACCACTGGATCTCGCTCGCCCCGGCTTCCGCGGTCCCCTCCAAACGCTCACACTACGCCTCCCTCTTCCTCCCCTCCTCAAAACCACAGCACGCCGACGCCTTCGAGCGCCTCCTCCCCTTCCTCCCCGACCCCACCCCGCTCGAAACCGTCCTCGCCGGCCTCCGCGCGGACCTCACGGCCTTCCCGCACGCCATGCTCGGCGAAGTCGGGCTCGACCGCGCCTGCCGCGTGCTGTACAAGCACCCCGTCGCCCCGCCGTACGCAGAGGCGTACACCGCTCACGACCACGACGACAAGCGCGACGGCGCAAGCAGCCTCTCCCCGTTCACGATACCCCTCGCGCACCAGGTCGCGATCCTCGAGGCGCAGCTCGCACTCGCGGTCGAACTGCGTAGGAACGTAAGCCTGCACAGCGTCCAGGCACCCCAGGCCACCGCGGAGCTGCTCGCGCGCATGAAGGCGCGCTTTGGGCACGCGTGGATGGACATCAGCGTGGACCTGCATAGCTGCGGATTGAGCCCGGAGGGCTGGCGCGACATCGAGGTGCGCATGAACCGTTTGTCTGGTCTCGCCCGTACATGATGAAGCGACATCCTGATGCCCAGCGCACCCACCCAAACGTCTTTCTCTCGCTTTCAACGGGGATCAACGCGCGTTCGCGCGGGCACATTGCTCTGCTGCGCGCCGCAGCGCCAACCCGCCTTCTGGTCGAGTCGGACTTCCACGATGTGCGCCTGAGCGCGCCGTATACGTGGGATATGGTGTGCCGCATTGCGGACGCACGCGGGTGGCGGGTTGAGCAGAGCGCGGCGGAGGTCGAGGAGGTGGGCGGCGAGGACAAAACACAATGGGGCGTGGTGTGGCGGCTGGCAGAGAACTGGCGGAGTTTCGAGCGCGGTGGACATAGGGAAGCACCGAGGACGAAGAAACGGGATAAGAGGAAGCTGTTACTCGACGACAGCGAGGAGGAAGAGGACGAATAAAATTTCCAGAAGTCAAATCAGCACCAGCAACGAGGCATTGAGGTGGGAAAAAAAGTAACGCAAGCTCATTGTGAGTCCACGCAAGAATAATGATATTATCGTAGGATAGGAACAAAGGAACATACAGTATGCAAGAGTTCCGAGGCAGCAGTAGCTGGTATTAGAAAGCGTACATGAGCAGGAGGATTAAACATACGCCCACAACGCAGCCCACGATGATTGCATCTCGCCGCCGCCGTGACCTGATCATGGAAATGAGGTGGTTCATCCCCGGCAGGGAAGCTATCGGCGGACTTGTATGAGTACTTAGCACCTTAGTACAGCAACGTGGAGAGCACACGCACTTAGCACTCCCGTCATTCGCGCATTGATCCCCGAAATGGTCGAGCCTTGCCTAGAGAACTCTGCACGGGTCTCGTATGCTTGGCTAATGAGGGCATGTAAGTGAGATGGATGCTGGCTCGTGGGAAGCGACAAGAAGCAGATGCGTACGCAAGGATATCGTCCGTCATACGATGTGAGCTGTCGATGTGTCCCCGCTCGGCTAGCAACGAGTCGGCCGCGGAGGACCTGTATGCACTGCATGGTGCGGCTTCACATCAGAAGAGTGGAACGTGTGAAGTCGCGTAACCTCAGACATACTCGATGTCGTTCCGCACGCCGCTTAGCAGGTTCGCTTGATCCAACGCGGCCTGCACGTTCGTCTATGCGAGCCTAGTCAGTACCTGAACATGTCGCCGGGGTGATCGTGCGTACTTTTGTCCTACGGAATTCCCGTACGTAGTCCTGATACACCTCCCTATGTCTCTGTATCGCACGCAACATGGTCTGCGATGGAGGATTGTCCGTGTCATCTGAGAGCGCAGAGAGCTGGTCGTTCAGTTCTTGCAACTGCCCATGGCCGAACTGTGAACATCGTGCAGCGTGGTGATGCAAATACGCACACCTTCTCGAGCAGTTCCTCGCATTCTATCTCAAGGTCTTTCCAACGCTCGCCTGAGCCAGTGGCCTCGATGTCGTCCTGGTGGCGGGCAATGGAAGAAGCAAGGCGGGCATAAGCTGTGAGTTTGGTGTCGAAGAGAGACTCCAAGGTCCGACATTGACGATGGAGTGAGTCGTATGTGGACATGGCGCCAGCGCAAATAATATGGACTACTCAGAGACCCAGAGCTAGTACAAGAGTGTAGACGAAGTACACAGCTGCGCGGTGTGTACGCGCTGCGCACGCGGTCCGGGGAAGCTCCGGGTAAACGTCACCAGTGCAATTCGGGCTTTGCCGAAGCTTGTTCTGCTCTCTCCAATATTACTCTTTTACATCTCTATGCTTCTCCATGTCCTTCAGGGCCTCCAGCTGCAGACCTGGACACCAATGGCCCTGGCTTGGTGATCTGTTTTCTAGCTACCGTATCTCTATCTGTAAACTTGGACGTGGTGGAGTTGAAGATGCCTCTCGCATCGCTTTAGATCCGTATTGTGGATAGGGCAAGATTCAAAAGGCGTGCGAGATGACTTATTTCAGAGCCGACGATGCCACGGTGGGGAGCCAAGCGGGGACTACATTTTCATACGGGGCGAGCGAGGCAGATACACCACAGCCTAGGTGGCAGAAGTCTCCACCTACGCACGCCCCGATCGGTGACGCGGCTTGCAGCGTATTGACGTCATATGCTTCCGCTTAGCCCCACAACGTTTTTGCCAGCCCTATAAAACGCCTGCAAATTGCAGCTCATCCCTCACAGCTCACGTTCACGACTTTTTCACGCGACCATCCTCTGTAACCTTTTAACGACCACTTTCTCTACCAACCACCAATATCCACCATGGTAAGCACTCGCTCGACTTCCGCCTTGTCGCCGCCGTCGCTGACCCTAGCCCACAGGGTACCGTTGTCTCTGCAATCGCTGGTGCTATCGAGGCCGTTGTCTCTGCGGTGGCCAGCATCATCATGATCATTGTCGGCGTCATTGTGACGGTATGTCCATCCGCTCCGCCTTCGCAGCGCAGAGGCTCACTGTCAAATTCATAGATCATTGTCACCATCTTCGATATCATATTCGATATCATCTGCTGCAACTGGTTTGGTGGCCGCACAAGACGTACCGGCACGCACAGATACAATTTCGGTCGCTCGGGAGGAGTAGGGTCGTCACTTTAGGCTGTATGCTGTAGCCTGGTGATTGACACGATGATCTACGCCTGACATACGACATACCCCTTCGCATACAATAGTCATACCTGTAATAACGATACCTCCGTCAGGGCCTCCCGACTGCCTTTGTATGAAGGTTAATGTTTGTTCTCAAAGATCTGATTGCGCTTGTGTCTGTCGGTTGCCACGGTACATGTTGATCTTCATCTCCCGCGGGCAGGACGTTCACATTATTCTCCTAAGAGTCGTATCTGATGATGATCTTTTTGACCAGCCATGACAGGCCCGAGCTATCTATCAGAGTATCTGACGAGGTTACTTGGTCCGTCTGGCTTTCTAGCCTTCTCTTTCGGCCGACTGACCGCAATATCTTGTAAGCATTGCCGGATTGACTCCTTGTGTGAAGCCGTAGGGTGATGATTTATCTCGTACGTTTCAGTGGCTTATATATCGACGTCATGTGGATGCTTGTTATGTAAGTCGTCGCAGTTTCTCAGAATCATTCGTGCGGGCCGGGCGGTGCTCTCTTGCGCATTCCTCGAGTACATCTGTCAATCGGCCCCCATTCCATGTATATTCTGCCATGTCGTTGCTGATGATCTGAATGCATGAAGACATACATAAGCGACAGTCTTCTGTTAATTGGTCTTTGAGATCAACTTATCTCAGGTGAGCACTCTTGCATGCCTGTTAGTGTGCTGTTGAAGAAAGCGTCCCAGTGCTATCGTGCCTTCGAGATGTGCTAAATTTCACAATGGTAAGCTTAATCGCACTCTGCTACTATGCTATCCAACAGTATCTCACAATCAGTCAAGCTTCAAGTAGCGGACATGCCATGTTAATCTTCACAGCCATCACCCCTTTCTCATTCATATGGTCAAGCGGATTTCTCGATTTGGATCTAGACAAGAGTACTGATGCTTGCGAGATACGTGCTTGAGGAAAACACATTCCAGTTGGATATTATTCCCTTGGGCAGAAGGAGGCTAATGTTTGGTTCATCTTTACATCACGTCTTGAAAATGTCCCTGACAGATGGTCTTGTGCCACACAGCCAACGTGACCCATATTAAGGGTAATTGTGAGAGCTTTGTTGTCAATCTCGGTTTTCTTTACCTCATTTATCACCGCATCATCTATCGTGGCTAGAAAGGAAACCTCTGTGCGCAATCTTGAAGAAGACAAGGCATCTAGATGCCTACTTAAATATCCCAGCTGAATGTCGACGTCCAATCTCCCTCCGGTCTTTACTTCAGCCTGTCTCTTCTCCTACCAACCCCAAGTGTTTATCTTTGAGGCGTTTTCCTTCTGGTAGGTGCGTCACCTCGATGCTATAGCAGAAGAATCTACTTACAGCGATCAAGACAGTACTTTATGTCGCTTGCATTTACCGGCCGCGTCGTGTGTTGAACCCGATCTTTGTTAGCCCCTGCGTTTGTACTTCTCACCCCTTTTTGTTCGCTTATTGTTGTCCATTAGAACGGCACGCTGAATGCAGCCATGTCCAGCGGGTTGTGCGTTGATCTTTTGGGGTTAGACGTAGGCTGCGACGCATCAAGTACTAGCAGCCCAACATCAGGGACCGTTCCCGCTTCCTTAAGCAGTTCTTTGGCTTCCACTACCGAAAGCTCTCCCATCAGGAGCACATTGCTCACATACAGCACTTCACCCCTGACTCATATAGTACATTCTTCATCCATTGACAGCGATGTGACCATCCCACTTTCCGCCACCGTGACGTCCCAGCCTTCTCCTGTCTCATCTTCATTGCCACAGGCCTTGCCGAGCACGACTGTTCAGTCTGAATGGACAACCTCAGTTTCAGTGTCTGTGGGATTACCCACGCATCCCTCATCTGCATCAACCACCGCGTCATCACTAGCTTGGAGCACTGCTTCTTCTCAGAGCAGCTTGCTCCATTCTCATTCCGCGCAACCTGCTGCAGCATCTGTCACCGAGAATGTGACGTCACCTCAACATATGAGGTTTCCCTGGACAGCTGTCATCGCGTGCGCCATAGTAGGCGGCATATTTATCGTTTCTTTGTTTGTGTGGTTCTCCCGGAGGCGGTACTGCCGATGGCACGATATGCAAATGCGTCGTGAACCAGCCTTGATCTCTACACATATGAATGGTGAGTGCTAATTATCGTTGCGGGAACACCGCAATACCTACGCTGGCGACTGCACTAGCGGCAGGCCGTGAAGACAGCGTAAACGGGCCACCCCCTGACTACGATATAGAGGCAGAAATAAAGCACGACGGTTAGCGCGAAGGTTCGAATTCTGCACGTCGTTTGGCTGATATCTGCCATGACAGATGAGAACAGTCAAGCGGAGCTACGAGCACCCGACGAGCAATCTCCTGCTCACCCCGTCAGCTCTATTCCAAATATAACCCCTGATAGGACCAGTGTGGATGCTGTGGTACCGCTAACCCTGCGCGCAACAGATGCAGGGATCTCGTTCTCTCAAGATAACATACCCCATATATTGCCGCCTGCGTATCGGGATGTCTTCAGTGATTAATGTAGTCTGTAGCCTGCTGTTTGCGTAGACTAGCCCCCGAAAAAGTATACCCTTCACCCTGATAGTAATCTACTATCTGCAAGCCATTTGTACGAGCGGGAGACAGAACATTGTCTAAGTTTTCGCACGTTTAGCAACGTCATCAGCGACGGGGATGAGGTGCCGCGTACGGGCGGAGCGCCCCTGCTGATTGAGGTGAAACTGAGATAGAAAGAGAGTGAGAGAGTGAGAGAGTGAGAGAAAGGCTGTATGCGGGCCTTCATCCGTTGTCGTTGATCAACGAGTTAAGGGCTTGGCGTGGACAATATACATATATGCCTCACACGAAACACGTTCGAGGCAGCAGTCACATAGAGCAAGTGAGCCGTCAGCAGGGCACGATAATGAACTGGTAGGGCTGATCGCGAGTCCTCTCTCGTGCGGGATGCGAGTAGGTACTACGCTGTCGATCCGAATATAGCCTAGACAATTTGGGCAGGGTCTCCTGTCCTAACAACCACAGCTGCCGTGTGCATGTGAGATCTGTCGAGCACCGGCCCATGTTTTCATGTCCCGATCCTGAACATTCGAGGACTAAATGTGATAAGAGACGACACGCTGATTCTTTACCCGTACCTCAAGCCCATTTCGTCAGAAGAGCAATGAATGTGTCCTGCAGTGACAGGAAGCACATAACAGGGGTAAACGGTAAATGGTCATTGACACACATAATCCGAAAAGGAGCACACCCTCGCTTGACATCGATCGACTATGGTGAGTGATCATCTAAGCCTCACGGGCACACACGAGACACGATTGCTCGCGGGAGTCGTGGCACAAGCGCAGCTATGCGAATGGGTGTCTTCCTTGAGCCTACCGTATGAATCCGCAATCGGGCAATTCCGCGTTGCTGCGGTACTCAGGTAACACGTTGTGTATTATCCGGATGAGACTGTCGGGTAGCGAACCGAATGGAACACATTCGAATGAGGAACATGTTCTCGAAGATAGAACCACACATCTGGACCTACCAATAAACGGCAATATCTCCATTGGAAGATGCAGCTGGTATGTTTCATGAGAAAATGAGCTCACCAGGCTAACGCCGCTAGTTGATCTGAGCGCTGTTGTATTTGGAGATTGCTTCGGAGAGGTCAACAATCCTTCAAGGCGCGTATCATGCCTTTCAGCTGAAAACACAATTCCAGTCAGTCTGAGGATAGAAGAGATGTTTCGTCATACACAGAAAGGCCGATGTGGGAAGCTTTATGATTATCGCTATCCGACGTCCGCACGCGTGAACAACTTCGCTTTCATAAATAGTACACCCTTGTTCCGTGGATCAACGATGCTGGCAAGAGGAAGCCGAGTGCACATAAAGCAAGACATGCGAGCCGCGATGATGTGTAGCGATAGCTCACAAGGTGTCCGAACGGAAGAAAGGCGTTTCGTGGCGAAGACAGAAGCTTGAGGAGCGAAGCACACTAGCATATGGTGTTGATCTAATAAAGTACACAGACCGGGGTTCAAGCCTCAGGTTTTGGCACCAGCTGGTACCTCACACTACGGTTCCTGCTCAATACGAACCAAGTGCAATGTGAGAAGGAAGCCTTGATGCGTGGCGGCTTCCGCGAGAATGTCTTCGCCGAATGGCCACGGAGGCATGAGGAGAGCAATAAGCTAGAAGCAGAAAGACACACGCACCGAGTCCACCAATCCCGTATGACGGTCTCGTGACTTGGGACGCGACGCGACGCGTCCAGTGCCCGGAGTTTACCAAGACAACACGGACATCCCCACTACACGTAATTTCGCTACTCATTGGCACCTGCAAGCACTATCGGATCTTGGTTTCTAAGCGGCCACTCGGAGGATCGCGAAGCCACAGTTCACGGTGCTCGAAGCTCTCGTCTGATATTCGCTTGCCTTTACAAGGCAGACTCAGCCTGACTGGCTTGACCACATACGACGTCATCTCTTGTTGAGCATGACACGGAGGCGGCGATATTACTGTGCTGAGACTAGTCACCTTCCGGCGTCGGATTGTCCGATATAATTGGTTCTTGAGTTGTCTCCGGCCGGTCTTTGGACCCTCTTACGCCAGGGTTCCATCTTCTCGAATCTATCAGTTCTCACATCTAGGAAGAAGACTTCGACAAACAACGTATAGGGCGGCATGAAGCTCTGTCCCACGTACTAATACGTACGTGGCCTGCTGATGATACACCCTATGCGAGGGGCCCGATTGAAAGCACATATATAATGTGATGGCCCGTGAGCTTCACGACGTACACGACAAACTGGCATGTATATCTTTTACTCATTCGCCGCTCCCTTGCTCCTGCTACTTGCTCTGCGATTGTTGAGACGATCTAAGGTACCGTGCCTTCGCTTACCGGCAACCCTCGGGTGCTCCACTTATGACTTGAAGATCAACAGGTCTGTAGAAAGGGCCTGCCGCCGACGGTAAACATCCCGGTATTAATCGCCAGTTGCTGACTCTACCTCCAAAACATTCAAAACTGACATTTATAGCCGGAAGACATTTTCTCGAACCCGCGCGAGGCCTATGGGGCTGCCCTACGACAACATGGTCCGGTGATTGCTGTAAGGCGTAAGGGAAATGTCAGCAACATACTCCGAGATGCGTCCCAAGACTGACACGTTATGCAGCTCGAATATGTGGTGGGGCCTGAGTTTGCCCGGCACGTACTCACCTGTGACCGCGACTTCAGTTTTGAAGAAGGCTCAGCGGCAGTAGGTGCCTCTGCCTACCATCCTAACTTGTTTGCATATAACCGGTCTAGATTATGAACTTGCAACCTATCATGGCGCTGACTGGCGGAACGCTGTTCCGTGATCTAAAGGATTTCGTCCGGGAAGGTATCATAGCAAGAATGGATGAAATTGTCGATCAACGTGAGTAGCGCTCTCTTAGAATCAGCCTCTTTTTAACTAACGCGTACTCAGTCTATCCGATATATGACCGCGACTGCGAGGTGTTCGTCGACCTCGTTGCTAAACCAGAGCACGAGAGCAGCCGTCCTGACCTCTTCAATCACACGCGCGACACGTTATCCGAGGCGACACTTCTGCTTCTGCTTGGTCAGGTAAGTGTCCTGCTACGATTTGACCACCAATCTCTCATCAGCGGTGCACAGGAATACGTCAGCAAAAGGAACATGCGCATCGTTGAAGATGTGTCGAACGGCATGGCGCAACTCACCGGCCAGTATCAGAATTTCTCTTTCGTAGGCAAGTACCTACCGTGGCTCTGGGTGCTCCTTACCTGGTCAGTTCCTCGCCGTATCAAACACCGCCAGCTTCATTATGAAATTCAGGATCAACGTAATTATAATCAAAATTCCATTCGGCTTTGTGCGGCTGCTAGGTCCCCGTCTGTGGGTCGATGTGAGCAGGTACGAGAAAATTGCAAGGAAGTCGAAGGCATCAGAACAGGAGGTGAGCAGTGGAAGATTCTACACCGATAAATGTGCAGCTCATGGCCACATAACAGCCCCGGAACGTCCTCTACCTCATAGTGAAGACGTACATTAATTCTGGCGAACAATATATCGGTGTCTTTCGACGAATGTACATCGCTATGCTACTGTTGTGGTGCGTAGTTCTGTTCTCACCGCCACTACCGGATTTGACATTCTTTCAGCCTTATATTCGCCTCCGTTCACACAACGTGTGTCAACTTCTCCAGGCGCATCCATCTTCCCGCTAAACCCCGCTGTGCTATAGAACCGTCGTCTCTCAATGGGTCTTATTCCAACTCGCTACTCGACCAGAATACCTGAACCCTCTGCGAGAAGAGCTTTTGAAGGTCCGCGAAGAAGCTGCGAACGGAGAGCTACACCTTACTGCCGCCTCCCTACGGGCAGCGCATCTGCTTGACTCGTTCATCCGTGAAGTCATGCGCCTCAAGGGGGACACCATCTCAACTATGAGGTATACAACCGCAGATGTCCCCCTCGGTGGCTATGTGATTCCGAATGGTGCGTATTGGCACCGTAGCAGCATCGCTTCATTCTGCCGGTGGGGTCGCGCTGACGAGGCATTCTTCCTCAGGATCATTTGTCACGCCTATGTCTTCCACTGTGCATGAGAATCCCGAGATATTTGGGGACGAGCCGACCAAATTCGATGGCTTCCGATGGGTGGAGCTGAATAAAGATGCTGCCATGACAGGCTCCGCGCACATCGTCTTCGGTCTTGGCCGCTTCGCGTGCCCCGGGAGGGTGCTTGCGGTGAACGGTCAGCCTGTATCCACTCTCTGTCAGCGACTGTGCCTGACGAAGCGACCCTGAATCCAGAGATCAAGCTTATAGTTTTGTCCCTCATTGGACGCGCTACTCCCAGTCTCTTGGAAGGCCGCTTTGAAGTCACCGACCCGCTCAACACGGTGACCCAACCGCCTAAAGGGACCCTAATCTTTACGCCGCTAGATCGTCCATTGCTGTGACAACTGAGGCGGATACGTTGAGTACTTTGAATATTGTGGAGGCGAAAAAAATCAATTCACACCACTGGATTGAAAGGAAATCGTCGAAATCATGTTTCCTTCACAATGACAGGCGAATGACGAGTAGCAATATCCATGACGAAGCACAGCGTGATAGCAGTAATAGATGATGAGCTTAACATATAAGTATCCAGGCAATCAGAGAAAGAGCGTGGCTATCCAGAGAATACGATGTTAAGTCCGTCAGAGTATGAGTGCTATTACCCACATGGCCCAAGGGCCCCAAGCTATACATAGATAGCAGCAATCACCGCCTATATCTCTGTGAAGGACCAATTCGTCAGCGAAAACCATACCATGGCATTCGGAACAAGTGTCTCACTCGTTTGATTTCCTTTTTCATCATACGTTTTTGTAGATAGTGTGCCAGCCTCTTGAGGTCCGGCCAAGTGAACAGGGGAATCACGATCGCCATCACCGGCAACCCAATTTCCCAAAATCTAGACGTTATATAGAGTTAATACACAGGACATCCTTTCGTCACAGCCAATGCCTGCAAGGTGTGAGGGAAAACCGAATACGCACAGAAGATCCGTGTGGTGACCGACCGACCACATGGATTCGAAATTCATACCCTAGCGTTGAGGGTAAAAGCCAACAAGTTAAGGACGTCGGTTAGACTGCGACAGAACGGGTCACGTACGAAGTATCCGGTGAGGAGTGTGAGCGGCAAGAAAATGATTGTGGCAAGAGTAAGCCGACGCCTGCGTCGCGAAATTAGTCAGTGTGATCTGCTGAATGTGACCCCCTGCATGCTGACATCTACACTCACATCACTTCGTTCATTTCATAAGATGCCATCTACGGGCAATCCACAGGAAAGGTTAACAAGAGCAGGACGAATAGGTGCAATGCAATACACACGTTAAACGTGTAATTGATCAGATTCTCACTGACTCCAGCAAACATGTCCATGCTAGTTAAAATGTACTCCATGTGATCGTGGACGTCCGCCTGTAACATGCCAGCTCCTTTTGATTATCCTTCCCGTGGATTGCCTGAGAATGATACGTACAAGATAGATCTTGGCCTTGTGGCTCATGTAACCTTGGATCTTCATGTGGGGATCGATTTTCTCTGAGAGGGCGGCAACACGGTCATCGTCATATCTCCGCAAACCATAAATGACGGTCTTGATCGGCTCAAGGGTGCGTTTATAAAGGATAAGATCTCCTTGGAGTATATGCACTGTTTGAAGTATATGTCAGCCCCCCTCGATGTAGACAGAGACCGTCGAGAAGGAACTGGGAATTCCCGTTCGCTCTATCTCAGCCGTCATTAGTCAGGAGAACAGCATACTGCACCTCTCCAGGACGACTCCACAAATGTCCGAAGAAGGACCGTGCACCAACGCCCTCCTTGCCTTCGATGACGATTGAAAGCATCCTGATCTTGGTGGCACACAAGATATAGATTCAAAGCAATACGCACGCCTCCGTACAGTCTGCATGCCGGGTTTCAACAGCACTTCTTGTTCTATTTTGAGAATCTTGCCTTGGTATTCTTCCACAACTTCTAACGCAGAATCAACCACTTCAAAGCATGGCGTTCGTCATCAGTCATAGAGTATCGGAGCTCCGGGGACGTACTCAAATCAAGCAGACTCTGGACAAGAAGGGACGGATCGGCTGTTGTCCGTAAACCAGTATGCCGTTGCCGCAAACGTTCAGTGATCGGAGCGGTGTAGTTGACATCAACATCTGGAATTACGGTAAGACACGAACTACTTCGACGAAGAAATCGCGAGGTGACAGTCCGCAAATGGTCGAACCCACCTCGATTGATAGAGATAACTGTGCCTACGTACAAACGCGCGCATTCAGCATGAATTGGAGGCATTCCAAGATAATCGAAAGCCGTACCGTCACGAAAGAGAAAAATACAGACTGGATGGATTCTCACGTTGACACGGTCCCCCTTTTTCAATTCACGGATGAGCTTCATGTCCCTAGAGACTTTCTTCCGCTAAGAACGTGCATGTATCGTTAACGATCACAGGCACGGCAGCACTGCGTGGCTTTTGGCAGTGAACGCACCTTCTCAGTAAATGTGGAGAAGAAGGTTGGGGCACGCTGCGGCTGCTCCTCCATTGCATGGCTCTCCGGATCCTTCCTTCCTGCCATTCCAAATCCGCCGAACCGATGCTTTAGTGACTGTCGCCCCGTCGAGAAGCGTGAGCCGCTCGCGCTTCCAAACACCGTGCGCTCGTCCTCATGATCGTCCCTCG
Organism: Postia placenta MAD-698-R-SB12; assembly: GCF_002117355.1. NCBI lineage: Eukaryota > Fungi > Basidiomycota > Agaricomycetes > Polyporales > Adustoporiaceae > Rhodonia > Rhodonia placenta. Next base: position 917,326 of record NW_020169832.1, on the reverse strand, counting down.
GCTCTACCACATCCCGCAACACGTCCTCATCGTCCTCATCAGAGTTGTCATCGATGCCCATTAAGTCTGGCGATGCAGAACGTGGCAGATCCGTCAGAGAGACGTCGGGTGAAGGAGCATTCTCTTCCCCGAGAGAGTGACACAATATGCGCAGGAATAGGTGTTGAGGATAATAATCAACTTTCGAGCGTGAGTGCTGTCGCTGGCTGAGAACATCTTCCAGCGCCAAAGGATGTATGTCTGTTGAGCGCTGTTAGCCGTGTAGTGTTGACAGAACCACGGGATCCGGGTCCGGTTCTCGTAAGGACGCACCATATTTGAGAGCTAAAGCGCTGATCACGTCCCAACTGATACCGCCAATGTTAATCCAGCGTACGCGCACCCATGGGTCTCTGCGGCTCGCAGAGGGGTCGCGCAACATCTTCACAAATTCGCGGTTTGTCATACGCCCGAAGCTGCTGCGCATCGTCGAGTAGTCTGCGACTTCGATGATACAGCGCTGCTTGATGTTGCCGTAGTTGATGTTCGCAGAGGCGCGGCGGGGATCAATACCGGGTTCTGCGCCAATTCCAGGGCGCAAGAGCATCATTGACGACGTAGTACGGTTCATGGTGATTACCTTGCGCACCGTCGCCCGAAAGCGGTCGCCAGGCGTTGTATACGCATGGTGCAGGATGTGGTCGACATGAGGCCTGACAGGACTCTTCGTAGGAGACTTGCTTGAAGACTTGTGGTCAAGGACTGCAGGAGAAGAAGCGACATCGAGTTCCGCCAGTCCACGCTGCCCACCAAACCTGCCTTCCGCACTAGACGAGCGGTCGGATAGAATGGCCTCTTCGAGATCTGGGGTGACCGAGCCACTCTCGGAGTCGGTGTAGCTATCGCGAGGCATGCCGCACGGATTAAACGGTCAGTTGGTAGTGTAGCAACAGACAAAGACCGTGGTCAGGAGGAAGGAGCATAAGGTTATTAATAGATCAGCATATTGCATTGCCTTAATAACAGCACATAGTATGCAACAAGGTGCCGCCGGGGCATGCACCATACATCAGCATCATAAATGGATCGTCGCCTAGCTGCGACCCCTTGATATTTCACATGAGCCAGGCACAGGCCGATTATTTACTTACTTGATCAGGCTGCATGCGTCCCAACCCGGCAGGCCTGTGCAAGAGCACTAAGCAATGTCCAACCTCTCTGCATGCATGTTGGCTAAAACATCGGTACAAACGAGCATAAAAAGGCTACAAAAACATAGTGGGCACTTAGCCTACAAGTGACAAAATACTTGAACCCGACCCGGATTGAACGGATGACCTTGAGGATTTCCCATGAGCTGGAATCTCACGCGCTACCGCTGCGCCACGGGTTCTTGTATATAGCGTCTGGCGATATTGTGATAATGGCCCCAAAAGTTAATTATTTTTTCAAGATCGTGCTTTCACATGGGGAATATGAAGTCCGTACATTTACATACACCTCTACAAAACTCATCATTACAAGCTCCAACCTCATGATTGTCCGAAGACCAGGCCCAGCTGACTCTCGATGAAATCACACTGTGCAACGCGATAAGGTTGGATGGACTCCGTGGCAGTCGCATTGATGATAACTTCATTGTCCCCTGTATACGGCGGCCACTCGACCAGTGCGCCTTCGTAGTTTGGAGTGCCTGTCCATGCTAACGACGTCCAGCGTTTGTTCACCTCCTGTGTCGTCGCTACCTCGCTGGGAGTAAGAGGCTGATATAGGTTGTCTGTCTCTGCCGTTGCGAACACCCAGTACAATTCGTCGGCGTGGCAGACCTGGCCGGGACAAGTCACTGGGTTTGCTGTGATTGTCGAGCCTAGCCCTACCGCGAACATCACCTTGTAGCTGTTGCCCGGGTTTGTCGTATTAGTCTCCAGTGACGACAAGTACAGCATGGGGCAGTGGAGATAGTAGTCGGTCATGAGCTGAGCAAGAGTAAATACCGCACCCGAAAGTTTGTGCGACTGAGGCGCTGTCTCGTAGGGATAAAGCGTGCTGGAGACGTTCATGATGGCCTGAGCATCTGTGCTGTTGAACCAGATCGATAGGTTGTCCGGGAACGCCGAAGGTGGGGAATTCGGCGGTATGGAGGATGGTATGAAGAAGCAGTACTCGCACTCGTTGGTGGCCCAAATGGTCGGGACACGTCCATACATGCCGTCCTTGATGCTCGTCGCGATGTCGGTGAGGACAAGATCTCCGTCGACGATGATTTCCCAGGATATATTCAGGTCGTAGGATGTAGCCACAATCTCCTCCGTCGGGAGGTCCCGTACACACACGGCCATGGACTCATCGAAGACAGTCGATGAATTTGAAGCGCAGCCAAGGGCCTTCGCAAGCTCAAGTGAGACATCCAACGACCGCTCTACAGAATAGAACTGATTACTGGTCGGCCAGTCAGACTCGAGAATCGCAGCGCCTGGTCCAATGTTAGTGCTATACGTCATATGACTCGGCGGGTAACTCACTGAAAAGCCCGTCAGTGTACGCAGGGTTTGTGCCCAGCAAGTATCGAGTCATTCCTCCTCCGGCTGACTCGCCAAAAATTAGAACTTTTGTTGGCTATCCACACCAATTCGAAATCTTGGTCAGCAGGCATGTCACCCTTTGTAAGAGGCAACTCACGTCACCACCGAAGGCTTCAATGTTGTCTTGTACCCAGTGCAAAGCGAGCAATGTGTCCTTCAGAGCAGCATTCGAGGCATTGAACCATCCGAAGGCGGTCAACCTGTAGTTGACCGTCACAAGCACGACGCCACCATACGAAACCATGTTGGTGCCGTCGAATAAGTTTGATGTTGACGGACCGACGTATCCGCTTGACGTCATGTTAAAGGGAATAGGACCACTGTCGCCCGTGTTCAGCCCACCACCGTGAACTACAGAAGATCACATGCGTCGTTTTAGACCTGCGTACTTTGACGTACACATCTAACTCACTGAAGAACATCACCGGAAGCTTGGGGGCGGTCTCATCCGGGACAGAGCCAGAGTTGATGACTGGCGAAAAGACGTTTACTTGGAGGCAATCTTCTGCATCGTACCACTCATGCCCATTATCGGCATCCGGAGGCTTCGGTCTGCTCAGCACCATATCCACTTCCTGAAGGCAAATCCACGCACCTGCGCGCAGGCCGGCCCATACTCCAGCGCCGACCTAACGGTGTCTGACGACACCTGCACCGGTGTCGGTGGCAGGAACCGCGCTTCCCCCGTGGGTGGCTCCGCGTACTTGATGCCGAGGAAACGCCAGCTAAACTTGTCGCGATAACCCGTGAGAACGCCCGCCGACGGCGTGGAGAGCTGGATCTGGCGCGACGTGTCCGCGGTGATGTTGGAGCGCGTTAGCGGCGCGGAGTTCGTGCAGAGCACTGGAAGACTCGTGCTGAGGTCGACGGAGCCCGGTGCAGAAGGGGTGTACTCCCCGCCGTACTGGTAGCTTGGGGTGAAGACCGAACAGAGGCCTTCCTCTGTGTAATTTCGGGTGTTAGTGGAGCACACGGGGATTAAACATAGATAGAATGAACGCGGTGACGCACCCTCGCCTGCGAGCCAGATCTGCTGAGTTGTGTCCAAAGCCGCACCGTGCCGCTCGGAGGTCAGCGCGACGGAGAGATTGGCTGCTGTGAGTCCTGCGGTGCTGTTCGGCGCGGGCAGGAGGCTCTCCTGGAGTACCGCACAGGCTAGCACCGCCTCGGGGCAGGTGAATCCACTCTTGAGGTAGAGTGCGCCCGCACGGTTGGGATTCGACGGGTTGAGGTCGTTGTTCGTCACTATGACCACATCGGTGTCAGGGAAGATAGCAGACGCGACTGGCCGCAATGTGGCGATGCAGCTAAGCAGGACGGACACAGCACGCCACGAATACTTCGCCATTGCGTCGCTTCTCAAACATGGACGTGCTTACCTATATATCTGTTCGAGGAAGGGCGACCTGCGTCTCCCCGTCCCATGCACCTGACAGAGTCACCCACCTAGCGGAGTACCGAGGCGTGTATTCGCATCCGCAATTGCAATGCTTAACGCTCCCGAATGGATGTCTGAGCATAGCGGGATCACCTGTCCCAAGAATATCGTGAACGCATCGATTCGGTCCGCGTTACCTGAAGCCTTTCTTGTAGGACGATGCTAAAAGCTCACGTACATACTAACGCCCTGATGCAGTCATCTGACGCTGGGCCTTCCCTCGCCGACGTCTATGTTCATTTTCACGTCGTGTAACTCCTCACGAAGGCTTCCCTGATCCGACAAATCTCCTTTTCGTCCTGTTGGCTGCTGGCGTCGCTCGACTTACTGCCGTCAGAGAAGCCGGTCACTACTCTGAACTTTGGGCACGGGGTAGTAAACCTGGAGCACAATTTGGCACAACTTAGAGAATTTCCGCACGAGAAGACTTGGAAATCATGGTCCACAAATGTCCCCCGACACACACTGCGCAGGAATTTATGACATTAGCGACAGGGATAATAGCCTATAAATCAAAATCTAGAAGACGAGCCACCGGATTGCCTATTCAGATTCTCTACTACGGTACTGCTTGTACTGCTTGTACAGTCCGGTTATGATGTCGTTAGCGGTCAACGTCACAATCCTGTAATCGCCTCAGTCACATCGAGAGCGAGTCTTAGCGGTGTATGTTCACTCACGTGTGCGGCGTTATACGGAAGAAGTGCGCAAGCGACCCTGACGATTTACGTCAGGATCACCGACAGCTTGTGTAAGGGGATTATACAGTACCTTTATACCACCCGAATGGACCCTCTATCTGGAGTGTCTTCCAAAGACAATCTATTGGATTTTTGTAAAGCGTGCCGACAAATTTGCCGTTAGGCAACTGCCGTGTAGGTTGGTTGTACATTCGCGTCAGTGTCTAAGTGGAAGGGGCTATCAGTAGCCCTCATAACCGTTGCTGTTTCTTGCGCATACCGTATCTGCGGGTTGCATCGCGGCCAGCTGAATCGCGCGTCAGCCAGAGCAGCCGGCGGGAAAATCATGCACTTACCACACACAAGCCAGATACCGAACTGCTGGCGAGAAACGTCCATATACTATCAGCAGGTAGAATACCACGATCGACGAGTTGCTTTTTTGTCCAGTTATAGGTTGGCAGTTGCACCTGTGCAAAGTGTGTTCAGCGGAGCACTCCTGGGAAGGAGGTACAACATACCGATGACCCCATCGCCGTCCTGAGAATCGCCGCATCTACACCGCGGACCAAGCCCCGAAGCCCCTCGGATTTGTAAATAGTCTTGAATGCGTCAAGCGCATTCTTATAGTAATGCTGCGTGCCGACAGGTAGTGCAGGAGAGTACGCCTAGCAGACGCGAATGCTGGTAAGTGAGATGTTCATGGTCTCAATTGTGCATACTGACCTGCATCCGTGCCTTGATCAAGAACAGAGGACTCCCGAGGGATGCTACACGAATTTATTACGAACCAGATCAATTCGGCGATTGACCTCACTTACCACCAATAGCTCCGCTTGATGCGCCTGCTATGACTGACGTCACAGGCATTTGGTCAGACGGCGAGAGGCCAACTACCCAATTACACCAATGTCTGATGGGTTCGTAGAATCCTGGAATTCTGGTCAATATATGACTGCATTCAAAAACGGATAGACGTACCAAGTCGAGACCCGTTCAGGAGAATCTACTGGGGTCAACAAGGAAGATGGAAAAGTTACGAGCCACACCCACTTGATACACATACTCCCTTCAAGGTCAGTCCGAGGCTCTGAGGCAAAACAAAGACAGGCTCACAGCAGGACCGAGGCCACGCTGTACACCGCGTATGCCCTCATTCTTCCACGTTTTGGTCACAACGTCCAAGGTGTTCTTGTAGACCTTGACACCCCCATCCCGAGCCAGCTCTCCCTGCAGCTGGAGACGCGTCTTGGCGACCTCGGCGGGATTCGAGATTGTGACCTATGAGGCCGTCGGGTGAACCCTCAAATGAGGATTATGTACTGCATTGCTACATTGGAGAACTCACGGCCATGCATGCGGCCAAGCCGCCACATACAAAGCCTTCGGCAGTGTTCAAACGAACAGAGCTCATTGTACCTCAACTCTTCGGTGTGCGATAGAACACAAGAAGATATGGTACAGCTGCTAGCGAGAAGAACAGGGGCAAGGAGGTTGCGTTCGTGAGCTGGCCGAGAGCAACATCTGCCCGGGGTGAATCATTCGATCGGAAGAACGCGCCCACGTGTACAGACGCGATCGGAGACCACGGGCGCCAACTAGCGCTCCCATCATGATCGTCCGTGGTCGGATCACAGAACACGGTTCCGCGTCTCTTCACCTTCTACATAGAGGGAAGACAACATCCTCATATTATGTTCGACCATGTCTCGAAATCATGATGGCTCAAGTCTGCCAAGAGTTCCGAGTCTAAACTGTTTGCGGCAACGCTCGAGAACATGGTAGTAGTCAGACTGGTAAGCAAGTCAGGAACATTGTGCGCTCTCCCGTCACGCCACCATCAATACATTTCGCCGCACCATGTCAGCACACTTCTCCGCAACAGCATAGATCAGGGCTTGCGGGTGTGCCGCCGGCACGTCCGGGAAGATACTCGCATCAGCGATACGCAGGTTCGAGAATCCATGTACGCGAAGCTCGTCGTCCACCACTCCGGGATACGTATCGTCCTCAGGAGCCATGCGGCACGAGCTTGAGTAGTGGTACATCGTCTCGACGCGCCTGCGGATGAGATCGTCAAGCGCTTCGTCGCTGGACACGTCCGGAACCGAGATGTCGTCCAAAGGATAGCCTTCCGCTCTCATTTCGTTTGCGATGGCAACGGTGACCCGCAGCGCAGCGCGAAGGGCGGCACAATCATCTGGCGACGACAGATAGTTCATGTCGCAGACTGGGTAGGCCTGAGGGTCTGTGGAAGCTAGACGTATAGTCCCGTAAGACTTGGACAGGAGGAGTGCAGCGATCAGACCGAAGAAACCCTTGGATTTGTTGGCGCCTGGCTCATTGGGGTCCGTTATTGGGGTCTGTCGTGGGGTCGATCATATGCTTCAGGGGAAAAAAAGCAGAAGACCCTTACTACCAAGACACCAAAGTCTGGGAGGTTACTGGGATTGTAAGAGTCCAGGAACTCGTCTTGAAGAGATAGAGGCTTCCCGTCCGCCTGTATAAGCGAAGACTTGGCGAATATCTCAACTTCGACGAAGGTTCCGAGGAACCATCCTGTTCCGTAGAGCAAGTAGTTATATACCTGCTTCAGTAGTGTTAGTGGCTGCCTTGCCATAGACCACAGGGAGTCAGGCATAGGACAATTGTAGGATGTTGTAAGTAACATATGATCTTGCTTAGCACAAAAGATGAGCGGGATGCGACCATGAAATACGTTCGCGCTTACAACATGTTCTCCAACGCCTGGTAAGTGTTTGACAAGGTCAATACCCAAATCTTGAAGATGATCCCGTGGACCAATACCGCTACATGGTGTCAACTTTGGAGGAGACGAAACTTGATGAATAAAGTACCTGAGCAACAGAAGCTGTGGGGTGTGCAACGCGCCGCAAGTCAATATGATTTCGCGACGCGCAGAGATTGTACGTGTGTTGCCATTATCGATGTTCTGTAATTCTAGATTTCGCGCTCGAAGGTCCCCGTCCGCAGTCTTCTCAGTCCCCACACGAGTTGCTATCGTCTTCGTGCATATGTGCAAATTGCCACGATGGCTCTGTGTAAAGTCCCGTGGCAGGTATGCTCGGTGGGCGGATTGGCGCGTTCCGTCGCTACCCAGTATAAATTGCATCTTATTGAAGCCTATGCTTGGTTCCAGCGGCGAATGCATGTCGATGATATCGAGGAATCCCAATCGTTTGATCGCCTCTGCCGCCCTGGGTCAAGATACCTTCGTTAGTCTGTGAAAGTCCGCATACGATGTAGAATCCGGACCTCTCGCTACTCCCATAGAAGTAACCCTCGAATGATCTTACTGACAATGGTCCTGCAGGAAAAAGCCATCGGTAAGGGTAGGTCTACAACCCAAGTGGAAGGTAGGAGTACCATGAAGGCCGTGGTACTCCTTTGGCACTGGACCCGTCCAACTTTCGGACTTGTCAAAGTACGGCTTAAGGTCGGTGTAAGACCAGCCCTGTCGGCCAGCCTGACTCCACATGTTGTACTGCGCCGGTACGCCACACGTATACTGTCCACCATTGATGCGCGTGCTGCCCCCAAGGCCGAGCCCGCAGATCAACGGGAAGGAGCGTCCTTGGAGCTCAGAATTTGGTGCAGCACGGCTTGGAATTATTGTACTATGCTTCCCGTCGGAGGTGTGATGGTGCGATAAGAGAGGTGTCCGGTGCAGCCACCTGGGATGTCATGAACGTCGGGTCTATGTCACATTACGTGCCTCATGTGTCTCACGAGTCTGCGGCGTCTCCTCTCTCCACGAGTAGGACGGTTGACTCGCCATCTTCCGCAAGACGTCGTGCCAGTACACACCCGGCAGTTCCGCCTATGTGAGGCCACGTCGTAGCTCTATTGCAACACTTTATATGTCGCTGAACTCACCGCCTACTACTATGAAGTCGTATTCTGGTTGCAGCGAACGCACTGTGTGCTCGGGCAGACCAGAGACCCATGATAATGGCCACATTGCATAAAGCACACCGAGGCTGTGCGGGAATAGCTCGAGTCAGTGTTATACACACACAGCAAATTGAAATTGAAAAGGGCTAGGACCAAAACGACCTGGCGTTGCGTAACGACGGCTTGCTTTATGACTGATTTCACACGAGATGTCGTGCGTGTCTGGTATATTCTCGCTGAACGTAAACGACTTAGCATATCTGGTTCTTGCTCCGCTGGAGCTGTCTTGTCATTCCATAGCGAGTCCTGGTACCAGAAGCATCACAATTTGTTGACATTCAAATTTCAACATCTCTAACACCCCCTCAGAAGTAAAACTACTTGTGAGCACCATGTCAGGGACTCATTGAACGGGTATCTCTGAAGCCGAATGAGCACAGAACAACGAGACAAGTCCAGCGCAGCAAGAATCAAGATGACACGTTACGCCATTGTCGAGACATTCCTATTCTCACTGGGAGGCCGTTGAGGGAGAAGTTAGAACTGCTTTATTTGACTCTCGCGACATCTCGCGTGAAAATAGCTATAAACAAATATTGATAAAATCGGATAAGGTGTTATACATGTATTCCCCCTTCCCGTTAGTTTCACGGTACGCCGTCCTCAGGCTCACTCGCACTCATGTGCGGAGTGCATAGAATGGTCCCGGCGTGCCCTACGTAGCCATGGTCTTCTCTACAAGGCAGACATTCTTCGCCGTTACGGCTCTGGCTATCGTGGTGCCTACAGCCGTACGCATAGTCTCATCGCCGCTAACACTCATTCTTCTGCTCCCAGTCCTCGCTGTGGTCAGTGCACTTGGCTTTCTGGCACTCAATATCTTCCTGGGATATCTCTTGGACGTACACCGGCTTCCTCCGCATAATGCGCTTCCCTCTGCAGCGAGACCGCTGGCTTTCTCCACGCCCGCAGCTTGGCAAGCCGTCTTGACGCGTTCTCAGTGGTCTCACAAGGCACCCCAGTCTCTACCTCCGCTGTATCGCGACTCTCCGGTTATATCTGCTGCTCTGAATGATATCCTTATTATGATTGTGCGGGACTTCGTGCTAGTGTGGTACAAAGATATCTCGTCCTCCCCGTCCTTTCCCACTGCGGTCTCGTCTGTTCTGCACAGCTCCATGGAACAAGTTCTCACTCGAGTTATGACCCTGGACATCTCCGCCCTCATCGTGAAATGTATTGTGCCTAAGGTGACAGCTCACATCGAACAGTTTCGACAGTCTGAGGTTGCATTGCGCGGCGCGGGTCTGGAGCGCAGGCTCACGCAGTCGGAGGAATTGGACCTGCTGCTCGCAAGCCGTTACGCTGGAAGGGGCGGCGAGAAGCTGCATCGCGCAGTAGACAACCTTTCGTCCACTTTCACGAAGCAGACAGAAGAGAACCACCTGAGAGGACTCGTCGACCGCGCCCTCCCATATATTCTGCCAGAGAAGGAAGCCAGAAGCGAGGCAGTCAAGATCGTGGTGCGCGAGATAGTAGCGTGCTCAGTTCTCTATCCCATAATGGAAATGCTCGCGGACCCTGACTTTTGGAACCGCTCTATTGACTCAGTGGTGAGTGAACTGTCCTAGTTTGACGAGCTATTCTCAATATACTCAGGCGGGTGCAGCTATACGCCAGCAGTACGTGACATAGCGAAATGGCATAGGACGCTGTTCATAGTGTTCCTTTTGCTCTATAGGAGGCTGGTCTCAAAGGTCAGAAATATCTTAGAGGCACAGCTGCCTCGTCCCAATCCTAGCGTCACCGTGCCAAGGCCTTCGACCACGGAGACCATCACAATCCGTACCGATGCGCGGCAATTTGAATCCTTCCTGCGCAGCATCAATCGGTGCTCGTCCTTGTTAGACGCAAGGCGACTGAAGAACGATATCATGGGTGAGATTAGGCGAACTCGCGCTTTGCTTTGTGAGTGACAAGTGTTCGATCACTGGTTGTGGCATTGATGAGTGACATAGCAAACCATGAGAAGGATGACTGGATCAATGGTGAGAAGACAGAAGACATCGTTGCCTTCCTCGACAGACTCTACACCGCGAAGCGCAAAGTGGAAAAGCGCATTGTCCTTCTAGGCGGAGAGTCAGATCCAGTGAGTTCCCGCAGTTCCTTCACTATATCGTATTGCTTGAATATGCTATGTATACCAGCGACAACCTACGACTGCTCCTGAAGCGGGCATGCAGTCACACCTGACGCTCCGCGACGTGTTAAGGAATCCCAGTTCGTTGTCATACTTCATGGAATTCATGGATCGTCGCCACCGTTCTCTCCTCGTCCAATTCTGGCTTACTGTCGAGAGTTTCAAGAATCCGCTCGAATCTGTCGACTCAGGCTCGTCGGATGAGGACGACGATGCGGTTCTGGACCCTACGCGCTCCGCCACGCTGAAAGAGGATATCTCCATGATGAACGAGCTCTATTTCTCCGGGACTACACCCGACCCGGTGCTGTCGTCCATCTCACAGAAGCACGTCAACGCTATCCGTACGTTCGGCCTGGGCGAAGAGACGCCCACTCCCGTGGAGGAGCGGCGCGTGCGGCGCAGCGTAATGCTCACGCAGCGGCAGATTGAACGCGAAATGGAACAGGACTTTGAAGATTTCCAGCGTTCGGAGCTGTGGTTCCGCGTCGTCGGTGACCTAGAAGCAATCGCCCGCAGGGGCATGGATCATCCTCCCTCGAGAAGTGATGATCATGCCATATCCCGGACGGCGTCAGAGGCATCAGAGCAATCACTCTTATCCATGACATCCGTTCCCCGCTCCTTTTCCTCGCCTCTGTTCAGCACGCCCACCGCGCAGAAGCCAGTGAGAATGGAACTGCCATCCTCAAACGCTTCGACTCCGAACACCACGTTCAAAGGATCTCTGTCTAATTTAGAGGTTCTCATGTCCCCGATTGCGGAGTCGCCATCGGTATCGTCTTCCCGTGCCCCACTTTTTGACGACCCTGAGGACGCGAAGATGACGGAGCAGTCCCGGCGCATGGCTGCAATACAGGCCGCTCTGACGGATATCATTGCGCTCGATAAGCGTGATGAGCACCCAGTGGGTTCTGCCGAGAGTATCTCGAGTGCTAAATTGAGTTCCAGCTTGATCTCGGAGGGCAAGCGGAATAGCACCCTTGACTACGACGTGGAGGAAGAGGAGGATCGACCTGACGACGACGGCGAGCACGGTCACGGCTCGTTCCAGCTCGCAGGCCCCGGCGACCTGCAGCTCTCACATGAGATCGCACGCCTGACGCACAAGATCGAGACGCTGCAATCGCAGGACGCAATGTTGGACACGCTGATCAAGAAAGCGGAGCTGACGGGCGACGCCCAGGAGTTGCGGTTGCTGCGCAAATCTCGCTCGTCACTCACGCGGGAGCTTCGTGAGCTTCGGTTTCAGAAGACACAGTACGAGCAGCAGGAGAGTGCCAACCGATTACTCTCAGACCACACGAAGGTCGCGATCGTGAACTCCACCGTGGGCGAGGAGGACGGCAAGTCGGTTGTGCGATACCTGATCGAGGTCCAGCAGCTGGCACAGGACGGGACGTTCAGTTCGGGATGGGTCGTCGCGAGGAGATACAACGAGTTCTTTAACATGCATAACAAGCTGAGGGAGCGATACGCGTTGGTGCGGAATCTGGACTTCCCCGGCAAACGACTCGTAACTGCACTATCCAGTAGTTTCGTCGACCAGCGCCGTGTAGCCTTGGAGAAGTACTTGCAGGTAAGTCTGCCTGACCCCCTGAGTCTTGCCCAATGACAACATCCCAATCAGAACCTAATCGCCAATCCTGCTGTTTGTGAGAGTGAAGAGCTCCGCGGTTTTCTGTCCCGCGAATCACCCTTCATTGCAAACGAGTCGATTGCTTCGACGTCGAAGACAGCTCCTCCTGCTCGTGGAAAAGGAATTGTCCGCTCCATGTACCAGTCTGTTACCGAGAGCATAGATGACATGTTCTTCGGGCCTTCCATGCTGGATGTCATTATCCAACGCCTCACCACCCAAGCGGCGGAGTTTGCGGGCATTGTCGGCAGCGGCGTACACGACGAGGACCTCGTTGCGCAGGCCCTGAAAGCTTCTGGAAAATCAACGCCGGATGATGCGCTATTCCAACTCTCAGGGGACCTGAGGCCTCTGCAGGGCGAGACCAGTACCTCGACGTTCTCATCTCCCATATGTGATCTCGTACTCGCTGTGTTTGAGCTCGACAAGAAGAACAACTGGCTCCGAAGACAAGCTATTGTGATTATCTTGCAACAAGTGTTCGGTGATACAATCGAGCGGTATGTGCTCACAAAAAGAGGCTTTCTTCCGGCGTCCTAACGAGGGTCTCTCTATAGCAAAATCCGGGAAACGTTCGCGATGTATGTGGACGAACTCCATCTCGTGAACTACATCAATATATTCCGCGATGGACTTTGGCCCGGAGGCCAGTTGAAACCACCGAGCGTACCCAGAACTGCTGAAGAGAAGCTCCGTACCAGAGACGAAGCGAACCGCAAACTGTCTGCTCTCATGCCAGGTAAGTCTTGCCTTTCACGAATTTTGTCGAATTGGATATCCATGTCGAAACTACAGATCTCGTTGCAAACATGATTGGGCGATCAAACGCTCGAAGAGGGGCACGCAGGATCTTCGCTGTGCTTCAGAACCGACGACTGAACCAACACTTGCTGTACACTATTGTCGATGAGGTATGTCATGGGCAACATCGATATATGTCCTCAGAGTGCTAAGAGTCGAGTGATAGATCTTTGCTGCCCTCTTCCCAGACTCGCCATCATAAGATGTATTCTTCGCGCCCTAACGACTGTGACATGACTAGTTCGCGGCGTCTGCTAGTACGTGTATACCCATGTATGACTAAAGCCCTATAATACTTTTGGAGGATTGGTAGTGCTGTTAGCTGCCCCCGTTGTTTTGATCCAGCGATTGATTGCTTTCATTCTCCTGTGTTGGTGTCTCCTGTGTTTCAGTAGTGAGTTGCTCAACCGCGTTTTCGGACCTCGATCTCTTCGCCTTATGCCGATGAGCCATGACGGATGAAGCCGTCGGATCGTCATATCTGAGGCGAACGTTTAGCGAGGAAGAGGCAAATCAAAAGCATATACAGACACTTTGGTTGTGTGCAAGATAAAGCCCCCTGACCCAGACATGTTCATCAGTGGGTGCGTACGTCCCGGTAACACCTGGCAGGGTCAGCGTACTGGAATAGTGGGATGGATCTTGGTCTGTACCTGATAGCGCCGTAACCACACTTCCGTGACGGTAGGCCCAAGGTATTGAGGCAACTCGCGTAGCTGATTCTGTAAATCTGCCACAATCTGGACATGTTGTGAGCGTGCTGAAATCATGGAAGAGAAGAGAGAAAACCTGAACGTATGGACTATGCACTACAATTGATGCGGAGCCTGCGAGATATGGCGATAGAGATTGCAGTATTGAGAAGGGGTCGTATTCGCTAGCTATTATGAGTCTGAGCCGTGAAAGCGTAAGGAGTGGGGATATTCTGTACAGTATGTGGTACTTACCCATCAAATTCACCCGCAAAAAGCTCTTCTCGAGTTTGCGAAAGTGACTCGGCGACTACTTTGCGCTTGTTCGATCTTTGTTTTTGTGCCTCTGACTTGAATTTTCCAGTAGGTGGTTCCGGTGATGCAACAACTACAGAGTGACGTGGTGTTCAGGCTATCATGCTCGCTGATTCTAATTTGCAACGCACTTGGTGCATACTCCTCATCGGCAGTGGCCCAGTTAAGAGAGGACAATTTGTCTGCGTATTCTTTCCTGAAATTCATGTGCACTGTAACGGGATACGCAGGCGGAGAGTCGACATCACAGATTGTAAGGAGCCGTCCATTACCTTGCGTTTATGTCAATCACGGCAAGGTCTTTGGTAGATACAAGATGAAGCTCACCGCCAAGACGTTCTAGAATTCCCGCAACTACAACGCCAGATGCATCGTCGACGGCCAAATATCTACCGCCAGGTCGAATATTTGCCAAGTTTAGCATTTGCGACAATGTGTCAGGGCGGATGTCACGCAGTCTGTTCTGGTCTTTGTTGAACCAATAATCACAAACATTGAATAAAGTAGGCGCAACGACAGCGAAGGACTTGGAATATCTATACAAGACGTTTTGAGCGCGGACTGTCGGTGGTCAGTACACCTAGACCTACTTTGCCTCTTTCCTCTTTTTATACTTCTCCTTGCTATATTCTGTTTTGAGCGAGTAGTTTGCATGTTGTTCGATCTGTTTTTTGATGATTTCCTGGAAACAAATGGATCTTCAGAGCAAGAGAGGGAAGTACATGAGAATACGCACTGATGCATGAAGACCGGATTTCTTCAATGCCTCAATCTCCTCTGTGGTCAAGGGCTGGACGCATTGACCGTCATTGATCAACTCATTCGTCGCATCGGTATCCTCTGACCAGTATATTCAGTTATATAGCCAGGAAAACGGACGGAGTTCCTACCGACTTCCTGCAAACTGCGAGGGAGTATGACCTTAAGCTTCTTGTCAACGATCTCATAGGTCAGCCCAAATGGTTGGTCTATTAGCTCGTTCGCGTAAAAGGACCCAAATTTTCCGAGGTTGGCTGTTCTGCGAATACGTCAACTATGGCGGAAGCGAAGTCAAAATCAAAACACACGAGTCTTTCTCCAGTTTCCACGTCTTGATATCCCCGCTGGGTAGTTTCAAGAGCAGTGTATGTCCGACCTGAATTGTTTCTGCAGAATTCCTGCAGGAGGAGGTTTGTGAAGGACCTTCGCCGACGTCCATTTCTTCAGTCAAGGCCAAGAGAGCAGAATAAACCCAATGGCATATCGCTCTGCCAGGTTAGGGTGGCCGTCAAGACCTATTATAGGGTTAGGGCTACGCGATGTATGTAAATCACGGTCTCCCTGCAACGCTCTACCCCACCGCCCCTCCTCCTGCTGGTATCCTCGCAATGTCAGACGATCTAGAACAACAATTGAACGCGATTATCGGGCGATCACAAGAGAAAACGCAGTTAGCCATGCTGCCCGAGGAGCTGTCTACCTTGATCAATGCCTTCCTCCCGACCGAACAACCCACATCCCTACGCTCGAAGGCTTATGTCGCCCTGTCCGCTCTCTGCCAACATTATCGGAACATATCCTCTCCAGCTCCTGCTAAGCAGGACACAGAAGAGGCAACACTTATTCTTCACAAGACCTTTAGCCCTCCTCTCTCTTCCCGCCTATCCGATACTGTGGAGATCGAGGTCCTCGCGGGCATATCATTCCTCAGCGCTCTCTTTGAAGTCGACTGGAAGACAGCTGCGGTCATTTTCGAGGATGAAGGCACGATTGATTCGGTGATGGACGGACTGGATATGTTTTATTCTTCTCAGATTTCGCGGGCTGTTGCCCATCTATTCTCCCAAGCTTGCGGCCATAAGTCCTGCCGCGCCCTCATCTCATCCCAACATGTGCGATGGCTCGAGACCAAATCTCGCCAAACCTCCGACCCAGCGCTGCGTGCGGCTGCCGCAGTAGCCCTTGTGAAGCTCTCGCGAGGAGTTGAGACGGATTCTCAGGAGGCTCGTGTTGCAGGAGACAGGCAAGCTCTGCGTCAAGACGATGAAGCTCTGGCACAGCTGATGAAGGGGCTGGTTGTTGATGAACGCGATTCTTCGTCTCTTGCCGATGCAATAGAAGGACTTGCCTACCTGAGTATCGATCCTTCGGTGAAGGAGACTTTGGCGAACGATTCTTCATTTCTCAGCCGTCTGTTTACGGTCATTCCACGTCGGAAACCCTCATTGACCCAGTCGCCAGACGATATCGCGAGATCACCAGCATACGGGTTCGCCATCATTGTGCTCAATATATGCGCCTATCGAGCTCGCTTGTCTGACGAAGAAGCGCAGATCGCCAAGCTCAAGCGCATGACGAAAGCCTCACCTACCTCATCGAAACCACAAGACTCCGAGAACAACCCACTTGATGACGACGACCGCGTTCGTGAGAGGGGGCGCAAGCTCATCATGGCCGGCGTAGTCGATGCGCTGACGGCAGCCATCCGTGTCACAGATAGCCGCGCGGTCAGGGTTGCCATTGGGAAGATATTGCTGCATCTTGTGGAAGACCAAGGTAACCGTGGAAAGATATTGCAAGGAGGAGGGGCGAAGGCATTGCTGTTAATCATCCAGAGTATCCTGCCTACCCCAAGTGCTACCACCCAACCACCACGAGATGCCCCGCTAGATTCCTCGGATATAGACCCTATACAAGCATTAGCCAAACTTGCTATCACGTCGTCACCCATACAAGTCTTCGGTCCAAACCAGGGTGCGCTTTATGATGCGATACGGCCCTTTACCATCATGCTCGTTAATCCTGCATCGAATCTCTTACAACGTTTCGAAGCGTTGATGGCTCTCACCAACCTCACCTCCCAGGGCGAAGAAGTAGCAGCAAGAGTTGCACGCGCAGAGGGACTTCTGAACAAAGTGGAGCTGTTGATGCTTGAAGACCATACATTGGTCCGCAGAGCAGCCACGGAGCTCATCTGTAATCTTGCTGGGGGTTGCGAAGAGGTCTTCAATAGGTACGGCGGCGAGGCATCCGCGGCCTCGAAGTCAAAATTACAGGTCCTCGTGGCTCTCTGCGATGTCGATGATGTGCCAACCCAGCTTGCAGCCTCTGGTGCAGTGGCTATATTGACGTCCTCCCCTGACGCCTGCCAGTCCCTTCTGGAATTGCAAGAGGAGCGCCACAAGGTGCTACCGATTCTAGGGCAGTTAATCGACCCGGCTGTTATGTCGACTACCTCCGAGGTGGATGAGTCTGGAGACGAACGACCGAATGCGACGTCTGACCCCGGTCTGCAGCATCGAGGAGTAGTGTGTCTGCGCAACCTGCTCCTTTCGGTGCGTGACAGAGCCGCTCGCCAGGCTCTTGCGCTGGAGGTCGATCGGATAGGTCTGGTGCGAGCCATTGTGGGCGTGCTGAAGTCCTCACACGACGGATCACCTGTCTTGAAGCCATCAGCTGAGATAATCAAGTGGCTGCTGGAGAGCGGAATTGAGATCACGGTATGAACACATGCACTGCTAAAACGGTAGGAATGTATCGCCTTTCATTGCATTCCGCGCGAGTCTGACGGCTTTGAAGCCAGGAATAGGCCTACATTTATCGGTCGCCTTGCTTGCAGGCAGCTGCTTGTACCCACTTTGCTCTACGAAGATGAAGTACTTAGCGTATGCGGCGTTAGCTTCCCGCTGCGTGCGTTGTTTGACTATTTCAGATCTCGTCGAGATTCTCGGCTTGGTCGGGCCGGACAGTGGAATCGGAATTCTGTTGCAAGATCACGATTCGCCTGCTCATTACTCTGTGTTAGCGTACATCCCGCTACCGCAGTTCAGCGCTTCAGCGTTCATTGTCATGGGGAGATGACTCCTCCAGTGAGGTGCTAGGACACCACACTGATATCAGGTTACGATGGCGCGGGACCTAAGCGTTCCGTTGGTTCACCGTCCACCGTTCCGTTCATGAGCTTCCGGATAACCTGCCGTTCGCAGGCCGTCCCATGATCATCCTTATGACTTCGCTATAATCCAATGTCAATTATAGTCCTCGAATCCTTACACTTTATGCGGCCTTATCGTGAACAGTCCACATAGGGTTGCCTCCTTCTGGTCACATTTATATCTGTAGGTGAGCTCTGCGCGGGGCACACATTCTCCGCCCACTACTGTGTAGAATGCCTGCCCCTACATTTGCTGCGCTATCGCTCACTGAGCTAGTTGCTATCCGAGCGCGTGAGTCCTCGAGTGATCTTTGTTTATAGTTGATGAACGCTCACACCGATTCGTTTACAGGTGAACAGCCAGACGATGTTGCGTTTTACACAGGCATCGATGAGCCTGGTATTTTGCTGAGACCGCTCACGTATGACGGACATGATATCTCGAATATCGCAGACATTGACGTACCGAATGGATAGATATACTCAGGTTCAGCGAGCCGTCGACCGACTGTGCGCTCATTATGCTAGCCTTGGCCTGCAACCACCAGTGGGAGACAATGGTTTACCACCAGAGCGTGCCATTGCGGTCTTAACGACAACTGCTATTGACGAGTCGCTCCTTGAGATCGCACTTGCGAAGCTAGGGCTGAGTGCACTTCTGCTTTCAGTCAACAACTCCATCCCAGCAGTTGCCCACCTATGTAAACTCACAAACTCGAGCCATTTGATCTATGGGTCTCGGTTCCCCGAAGAAGCCAAGGAAGCTCAGAAGCTGCTCGCCGAGCAAGGATATCATCTCGAGATCGTACCAGACAAACGCTTTCCCCTTTGGGGATCGGAAGGAGTGGAGGACGCCAAGATAGACCCCTTTCCAGCGGTGCTAGGCCCGCAAGAGGAAAAGAACAGGACTGCAGTGATCTTGCACTCGTCAGGATCGGTGTGTTTTTTCCTGTAATCATTCTTGTGCCACACAACTCTGATCAGCCACTGCACGTAGACGGGTTTTCCGAAGCCAGTATATATCACTCATTTTGCCTTGATTGCAAACGTTGCTGGATTTGTAGCCAAACCAGGCTTCAGCGCTCTCCCCGTGTACCACGGATTCGGCCACTTTAGCGTGTATGCGCTTGCATAAATGTCGAAACTCTACTATAAGCTAATGCACCTTGACGTCCATAGCTTCCGTTGCTACTATGCCGGCGTACCATTCTCTCTCTTCCCTCCGCACTTGCCCTTGACGTCGGCCAATATATGCAAGGTCATCACAAAGATTCCGGTACACACACCTCTATGCTTTCTCGTACCATACGTTATCAAGGTATGATACAGTACGTTCATTTGCATCTCAAGATGACATTGATCTCTGTGTAGCTCCTCGGAGAGACGGAAGAAGGCGTGTGCGCTCTCGCGGAATTCGAAAGCATCACATTTTCCGGTGCCCCTGTTCCTGTAGGATTGGACAATGCCCATGCGTCTACAGGGTTACTCAACTGGATATTTGACCTTAGGACGATCTGGGGGATCGACTCACTGCAGCTGGCGTCAACATTCAAGCCACATATGGAACTACAGAGGTCCGTGTTTCTGGTCTAGCTTGCCACTTCAGTTAGTGACACTTGCGTATCATCTCCAGACAGGAACACTTTTAAAATCCACGCGCGACTTTAAAACTGACAAGGCTTGGAATTGGCTACGAGTGGAGGGCCCCATTTCAGACTATATCGTCATGGAAGACCGCGGCTCCAACACCTTCGAGTCCGTCGTGAAGGATGGATGGCCCGCCAAGATTCAATCAAATCGGCCAGACGGCTCCTACGCGACCAAGGATCTTTTCCTTCGGCATTCGGAGCACTCGAATTGGTACAAATATATTGGGCGACTGGACGACACGCTTGTCATGTTGCTCGGGGAGAAGACAAACCCCGGTATGTTACATGAATATCTCCCTAAGCAAGGATCGTAACCTAGAAAACCTTGTGTAGTCCCCATAGAGCTTGCTATCCGAGGCAATAGCCCATACGTAGAGGAGGCGATTGTATTCGGAGAAGGCAAACCCCAAGTGGGCGTGCTCATTTTCCCGACAGAGCTCGGGAAGGACCTAGCGAAGGACCGAGCTGCGTATCTGGAGAAGGTCTGGCCAGTGATCGAGGAGGCAAATGCGGAGGCGCCCACACATTCGCGCATACTCCCAGAAATGGTGCATATACTAGAGTGAGCCTATTGTTTGTGCCTTTCCTTTGCAGCCTAATTTATAACATGTCCCATTAGGTATGGGACACAGGTTGGGCGTTGCTGATCTCGATCTTGAGAGGGCGTACTGACCCTGGGTCGGTCGTGTGATAGATCCCGCAAGCCACGAAGATGTCAATACTGCGACCTGCATGCTATGCAAAGTTCAAAGATATTATCGGTACGCCGTGCTTTGTACTCTTCTGATATTAAAACATGTTTAACATGGTACAGACTCCGTATATGACCGCTTCGAGAGCGGTTTAGGCGTAAACAAGTTAGAGCTGTCGCTACCAGAGCTGGAAGACTTCCTCTTCGACGCAATCACACAGACACTAGGCATTACTAGGGCAGCTAAACTGACAAAATCGTCCGATCTCTTTGCCTTCGGTGTAGATTCCTTGCAGGCCACGAGAATCCGTAACATTTGCCAGAAGGAACTAGAGCTGAACGGGCAGACGCTTGGACAGAATAGTAAGAGCTATCGTATTCGCTCTCTCTCGCGACTAACTAAGCTGTCCTCCCGCACCTAGTTGTATACGAGAATCCGTCGGTAGAGAAGTGTGCACCCTCGCACTTTGTGTGGCGTCGGTAAACTGACAGGTTGACAGGCTAGCCGCATTCATCCAGGCCCTCCGCGCTGGAGGCAGCGCCACGGCCTCAGACGAACAGCAGCATGCGACAATGTTGGCCATGGTCGAGAAGTGGAGCGCCAAGTTCGACCTGCACTCTGCAACACAGAACGGCCAACATGTTGGGTCGACAGGACATGTCGTGGTGAGCACAAAGCGCCGGTTGGCCTTGTCTTTACGCCATGCAAAAGGCTGACTTAGAATTGTCCTCGAGGTCCTCACTGGTACTACGGGCTCTCTTGGAGCGCACATTCTCAGCCAGCTTGTCTCGTCTCCCTCAGTCCAACGTGTTGTATGCCTTTCGCGTGCGAAGTCTCACGACGACTCGCTCGCCCGTGTGAAGGAGTCGTTGCAGACCCGTCGACTGTCTCTCTCGCCAGAGCAATGGGCGAAGGTCGAGTCGTTCGCCGTGGATGTCAACGAGGATCGCCTTGGGTTGACCGAGAGCGAATATGCGCACGTTTTGTCGCAGACGAGTGCTGTCATTCATGTATTTGCCCCTCGCATTTCCTGCAGAAGGAGTACTGAGCGAGATTGCCATTTCAGAACGCATGGCCAGTCAACTTTAACATGGCCGTCGACTCTTATGACCCACATATCGGTGGCGCACTGAACCTGATCAATTTGTGCCTCCGCTCCGCTGGATCTCCGAAGCCATCGTTCTTCTTCAGTTCATCTATAGCGGCGCGCTCTGGCTCCAGTGATCTCGTGGTCGGGGAGGACTTCCCTGCAAGCCCTACGACAGCCCTCTCGACAGGTTATGGTCGGAGCAAGTGGGTTGTTGAGAAGCTGTGTGAGCGAGCTTCGCAAGCAACACCCCTCAACATCGGTGTACTCCGGATTGGACAATTAGCCGGCGATACGAAGAAGTAAGCAGCTGCTGGATTTTTATTCGGCAAGGCGATATTGACCGTCCTGGCAGTGGCGTGTGGAACGAGACTGAAGCCTGGCCGCTCATGTTCAAATCAGCAACCATAACTGGTGCTTTGCCTCAGTTGACGGAGGTACGTCAATACGAGCCTGCAACTCGTACCCGTGTAGCCTGATTTCTTTCCTAGCCACCACAATGGCTGCCTACGAACGTTGCTGGCCAGGCTATCACTGAGATCGTCACACGTTCATCGCAGCCGAAGTCCGCGGTGTACCACATACTCAACCCTAACTTGAAGGGTGATTGGAACACAATTCTATCCGGTCTTCGACAAGGCGGTCTGCATTTTGACGCCGTGGATCGCGCGGAGTGGCTGGATCGTCTGGCCAAATCCGACCCCGACGGTAAGCGCAACCCGGCGATCAAGCTGCTTGTGAGCGTATACGCGATGCCAATGGTGGTCGGAAGTGCTGATGATCACTTTACTAGCCGTACTACCGCAACCGATTCGGTAAGTCAAACGCTGGGCGACCTCCCAAGAACTTCCGCGTCGACTTGACGAGTCAAGCTGCGCCAAGCATTGCGAACTCCCCCGCGATCTCGGAGGAGCTTGTCGCGAAGTGGGTGCGGCACTGGCGCGAGACCGGATTCCTCGCTTGAGAAGTAAAAGGGCCTACCTCTTTTGATTATGCCATCACCATTGCTTTCAATGGATTGTACAAATAGATTGCCGGATATCTTCAGTGACGGCATTATGACTGAGGCGTTGTCCGTATTCATTCTGGCTGAGAAATGAAGAAGAGCTGCCAGGTAAAGCTGATGAGAGAAGAGAACGGCGAATGGTTGCTGTAGAAGGGACGGAGACAATCGAGATGAGTCCGGACCGCAGCGTGATCGCGGGTCGTCGCAGCCAGGGTCCCCGATGACATGTGTACGGCCTGATCACTGCATTCCTCTTTACACTCGACTATCAGAACTACTGCCCTACCGTGTTCGGCTTGTCAAAAGCTAGATTTGAACCTGCACATTAAATCCATCTGCACGACTGCGCTGCACTGACGCAAGGTCGTGGCATTGGAAGTGTGCGCACTCTGACCGCGCCGTTTCCGTTCGCTGGCCGCGTTGCATCTCTGCACAGTCAAATTAGCGCATTCAAGGGAGGATCTACCTTACATACACCATGGTCAGTAGCCCGGACAGCTTTGTGCTGCTCTATCTTCATCCTACCGTCATGCAGGCGATTTCCAAGAAGGCGGGAAAGAAGGCCGCTGCGCCTCAGAAGGCAGGCGGTGGTGGAGGCAAAGTAGCGAAGGTATGTTGTAGAATTTCAAACAGTATGCTCATGAGTATCACGGAGGCTATGTCATTAGGCGGACTGGAAGGAGGGCTTCAAGAAGAAGCAGGTCGGCGTGTCGGATATGACCTTGTTGACCACTATCACAAACGAGGCTATCAATGAGAACCTGCAGAAGCGATGGCTCGCCGGGGAGATCTACACCTATATTGGCTCTGTCTTGATATCCGTTAACCCTTTCAGAGGTATGGGACATCACATTCATCGTTCCGGTCGCCCCCTCAAGTGTTTCGACCAGATCTCGGAATCTACACCGACGAGGTGCTACAGCGATACAAGGGGAAGAACAGGCTCGAGGTGCCGCCCCATGTCTTTGGCATTGCCGAGTCTGCCTACTACAATATGAACGCCTACCACGAGAACCAATGTGTCATCATATCAGGGGAGTCTGGTGCAGGTAAGACGGAGGCAGCGAAACGCATCATGCAGTACATCGCTGCCGTGTCGGGCGGTCGCGATAGTAGTATTCAGGAGATCAAGGACATGGTGCTGGCTACCAACCCCTTGCTGGAGAGCTTCGGCTGTGCCAAGACCCTCCGTAATAACAACTCCAGTCGACACGTACGTAGGTTCATAAGTGTGCAAGATCCAAATTGACATTCATTTAGGGCAAATATCTCGAGATCATGTTCAACGATCACGGAGAGCCTATAGGTGCCCAGATCACGAACTATCTCTTGGAGAAGGGTCGTGTCGTCGGACAAGTGGAGAGCGAACGTAACTTTCACATCTTCTATCAGTTCACCAAAGGCGCTTCAGACGAACAGCGAGGTATGAGTTCATATGCGGACCGCAACGAGATAGGCATTCCTGAACTCATGCTACCCAGAGACGTATGGTCTGCAGGGCCCGGAAGCATATGCCTACACAAGTGTGAGCAACTGTCTCGACGTCCAGGGCATCGACGATGTACAGGACTTCAGCGAGACCATCGTACGTCACAACCACCCCTACTTACACTCACTAGTCCGCCGCTCATATCCTATCAGAGGGCCATGCAAGTCATCGGTCTGAGCGACTACGAGCAGAGCGAGATCTTCCGCATGCTTGCGATCATCCTCTGGCTCGGCAACGTCCAGTACGAGGAGATGGACGACGGCAACGCGCGCGTTGCTGATACAAGCGTCACAGACTTCCTCGGGTACCTCATGGAGGTTGACCCTGCGCTCATGCAGAAGGTTATGACGATTAAGGTCATGGAGACGCAACGCGGTGGACGGAGAGGGTCGGTTTATGACGTCCCCCTCAACCCATCGCAAGCAACGTCTGGGCGCAACGCCTTGGCGAAGGCGATCTATAACAATCTTTTCGAGTGGATTGTGTCGAAGATTAACGTCTCGATGAAGGCGCGATCATCTACTGCACAACTGATCGGTATCTTGGTGCGTGTCTTGACAGATTTATGGAATTCAATTTAACCACCTCCCAGGATATCTTTGGCTTTGAGATCTTCGAGGTATGTCGCCATGTCGTCGTTTCAAGGGAGGTAGCTAATGCCATGTTTTGCAGGACAACTCGTTTGAGCAGCTCTGCATCAATTACGTCAATGAGAAGTTGCAGCAGATCTTCATCGAGCTGACCCTCAAGACGGAGCAGGAGGAGTACGTCCGGGAGCAGATCAAGTGGACGCCGATTAAGTATTTCAACAATAAAATCGTGTGTGATCTCATCGAGGAGAAGCGGCCGCCCGGCATCTTCGCCGCCCTCAACGATGCTTGCGCGACAGCACACGCCGACCCGAGCGCCGCCGACAACAGCTTTATCCAACGCACGGCGGGCCTCGCGTCGAACCCCCACTTCGAGGCGCGTGGCGCACAGTTCCTGGTCAAGCACTACGCCGGCGACGTGATGTACAACGTCGCGGGGATGACGGACAAGAACAAGGACGTATTGGTGAAGGACCTGCTCGACCTAATGGCGGGCAGCAACAACCAATTCCTCCAATCGCTCTTCCCGGACAGGCCGGATCCCAACAGCAAGAAGCGGCCACCTACCGCTGGTGACAGGATCAAGGTCAGTCTAAGCGATATTCACCACTAGACAGGGGACTGATCAGGCTGTAGGCGTCGGCGCAAGCGCTGGTAGAGAACCTTATGCGTGCGCAGCCGTCGTACATCCGGACGATTAAGCCGAACCAAAACAGAAGTGCGACCGAATATGACACCAAGGCTGTCCTGCATCAGGTTAAGTACCTCGGTCTGCAGGAGAACATCCGGGTGCGGCGAGCCGGCTTCGCATATAGGAACACGTTCGAGAAGATGGTCGAGCGGTTCTACTTGCTCTCGCCCTCGACTTCGTATGCCGGCGATTATACATGGAATGGCGATTCGAAATCTGGCTGCGAGAAGATTCTTACTGATACTGGGATCGCCCGCGAGGAGTGGCAGATGGGTGTGACGAAGGCGTTCATCAAGAACCCTGAGACGGTATGTTTCGGCTGCTCTATTCCCGCGGAGCAGAAGCTCACGTTGCGTGCAGCTCTTCGCTCTGGAGACGATGCGTGACAGGTACTGGCACAACATGGCTGGGCGTATTCAGCGAGCGTGGCGTAACTATATGCGCTACAAACACGAGTGCGCACGCCGCATACAGCGATTCTGGAAGAACAACAAAGAAGCGATCGAGTATGCGAAGATACGTGATTATGGGCACCAGATCCTTGCAGGCAGGAAGGAGCGCAGACGGTTTAGTCTGCTCAGCTACCGACGCTTCATGGCCGACTACCTCTTTGTCAATGACAAAAGTCCTCTGGGTGAGGAGCTGGGTTCTGCTTGTGGTCTCGGTGGTAAGAACGTCCCATATACGTGCGAATTGCGCTCATGCTTCGGAATTTGTCCAGCCGAGAAGGTCACGTTCAGTTCAAGGTGCCAGCTTTTGGTCTCGAAGGCACTTCGCTCAAGTAAACCTAGCCCTCGTTTCCTGATTCTTGTGCGTTCTTGCCTATACCTGTCCAAGCTCTCACTTACATAATTCAATCCTAATCAGACTCAGAAAGCTGTCCACATTGTCGTCTTGGGTCAGACTAAGGATGGCGTGACTTTCTACACCCTGGAACGCAAGATACCGCTGGTAACAATCAAGGGCATATCTATGTCGAATCTACGGGATGATTGGATCGTGAGGACGTTATTCGCGTCCAGAAGAATAACATTGACCTTTATTTTAGTCATTGAATTTGGGTTCAACTGAAGAAGGCGATCCTCTCATCAGCTGCGTATTCAAGACGGAGTTCGTGACGCACCTTCAACAGTTGACGCAAGGCGGTCTCAATGTGCTCATTGGTCCGACGTGCGTGCAATCGATATGTTACTGTCTCGTGCTCTGAGCCGTTCATGTTGCCGTGTACAGGATTGACTACAACAAGAAGAAAGAGAAGAGAGCACAGGTCAAGTTCCTGAAGGACGAGACCGTTCCTAGGAATGACGTTTACAAGAGTCATGCGGTCCATGTTCCTACAGGCGAGCCGCCAAGTAGCTTGTCGAACCCACCAGCAAAACGTAAGGCGGGCGTAGCGCGGCCGATAACGCAAGGTAAACTGTTGCGTAAGGGTGGTCCTTCAGACGTAGGTATCCTCTTAGTTGTTGAGACACGGCCTAACTCCTATCTCAGAAACCGGCGGCATCACGTCCGAAGCCTGCTGCAAAACCCTTACCGGGCAAGGCCGCAGCCCCTCCCGCCGCCATATCTTCGAGTTTCTCGACGTCAAGTGCATCGCAAGCGCCGCCACCGCCTCCGCCTCCGCCCAGAGCAGCAGCGCTCCCTCCCCCACCAGAGCCAGATGTCGAACTGTATCGCGCCAAATTCGCATTCGAGGGCCAAGCGGGCGAGATGGCTCTCAAGAAAGACGACGTGGTTGAGTTGGTCGAGAAGGATGACAACGGTTGGTGGTTGGTGAAGAAGGACGGTGTCGAGGGGTGGGCACCCAACAACTACCTCGAGTTGGTACCACCAAAGCCAAAGGCTGCACCCGCGCCACCTCCGCCACCGCCCCCGCCGCCTGCCGCCAACCGTCGACCACCATCTATGCAACCGGCTGCGCCTGCTGCCCCGACCGCCAAGGCCACTGGGAAGTCCGTCATCGCCGACCCGCATGCCAAACCAGTAGCTGTGTTCCCGGGCATGGTGCCAGCCAATGGCTCTGCGGCGCCTTGGAAAAAGCAGGCGTCAACCAGCTCTACATTGAACGGCTCGTCAACAGACAGCACGCCCGTCAGCTCACGGCCAGCCAGTTCTTTGGCATCGAAACCTCCCCCGCCAGCGCCGAAACCGAAGCCTGGCCCTCCACCTCTGGCAAGCAAACCTGGAGGTGCTCCGCCGCCCAAGGTAGGAGCGAAGCCCCCTATTCCTGTTGCATCAAGACCCGCTGCTGCTCCGCCCAAGCCCAAGCCAGGCGGCATAGCTAAGCCGGCCGCGCCAGGTGGGCAGCTGGATCTGGCTGCTGCGGTACGCTGACTCCTTGTTGGTCTTCAATCGCGTACTGAAATCACCCTTTCATGCAGTTGGCCAAACGAGCACAAAGACTAGCAGAGGATGAGTGATTTCCGCAAGTGGGTTTTAAGACAATGACTGTGACATGTAGACATCTACGGCGTGTAATAAACAAAGGATGGCAGGATCTATGGTCAGTGCATGCATAGTCTGCTGCCTTGAGTTGTAAGTATTGGCGTTGACCGCTTTCAATCAACTCGGAACATGTAAGCGTGTTGCCTGGGGCTTCCCATCTTATTGGTGTGGACAGCTGTCCACTAACTGGTCTGCTTTGAGTATGTATCCATATGCTGTGTATGAGTGTGCTCACTACTCTTTGCTACACGAGCATGTGGGTCGGCGTCGACATGTAGAGCGTCGCGGTTTGCAGTTTATCTGATAGGTGAAGAAGCCTCAGGGGAACAATGATCGCGACTCGATTGCAGCGACTGCAGACGTGCCCACACGATCGCGTCATAGTATATGAAAACCACTCAATTTGAATGAGGACTTATCAGCCAAGTATACGTCGACAAGCGAATGGTGAGATTCACATTCACTTCTACAGGCAAAAGGTTGACTGTCTTCATAGAGACGGTATGCCAGGGCAATGGCCTGTTGACATTTGATGAGCGGGGTATTTAGATCATTCACCCTTCACAAAAATCCTGAATAATCGGAGTAGCTCTTAGCGCCAACTGCATCCAACCTCACACGTTATTATGTGGCACAAACGCCCGACCAGTACCGCATACGCCGATGGTGGTCACATTTGGTCTAGCGAATATCCCCTTAGAGACAATACTATTCGTACGCCGGGAGGTACATCACAATCAGATGTTGAGAATCAATTCTAACTGATACCAATTCTCTTCTGCAGGCACAACAATTTGAGCGAGTCTCTGTCGGACTATGGCGCTTTCGCTTTCGATATGAGCGCCATATGGTCACACAAAGGCAACAGCTCACCGATTATTTCTAGGCAGGAGATGCCGCAGGCGCGCCTTGCGCAGCGCGTTTAGCGAGACCATCCGCGACTGTATTGAAACGCCGGGGAACGTGCCAGAAGCCGACTTTGACATGGCGTGCTCCTTCAAGAGCGATTATTTGAGTGTCAAGCTTCTGGAACAGATCCAAGTTGCCTGGCCGTTGCCCAGTGCTCTTGCGCCACCCGTTCTCCTGTTCTCGGTGAGCCATCGATATTTGCGACAACTCCGAGCGCGTACCTTCCAAGCGGGAAACCACTCTGTCATACCTTTCACAACGTACTCCGAGTCTGTCGTGATGACAATGGCAAACGGCTTCTTTGCACCCCTCGGGGTAGTATGGTCATCGAGTCTCTCGGAATTGGCTTCCGAGATTAATCGTAGGCCTTCGATCGCCGCAAGCAGCTCTGCGCGCTGACTGGATCGCGTGGGATATGCGTCGACGGTATCGTCAATGGGTATAGACCATTGATGTAGACCTAGGTCGCCTAGACCTATGGCTACGCCGATGCCCGCGGTAGCCCCTCTCTGGCCGTTGGAGAGGCATGCGCCGTCGGTGTAGACGAGCTGCCAATGGTGGCACCGCTTGCCCGCTTTATAGTCACTGCAACAGACAGCAACAAAGCGTAGACATTCGGAGCAGTGAACGAGAATGTCGTCAGGAAAGTCAAATCTGTCCCGGAGGAATGGGCAGAAGACCATCTTCCGACTGAAGATGCCTTGATCGGTGTCTTCGTTCATATCTCCAGGTCGTACGTCTCGACGATGGCACGAGCTTTGGAAACTGAGTGGCTGCGGCTCGAAAGGAAGCTGACTCGAGGCGTGCAGTCACTGGCACAATATTGTACCCACTGCACGGCACTGGGTACTGTGCGGTACCGGACGCGCCCACGTGATCGCGTCATGCACAATCCACTCCGTTTGGAACTTTGAATGCAACGATTCAAACATTGATAGAGCAATCTATTCGTCTCGTGAAATAGCGCAAGTACATGGTGATGACAACAACAATCTATGAACCGATTAAAACATCATGGGGTCATTGCGCAGGCTCTTGTCCAGCATCGGGCTAGATGCATTTCGTGAGACTCTCCTACTGAGTCTTGTCCTTGTCAACGCGTTCCAGATGTGGTACACGCAATACAGGCTTGATAGCATACTTGCGGTAATCGTCCTTGATGCAGAGAGTGCTGGTCACATTGATAAGGAGCGTAGACAGAATACACGGCATTAGCAGATCATAAAACTCACAAGTCTGGGTAAAAACACGGTGAGATGAATGTTAGACATTGCACTAGGAACACAGCCACTCACATGTGTTGCCAATCAACATGAGGTATGTGCCAGTGGCCTATACACATGTCAGGTTTGTCCAGTTTTGTTTTTGCGGTCGACCAAAACTCACGGTCAGTATATGCCACCAAGAGTGACCTTAGGTTCAATGACGTCATTACCGGACCCATGTGATTAAAGCGAGCGTGACAATACCTTCAAGAAGGAATGCTGCTGGCCAACCCAAGATATGCTTCCAACGCGTAACGACGTCACAGAAAATATTGTCGAGATTCCAGATGAAGAAGCCAAACGCGAAGGTTCCGGCACCTGACAAGAACAGGCGCGTCACGGTCGACTTGACGTCCTTCGGTACTTTCTCTGCGATTTCTGCATTACGCAGCAAGTAGAGAGTCCGGAGTGCGATAATGCCTAAAAGTCCTGCGAAGACTACCTGGTGGTATACCGGATTCCGATTCAAGTAGCTGTATGTTACGTCAGTACGGGAGTAGAGGGATGCACCTTAAATAGACGCGTACTACGACCAAGTGAATAGCACGTTGAAGATCATGAACACGGTCGCAAGTATGACGGCAGGCGAACCCTTGAGGCCAAAGCCCGGCACGGTATCGAATAATATCGCGGTACAGTAGCTCGCTACATAGACCATCGGTAGCTCATCGGCAAGCTGCGCCTCAAAACGAAGGGTGGCATGGAAAATGAAGCTGCCCACTCCGACAAGTGCGAAGCCCTAGGAACGCAAAGGATGGCGTTAGACGAACGGCCGCGAAACAAATGAATAAGGCCATCATACCGTGTAACCTAGGAGATATCGCGGAGGTAAGGACTGTGCGTGTGCTCTATACGCGCCATAGAACGCCAAACTGATGCTGAACAGGTTTGAAAAGGTGTTCGCCGCCTCGGCAATGTACCTCGAGAACTGGTAATTGGCCTAGGACGATCCGTCGATCAGTACCGTTGTAATCAGAGACCCCCCATAGGTTCATTTTACCTCACACCAATCAAGAGTGGCTGTAACGGGGCCCCAGAAATGAGGGAGGGGGATCAGTGTCCCATTACCGGGCGACATACCTGGTAGTAAGAGGAGAGAAAGGTGGCAGTGAACGTACACAGCCAGAAGTTCAAGCAGCACTGCGGTGGCCTGGACGTGCCCAAATTAGCTCCCGACTTGTCCGAAGCCCTCGGAAGCCGCCTCCTCCGGCTTGCACTGCTTACCGTCGTCGGTCGGGATGTGCAATCCATGTACGATGTATAATCTAGCGTATGCTTTATGATAACGGCCTTATAGCTCAGTGGTAGAGCATACGATTGCAGATCGTAGGGTCTCGTGTTCGAACCACGATGAGGCCTTCTTTTTCTCCACTCTTAGCTCACGTTTTGTCCGTGTTTGGCAGGTCACGTATGCTGTTTACCCATCCATTCAGTCATGCTGGGAGCCTTGCTCACGAACACTCATGCGGAGAGCAACAACCTCCATCCTTCGGACTGGTCTTAGGCGACGACGTCTTCACGACTTGGCCATCGATGCTGTGAATCCACCCGTGCAGATCACGACTCTACCAAACAAGATTCGCGTAGCGACTGAGTCAACCCCCGGTCATTTCTCGTCGGTCGGCCTTTACGTCGATGCAGGCTCCCGCTATGAGACACCTTCGGTATCGGGCGTAAGCCATTTTCTTGATAGAATGGCGTTCAAGGTACGCTGGTTTCCGTATTTGCATGCGGTGACTCAACGAGCCGCGTAGACTACCGCATCCCGCTCAGACGAGGAAATGTCGAATGCGATTGACAAGTTGGGCGGCCAGATACTCTGCTCCTCCTCTCGCGAGTCAATCATGTACCAGTCATCACACTTCCACCAGGGCACGCCTCTTGCCATGTCGCTCATCGCGGACACCGTTATCAACGCCGCGTTCTTACCCGAAGAAATTATGGCGCAGCGGGAAGCGGCACGGTACGAAATCCGAGAGGTGACCGCGAAGCCTGAGATGATCCTCCCTGAAGTCCTGCACGAGGTCGCGTATGACAGCAAGACGTTGGGAAACCCCTTGCTCTGTCCGGAGGATCGAATAGACGTTATTGACGAGCCGGTTATGCGGGGATTCATGAAGGAGTTGTATCGCCCCGAACGCATGGTGATTGCGGGGGCGGGCATGCCTCACGATGCACTTGTAGAGCTTGCGGACAAGCACTTCTCATCGCTGAAGTTCACTCCGCCACCGGCAATCCAGCCTCAGGTCAGCTCATCGCGTCCAGTTGCGAATGCGCAAATTCCTTCACAACTTCTCCCCTCATCTTCCCCGTCATTATACAAGTCACTCACTCGTGCAGCATCGTCGTATCTGTACCCGACGTCTTCCATTACTGGCCAGGATCCTGCGCTCCTTGCTACTATGCCACCGGCAGCAGCAACATACACGGGTGGACATCGTTTTATTCACGATCCGTCGTCTGAGTTCAACCATGTCTACCTCGCGTTTGAAGGCGTGGGCATTCATGATGATGACGTCTATGCTTTGGCAACAATGCAGGTCCTGCTGGGAGGTGGAGGCAGCTTTTCTGCAGGTATGCCTACAACTTATTCGATTGGTACTCATCGTTGATCGACTGTCTCAGGCGGTCCGGGCAAGGGCATGTACTCTCGGTTATACACGCACATCCTGAACCACTATCCGCAAATCGACCACTGCGCGTCCTTCCACCACATATACACCGACTCCTCCCTCTTCGGGCTCTTTGCGTCGTTCGTGCCCGCAACCGGCCGACACCAGGGCAACAGCCCCGCGCAGATCATCCCCCACCTAGTGCACCAGCTTAGTCTCCTGCTCTACACGCCGACGAGCAAGGTCGAGCTCTCGCGTGCGAAAAACCAGCTCAAAAGTAGCCTCATGATGGCCCTCGAGAGCCGCGCTGTCGAGGTGGAGGACCTCGGGCGCCAGGTGCTTGTGCACAATCGCAAGGTTCCCGTCACAGAGATGTGCGACAAGATCGACGCAGTCACCCCAGACTCGTTGCGTCTGGTTGCGGCCCGGATATTCAGTCCAGGCTCAGCAAAGAAGGCCACCGTTGTGAGTATGGGTCACGAGGATCTTGGTGACTACCGCTCGGTGTTGCGGAAGTACGGGGTCGGGGGTTACTGATCGAGCACTGTATTACCATGCCGCTATTGTACCAACACCCAGCTAATACAGCATGCGCAAAATTACCATTGCGCTGGTAACTACAGTATGCATGAAGAGAAGTGACATTTTACACCTGTGACAAATGGATAGCAGGATAAGTTACGGAGAGAAAGGTTAGGGCGGTCAGCTCTTGAGTTTCGTGAACGTTGTGTCTCTCCGTGTGCTCATGTAAACTTCAGCGCCGACAGCCGGGCGCATCCATGCCCCTTGCTTAGTTGGATATAAATTTGTGACCTGCCATGAGAGATCAGTTAAGTGACCTATGCGTCGGTACGGCAGGAAGGGATTCACCAAGAACCTCTGCCCTGCCTCGAAATGACCAGCCCTTCCACCTTCAGTATGTGTGATGCGAAGAACGTCCCAGATTGTAATTTGCGCTCGACGAAGAGGCTCGCTCTTGCACCATTGAGAGTCCTTGACGACAATCACCCTGAAGCTCCGTGCATTGCGTGGCGGAAAGTTGATCTGTACCGACCTCAACAACTGTCTCGTAAATTAGTGAAATATATGCGCACCTCTAGCTCTCTCTGAATCTCATCCTGTAAATTCTCCCGAGCCTTCGCCATGTAATCCTCGGCGAATACACTGAGCCAGCCAGCCCCTTCACGAGTTGTATTGACATATTCTTCTGCGAAGCTGCTCGGGTTGTCCAGCAGGTTCATCAAGCGATCTTCAATGTCAGAGGGGGCCAGTGCTGTGCAGGAGTCGTATCAGGGGTCTCACTCAGAACCAGAATCTACGCACCATCGTCGTCGGGAGCCCACCCAAGTCCGGCGCGCTCGTTAAATCTATCTGCGATATGTTTGCATCGGCGCATTCGGTTTTCAAACTCGCTGCGGATCTTGAAGACAGCTACCTCTCTTTGCCTCTGCCGACATCCGTCAGCGGCTGCATACGTGTGCTTGAAAGTAAACATACCGCCCACTGCTCTTCAGCCTGTACTTCTTCTTGCTCATTCAGAGGCCCCACAGTAATCTTCTTTCCATCGCGCTCGATCATCTCGACGAAAGCAATGGGATGAGCCTACGTTGGTATCAGTACATCTCCTACGTACGATGGCATGCCGTCGCCTACCTTGACCACAGTGAGGTCCATGAGAGTTACCAGCCCACCATCAGGCGTAAGACTGTCCAGCGTCGCGATGGGAGGCTGCTTCATGAATCCGAGCTTTGTATGCCAGGGCACCGGATTGGACGAGTTTCCGCTTAGCTGCAGACTCATAGAGTCGTACGCCTCTAGTATCTCTGCAGGCTCCTTGCGCTCGCAAATGACCTATAGAATGTGTATACAATGAGTGAATGCAGGCTATAAGATGCGTTCTATGTGTACCCTTGCATTGGCGACGGCGATCTTGGATCCGACGCGAAGAAGGCCTTTGCGCATGGCACGCTCCAGAGGGGCATCTATAACGGCGCGCAGTCTATACCAGCCATCGCTGACCTCGAGCTCAGGAGTGTTCCTCGCGACGCCATGCTCATCTGGGCCTGTCGGAAGCCAGGCCACCTTGGACACACATAGCACCATAGGGCACATTGGCGGCGCATCTTGGGCAGCAATCAGCCTCAGAGGGGGCCTTGATCCGCTGTTCAATTCCCGTTCGTATCTATACGGCCACGTTAAATGAATTGTAGCAAGGAAAGCGAGGATTGTACCTATATAATAGTTGCTTCATTACTTCGCCCCAGCACCATCTCCTGGTCTCCGGATTGCTCTCCCGTTCTGGCTGGAGACACGCCATACCCGCCAATTTCCACAGGATCATTCTCCAATGATTCTCCACCCATTCCTTCTTGGCTAACGAGCAACCCATCTCGTGAAGCTCCGTGAGAGCCGCATCGGGGCCAAACATTGTGGTAGGAGTCTGGGAGTCGGGTGGTGTCGGTGAGGAAGGCGAACGAAATGAGTAATAGAGAGCAATATCAGGCGTGACTTGGTCCAGCTGGTTCACATTGCTATCAGAAAGTGAGCACTTGGAAATTAGAACACCTAGCAGGGCACATACATGCCCATTGAGTACAATGTCTCGGCGTCATACGACTGTGGTTGAGCCCCACATGTCGCGAGTGTTTTCCTATTAGGCGGTTTTGCTTGTATTGCGCTTGAGGTAAGCACCTTCAAGCCATGCCAAAAATAATAGAACTTACTCAAATCAAAGAACCTTTGTCTCTCTTTCCCTTTGCTGAGACTTTTCGACTGTGCATGCACGGTTGCTTGGCTAATCTTGATGACACCGACAGTCGTTGCTGGTGTTTGACTGGCCTTAGTCTGTGCAAGCTGTTGCCTGCCCAATTCACCGGGCTTCATACCCGGTTTGAAAGGTGTTGTGAAGTTTGGTTTCCCTGGAGTGCCTAATCCCGCACCAAGTCTGCGAGGTGTCAACCCCAGTGCCTTTGCAGGCGATCGAAATGCCGTCAGAGCTGCCGGTGCCGGCGTACCAACGTGCAGAGGTGTGAATGCGGGTGCGGGAATCTTCGACGATGACGCCAGCGGGGTAGAGCGATTGGGATTGAGGGGGGACCCCACATAGCTAGGCGTGCCCGCGGCGCGCTTTGTGGCCACATTCATGAGGGGAGACTTGAAAGCCTTATTCTTGCCGCCGATCGCTGGCTTCATGCCCAACGCACCTGCCCTGCCAAACCCTGTACTTGCGGGAGTAGGGCTATCTGGAGGGTGTGCGGGAGAGTTCTCCACAGCACGTAACGCGGGGCGCGGGGTCTCTGGCGGTTGTACGATACTGGCGCTCTGCGGACGAGTGGTCTCCTCCTCGATCCTAGTCGTATCGGTGAGATCTTCCTCAATCTCTTCTTGCCAGCGCTTCATCTTCAGCGCAGCGAGGGCAAGGGCCTCTTTCGACGGCCTTGTCCAGTCCTGCGCTTTGCTTTTACCAGCGTCAGCCCCTTGTGAAGGCCGAATGAGGTTGATGCCAGAAGTGAATCCGACCAACGCAGTACCAGAATCGAGCTCAAATGCCGAGTCAGACGGGGTTGACGACGGATTTGCGCCGAGAAGCACGCTCCGTCCAGACGTGAAGCCAGGTAGGTCCAGAGTCGTGTTTTCCGCTGAATCAGAAGACCCGCTTGGCGCATCATCGTCTCTCAGCGACTTTGCGGACTGAAATCCGACAGCAATAGGAGACGCAGGTGTCGAGTTAAACCACGTCGCTAGATCCTGCTCAGGTGCGGCATCCGGGGAAGACGAGGGAAGATCGTCTGCCCTGTCGGTGACTTGTTCTTCTTCGAATTGGAGCGCCGAGCCAAACCCAGAAGTTGGTCGCCTGGAAGGAGTTGAGATGCTGATAGCACCTGTAGCGCTTTCGTCTTTGCCGCTGGGTCCCGACGATGAATCGTTGTGCGATATGAAATCAGTAGCGGCATCCGCTCGTGTCATATGTAACGTTGAAGCAGACTGAAATACAGGGAATGTAGGAAGTGAAGCTTTCGGTCCGTTACTTTGAGAGCTATTGCGATGTGGCGAGGAGGAGGGCGCTATAAATGAATCAGTCATTTGTATCACTTCTTCGAGATATATGCGCGCACATAATGATTCCCTTGCATCCGCAACCTCAGAAGAGCGATTTTCATCCTGCACCTCGTCCAGAGCGAATGCAATTGCACGACTCCTCTTTCTCCTTTCTATAGAGGAGAGCGCTTGTGACGGCCTTGGCTCTGGCAACGTGGTTTGAGAGAGCTGTCGGTCCAATATGTCAAACGCTTGCATCTCTTCTTGACTGAGACAGGTCTGTTCGTCGTAAGTAGGAGACGAAAGCCGCATCCGCTTCGGTGATGGGTAGGGTGATGGGGATCCCGATTCTGATAGCATGTGCGCTCGAGACGCGTTGTGGCAGTCAATGAAGGGAGTATATCTCACCTGAACGTGACATTATGTCTCAAAGCTGCGATGCTTGTTTGGTGGTTAGTACTAAGTGGTAGGACACTGTATGCGCGCCTCGGTAACGCGACGTCGAGAGCAAGAGAGGCGTCTAAGTAAACGCGACGCGTCGACATCACGTGAGCGACGCGTTTGTGTGGCAGGATCGTGATTCGAATCGACGATCTCTGGGATTTGAAGTGCTTCTCTTACGCACCGCGCCCTCCCCGACATTGAATTCAATCTCTTCTTGGCATCAGCAGGAGTCTCCCATTTCTGTCATCTTGTACTCATTGCGCGGGCGATTGTCTCAAAGCGGACTTTATGCCAATGAGATGTTCATCGGGCACGACATTCCCAAGGCAATTGTCCTCGTTCGATACAACTGAGGGATGGCCACAAGCCCTTGGATTCGTCCTAGAGAATGACATGTCATACGGTGCTTAGACTTAGAGGTGGAAACTGCATGTAGGCGCATTGTGTCTTGCGATCAGCAGTTGAGCCATGATGAGTCTCGGCGATGTGCTGCCCTACAATGTGCAGAATCACGACAGGAGCTCATTATCATTGTAAGCGACCGTCGTATGCAGCAGATGAACACATCCTGTCTATGTCCTGGTATTCGTAGCATTGACATTGACATCATCGACTTATATAGTATACTACATCATACAAGGTACTTGACTATTTCGCGTAAAACATTGTACGAACCGCATGCCTCAGTAAAGCCAGTGAACATGAGACGTTCGTGGCCACCATGAGCCACGATAGAGAACGCTGCCATCAAAGTGTGGCCTGGAGTGATCGACGAGAGTATTTGCCCACCCCACGTCGATCAAAGTCGTTGAACAAGCTTGAACAACGTCAAAGCGCCGTGCGCGGGAGCCCCACATACTCGCCCTCGACGAATACAAAGACCATTTGGGCGTTCAGGACTCTCTTCTGTTGCGTCCCAACAGCCTCCGCCGCCCACGCAGACTCCTCCTTCATGACTCAGAATTCTGCCATGAACGGCGCACAACCCACAAGGCATGGAAGACCTGCTCCGGCAGGTGCTACGCCCCCTGCTCCCGCTGCCGCTCCCCCAGCACCGCCGACCCACCCACACGCACAGACCACCAACCGCCAGCCGAATGGCACAGCAGTCAATGGCGCACATCCCTCTACGCAGAAGGGCAAGAAGAAGGCCGCCGATCCACCGCCGGTGGATCCATCACAGATGTACGAGACACTGAAGAACCGTATTGCAGCATTGGAGGAGGAAGAGGTCCATGAGGAAGAGGAGGAGAAAAGGTTTGGTGAGTCGTCAACCACCGCGTTTGTCACGGAGGCCAATGCAGAGTCTAGCGGAGGAAGCGCAGAGCTCCGTCTCGGGGATGGGGGAAAACGCCATTCATGCAAAGTACATTGAACTCGTACGTCTCGGCACTCTCTCTTTCAGAAGCTATATAGTGCTGACAAACACTAGTTCGCAGAATTGAAGCGGCTAGAACGAGATCACGCCAAAGAGAAGCAGAAACTAGCGAAAGACAAGGATGCAGGTCTGTCGCGCATTATCACGCTCACAGCGGCGCCCTTATCCTGTCCTTCACGCGAAGCAAAGAGTCAGTTGACGAAGGCCAACCAGACCAAGACCAAGATGGAGAATCTGGCCCGCGAACTGCAGAAGGTGAACCCTCACGCATGGCCTGCATGTTCGCGTTCGCGTTTAACCATCCCCACAGGATAACAAGAGACTACGGGTAGGTCCCTTCGACCGGGGCGGCCGGGGGTGTTCTTACATGTCTCACGGCACGCGCACAGGAAGACAGCAAGA
Organism: Postia placenta MAD-698-R-SB12; assembly: GCF_002117355.1. Taxonomy (NCBI): domain Eukaryota; kingdom Fungi; phylum Basidiomycota; class Agaricomycetes; order Polyporales; family Adustoporiaceae; genus Rhodonia; species Rhodonia placenta. The sequence goes on along the minus strand of NW_020169832.1, from coordinate 878,475 downwards.
GGCTCGCGACGTGCGTCGAAGAGGCCCAGGAGGAGATTAAGCAGATGAAGAACGACATGGCAAAACGCGCGGAGCGGGCGAAGACACAGGAAAGCAAGTACCGCGAGACGCCAGACATCGTCGTGCGTGTGCTGTGCAAGTACCGCGCGGAGCTGTACTTCAAGATCTCGCGGAAGACGAAGCTTTCGCGGCTGTTCAACGCGTGGACAGAGCGCATGGAATCGGGGCCCAAGAAGGGCGACGGCAAGGGCACTCCGCAGCCGAATGGCACGGCCCTTTCCACCACTCCGAACAGCACCTCGGGTGCTTCCTCGTCCTCGAGCTCTATGCAGTTCATCTTCACACATGGAGGCAGGAGCCTGGATACGGACCAGACGCCGGAGGAAGCAGGCATCGAAGAGGGGGACGTCATCCTCGCTGTCGAAATCATGGACCTGACAGAAGGGCCGGGTACCGAGGAGGTCGTCAGTACCGTCACGCTTTCTTTGGTTGAGCCGCATCATACAACTCGCATTATAGGATGAGCCGGAGCCTCGTCGACAGAAGCTGAAGAAAGAGTGGGTCGAGAATCCCCGAGAGTAAGCCATTGTTACATATACGTTGAGCGCGTCGTTCATCCGGTGGCCCAGAGCGAAGAAGACGGTGGAGGAGATCTTCGACGGGGTGTGAGTGTCTCCATCCTATTTTCAGAGGTCCGTTGCCGATTTGGAACCGTTACAGAGTGCGGGAACGCCTGAAGGAGGTCTTACGGCAGTACGAACTCCGGGAGAGGCACTTCGAGTGTGTCATCCGCTCCAAGGAGTTGGAGGTGTTACTGTCCCGGGCGCGAGCAGCGGAACAGAAGCAGGTGGCAGAGGGGGAGAAGTCTAGGGCAGACAAGCTCGAAGAAGAGGTATGGTGGCCTTCATGTCCGTAATGACTGCGCACCGATATTCACCCTCACGTACTGCAGACCAAACAGCTCCGCACAGAGCTGGAGGAGGTAACAGAACAACAATCGTTTCTGGTCAACAAGCTGTTGGCCTGTTGTCATGATGTGAGGACACAATGTCGCGTGTTTGGTACTACCTCTGACAACTGTTGCAGTCGAGCGATGAAAGAATCAAGAGGCTCTTCAGCTCACTTCGCGACGAGCTGGAGACACGTAAGTTCTCAGCACTCCTCTAGTAGACCTTCGTTCACACAAAGTCCTTAGGCAACCGATCTGTCATCAACGGTCTATCTAATCGTCCACCAGAGGATGGCACTTGACTTCACGCCCGTCGGCGTGCGTAGGGGACTTGGGATGAGGACACTGACATGTTACCGATATTCGTAACTCCTGTGATGTTCCCATGTCTCACTACCAGCAACGACGGATACGTGATTCAGACTTGAGCGGGGTGATTATGATTGTGTGATGATTATGTGGATGCAATGTTCTACCAAACCCTACGAACGAAACCAGAAACCAGAAAAGTCCATGAGGAGTCCGTTGAGACGACAAGCCCGATGCGATGTGTAGGTTAGTTTGTTGTACAATGATGATGTCCTTCCAGTCCGAGAATTAGGTCCCTTTAGAGTAGCGCGTCAAGCTCCTCGATCGCCTCCACTAGGCCCGATCGTGTGTAATTCTTGCCCTTGGTCGCGTCCAGGCCCTCGCCTGCATATGTGACTAGCGGGGAAACCTCGATCTCCACGGCGTCTGCCACCTTCGCGCCGGCGCGCTCGAGGAAGCGCCTGTGCTGGGAGAGCAGGTCGCGGCGGCTCGTCTGGGGGTCGTCCGAGCCGGTGCCGGGCGCGTTCTTGAGCGGGCTGAACTCCTCGTTGCGCGCGACCTCGAGCACGGCAAAGTGGCGCGTGAACGGGAACACGTCGAAGACAAACAGCTCGAGCTTCATGCCGTTCGGCGTCGCCGGCTTGGCCGCCGCGCCCGTCGCGTCCACGAACGGGATCTTCTTGCGCGCGATGTGGAACGCGAGCTCGTCCTCGAAGTCCGCGGTGCTGTTCAGGAACGCGGTCGTGTAGAAGTGGTTCGCGATGTTCCCCGCGCGGAACGCAAGCTCGCCCGTCTTGGGGTCGCGCCGCTCGGCCTGCTCCTTCGAGATCTCGGAGTACTCGATCACGCTGTACTTGTCGCCGCGGCGCGCGACGACACCGACGGACTCGGTTGGGTACGCTTTCGGGACAACCTTCGCGGCGCAGTCGGCCTGCTTCTGGATGCAGTATCCGAGGAAGACGGGGTCTGCGACCTTGACGAGACAGTTGTCGACGCAGTAGCTGTGCACGTACTGGATCTTGCGCGCCGCGAGATCCGAGAGCACGGTGCGGGGTGCAGAAGGGGAAAGCGGCTTCCGGAGGGCTGCGTACAGACCGCCGTTGCCATCAGGGGCAACAGCCACCTTCGAGGGTTTCTCGAGGATGACCTTGCCGTCCATGGTCAAGCACGGCAGGGTGCCTGGAGGAACCTTGTAAGCCCTTTGAAGCTGATATCGAAGAACAGTAGACACAAACCTTGCTCGAAGAAAATCACATTCTTGGACGAAAGGCCAAAGTAGTTGTGCTTCTTGAAGAAGGCCTCGGTCTCGGGACGGGTGGGCCCACTGGTCATGACATACCACGGGATCGCGACGGAGCCAGCTGGCTTGCCGAACTCCTTCTCAGCGACAATCTGTAGGCGGGCAATCCGCTCTGCCTGGTACTGGAAGAGGGACTTGTGCGATGGCAGTCCGATGTCGTAGCAGCCCTTGGGAGCGCTGCTTCCCAACCTAGTGCCTTGTCCACCGGCCATGAGGAGCACGCCCACCTGACCGCTGGCGATAGCGCGGAGGCCTATAGACCGCCATTCCTTCTCCTTCTCAGGGACACCAATCACGCTGTCAAACGCATCCTCAGGCAGAGGCCCGATAGCATCCTTGCCCGCATTCTCCGCAGCCTCCTTCTCCGAAGAGACGGCCTTGCGGTAGATCCGGTTGACACGGTCAATGTCGAGGGCATCCAGCTGTGCGAGGAGGTATGCGCGCTCCGTCTCAGACAGCTTGGGCCAGAATTGGAGGAGATGACCCTGGCCTGCGGCCTCGTAACGCTGGCGCAGTTTATCGAAGGACATCGGGGGAATCGTGTGGAGAATTATGCAAAGGTACGAGTGGAGGAAGGAACGGAATGTAGGGATATGGGATTCGTGGCAGAGTGCTGAATTGGGTGTGCTGGATGGTCACGACGTCCTGAAATACTCAGCCTGCTACGCGTCGGGAACTGCCGTGCACGGTCATCGTAGCCCTCTGTACAGCTTTGCTCTGCCCTGCCCGCCACTAGCGACCTGTGCGGCGAGCTGTAGCTCAACTGGGTGCTACCGTATCGTGAGACCGCTGTATGGCCTTTGCTCATTTCTCGCTGCTGTGTCACACTTGCCAGTCTTCCTGTGCATTTCGGCAGCATAGACGCTGGACAAGCTGCAGCTTCCAAGTTTCCAAGTCTACGGCCCAGCTTCTTAGCGAAAGCCGTCGCGCCCAGGCCTTCGCTGCCTTGTGATTTTCACAAACGCCGCATTCGCTGGCAACGGGGATGCCTTTGTCTCTTCTGTGTATGTGCACGTCTGCTCCGTGTGTAATAGCATGCGAACGGCGGCACTTCCTACGACACAGAGAATACTCTTGCGCGTTCGTGAAGAGGCAATATGTGGACCATCGTGCGTTCACTATTCGTCTGCGCCCCTTGCCATATAGCAATAGTGTGTGAGACAGGTGCGTCTCGCTCGTTTTGCGGATCCTGATCGGAATGGCAGACTATGCGTTGTCGCTGTATGAATAACTTGCATGACGGTGGCCTCCTTTGGTGAAGGCCGGAATTTAACCGACTTGTGGAGATGGACATACGCACTTTGTCGCCACTCCGCCTGTGGGGTACATCATTCTATTAACATATTCTAGGACAGATGCAATGTTGTGTGTAGAATCACCTCCGTCTAGACCTTTCTGATTGGGCGCCCTTCCGTGAATCCAATTCGCCGAACACTCTCGGCATACATCCGGATACAAATCGCTCGTGCAGTTGGATCGCGCGTTTCCTCCACGATCACCTGTGCGACTTTGTTGAACTAGTGGGCATGCAGCACCCAAATGACCACGGTCGAGCACCCCATCGATGTAGCACGGTTGGGACAAACGTGTTGGAAAGACACACTCGTGTGTTACTCAGGGGTATCGTATCTGGAGGGTGGTTCTTCCTCGGTGGTTGTAGGCCACGTTGCGCGCTCCGGTGCGAGGACCGCCGTGAGCTACGACGTACAAGGGCCCGTCGGCATTGGCGGAGCATCAAGAGGGTGCGCAATCCACTCAGTTCGACAAGCGAATAAGCTCTTTGCCGGGCGTGCGTTTTATGGAGTACTTCCCGATGGCCCTTACACGTGCAGAATAGAAGGTGGCGTTCGATCGCAGGGGGCTGGCAGACCGAATTCCGGCGTCATCTCCTCGGCCGCCCAACGGCCCCCCGCTACACGCATAAAAGCTGGCCATCTCCCATTCACTACTCACCACCGCTTCACTCCTTTCCGTCGCGGTTGTTCCAGCCATGTTCCCCCTGCGGCGTACCAGTACGGCTCTCTCCTTGCTCAGCCTGCTCGCCGTCCGTGTCCGGGCAGACAACCCTATAACCCCAGGGTTTTCTTACGGCTCCGAGACAGTGTATGGTGTGAACCTCGGAGGATGGCTTCTACTCGAGGTAAGCCGCCGACGCGCGATCGTATCAGCCTCCGCGTAACGGCGTCTCTTTCTGCAGCCGTGGATCACTCCCAGTCTATTTGACAACACTGGCAATGATAATATCGTCGATGAGTGGACATTCTGTGAGCTCCAGGACACCACGACCGCGACTGAGGCTCTCCAAAACCACTGGGAGACCTGGATCACGGAGATAGATATAGCGGACATCGCTGCTGCAGGGTGCGTCAGTGTCACGTGTTCGCGTTTTGCCCTGTAAAGGAAACGCGCGCCTTATGCAGCCTAAACCACGTCCGACTACCCGTCGGATATTGGGCGTTCGAGGTCGGCGCTGGAGAGCCGTACATCCAAGGACAGCTGCTCTACTTGGAATCAGCCGTCAGCTGGGCTGCCAACTATGGCGTCAAGGTGATAATAGACCTGCACGGCGCCCCGGGAAGCCAGAACGGGTGATTATCTTCGCGCTCAATCTCTGTTCGGCGCACGTCCGCTAACGCTCTGTCAAGCTACGATAACTCGGGGCACAGGCTGTCCTATCCTGAGTGGCAGTCGAATTCGACGAACGTCCAGCGGACGGACTCTATCATCAAAACGATTATTTCCATGTACGCTAACAACCCCGATATCGTCCCTATCATCGCGCCATTGAACGAGTGAGTGGATGTTCCGCAGGCTAAATTTAACCAGATTCTGATCTGCGTCCGTGCATGCAGGCCGGCGGGATATGACGGCTCAGCCGTTCTGGACGTTCTAACCCAATACTACTACGATTCATACGGAAACATCAGGCGAGTACCGCGCCACAAGATCCGAGCGATCGATCGCTGACACAATGCTCACACAGATACCCGTATGGCAACTCTCAGGAGAGTAACACTGTCGTATTGCTCCACGATGCGTTCCAGCCTCTGAGGTAACGTCTACAGTACAATCAAGCTAGACCGAACCTTTATTGATATTCGAATTAGTTACTGGTCGGGTTACATGACCGCCCCCGATTGGCAAGGCGTCGCAATGGACACGCATATCTATCAGGTGTTCTCGCAGGCGGTACGTGCGTGCGGTCGTGATCGTCTTCAATGACTCATGACATGCGCCTCTCTACATGATACGTCCAACAGGAGGTAGAATATTCGTATTCTCAACACATTAGTGCCGCATGTGCCTATGCTTCGTCGCTCTCAGGGTTTGATCTTTGGCTCATCGTCGGAGAATGGTCGCCTGCACCGAACGACTGCGCGACGTATCTGAACGGGCGTGGTGTTGGTGCCCGATACGACGGATCGTATCCGGACTCGACATACGTCGGCAGCTGCAGCGGCTTGACAGGCCTCTCGACGTCCTTCAGCACTGATTACAAAACTTTCCTGAGGCAGTACTGGGAAGCTCAGGTACGCCAAGCTGCTTCCCCGCGTTGTTCTCGCCCTAACTTCTCGCCCTTCATTTACCCACGATAAGGCGATTGCGTTCTCTGCGGGCGCGCAAGGGTGGATTATGTGGACCTGGAAGACGGAGAGCGCGGACGAGTGGTCGTATCAGGCCGGCCTTGCTGGCGGCTGGATACCGCAGGACCCGACAGACTACGAGTATCCGGACATCTGCTCCTGAACACGTTCCGCGCATAGCTCACGGCCCCATTTCCGCCTTTCTGATGAATTTACGATTTCACTTCTTATCTGACATTCCCAATTCGTTGACCTCTCCCCGTGTATCATCGCAACTGACGGCATGTATCATTCACCTGTTTCCCCATACTCATGTTCGCGATTCTTCCCTAGTCCTGATTAGTTTGACCGCGCCTCTTGCGTCATTGTGCAATCATCGTCGATTTAGATCTTCTCTTGTGTCCCTGACCATGCGGTGTGGAGAAAGCTGGAATGACGCCCCGCGACGCGATCGCTTCACGTGAATGTGATGTCACGCGTTGCCAGTGTAACACGCCCCCGGTTCGAACTTGGCGAACGTCGACAACGACTCATCGGTCTGCGCTTCGCTAGCAAGCTGGCCTTGCTCTCATATATCTCCCGGCTTATCGTTCTTCAGAAACACACTATCTCGTAGCCATCGCTGGATTGGCACTCATTGTACGTCGGTTGTTATAGGCCTGCGACTCTGGGTCATGAGACCTTGCATCCTTCGGATCGTGCTCGTTGCTGGCCTCATCCATGGAGCCGTCTCTTCCTCGCTGAGAACTCGGGCTGGCTTTCCGCACACGCTGGGGCATGGAGGGAGGCGGGACCTTGGAGGTCTCCTTGGCGGATGGGAGCCGGAAGAGCCAGGCTATCCCCAGCCTACGGAAAGCCGGCCTTCGACAAAGACGGAAGACGACCCGCTGAATTTGGTGCCTCTGATGTCGACAAGCAACATACCCACGAACAAGGCGAAGGAGACAGCTTCGCAGACGAGTGCGACAACCACTGGTGTCGAATCCCAAACAACGTCTACGTCTAGTGCAACGACACCGGCTTCTGATGGTCCACCTGCATCTGTGTCGCCAACCAAGGACGCGCATGGCTCAGAATTATCTGCCGCGCCCGGTACTACATCAACTTGGAAGATTATCGGTGTCGCTGTGATCGCCTTCAGCGCAGTCGCGGCGGTTCTCATTGCTGCTGTATTTTTCGACCACTGGTGGCGATTCGTCCGCGATGTACTCGGCAAGCGTCGCGTCCCTGACGGGACAGAAGAGCTGATACCGGACTGGGAGAAGGGCAGCTGGGAGGTCCGCTTTGGCGACGACAGGCATCGGTACCCGTCATTCACGTCATTTCCGTCTGGGGCACCAGGGAAGAGCCAGCTGCAAAGGGAAGGTTCAAGGAAAGTCAAGGAGTGGACGGCAACCCGACGTCTGTCTGGCGGGGCCTCTGGTGCGGGCACAGTCTTGTCGGCAGCTGAGAAAACCATCCTATCGCCTGACTACCCTGCACAACCGGACAAGGTATATCTCGCTCCGGACCCACGGCCAACTTCCAGTAACGCAGAGCAGACGCCCGCGCTGTCGAAGGCTCCTAGTGTAAGGAGACACGTCGAAAACACCACTGCGCAACCCTCGGCACATATCAGAGTACATGGAGGCAGTGAAAATCCCTTCTCTGACAGGCCTGCATCAGACGACGCGTATGATGGTATTGACGGAAAGTGATAGGTCTTCAGAGTCCTCATGTATTTTAGCTCTTGATGTATTCATAGCCCGTACTTATCTTGTAGCATGTTGAATCTCGCGAATGTTATCATGGATCATTGCCATTAATTTCATGGAGGAGGTACATCCTTCGTCGCGCCCTCAGCCAAACGCTCCTTCTCCGGTGGTGGTATTGTCTTCTCGAGCTGGTCAGAGACCAAGACTCCGCCTAGGGCGAATGCAGTGATTCCCAAAGACACGAACAACCGTGTCCTCGCGGGCAGCACTGACCATAGCGGTCCGTCATTGATGTTGTGGGAAGTGGTTGTAATTTGGCGTGCTTACCGGCCCACGACTCCCAGATTGACCGCTGTTGAACGGGCACGGTGCGAAACGAGGCTTTCGGAGCATCGGTTTTGGCCTTCTCCCCTGCATTAGACGACATGACGGAGAGCGTGGTAGCTGTTTACATGCAAGGGGTGGCTGGTGTGCCGCGGCGAGTGGACTCGGAAGATGGAGGGACCCAAATGAGGTAACCACTGACCTGCGCGATCGAACGGGCGCCAAAGGGCAAGACATCCTCTGCCGACGTCCAGTACTACAGGCGAAATGTTCACAGGTCTGGTATGCCCACCGTCCGAGCCTCACTCTCTGCGCTCATATACGCAAACTAGATTGAACATCTTGGTTTCGTCTCCTCCATCGAACATGACAGCGGCGGATGCACTTTGACGATCGCTGACTCGGCACCAATTCTGTCCGACTGTCACATTGGAGACTCCATCGCGGTCAATGGGGCGTGCTTGACTGTCACGGAGTTCGACAAACAGGAGAATGGCGGGTGGTTCAAAGTATGGCTTGCGAACGAGACACTTGATAGGACGGACCTGGGTGCGAAATCTGAGCATGAGTGACTATGCGGCATGTGCTAACACCCCCCAGGAGAGCGAAAGGTCGGAGACCAATTAAATTTGGAGCGGGCTATGGGTGCCCATGTTCGTTTTGGAGGACATTTCGTACAGGTGCGCTTCTGGGAGTTCCGTGACATGCCACCGGGCGTGTCTGTGCCCCTTCTCTCGAATCCTTCACACAAGGGGTGTGGACGAGGTACTGACTCGGACATGGTTAGGCCCATGTAGATACTACTGCGACTATCGTTGGTCAAACGCCCGACGGCGACTCGCTGCGCCTCCTCTTCCAGCTTCCGGAACCTACGCCAGAACGCCCATCCCTGCTCCCGTACCTCATACCAAAAGGCTATGTTGCCATAGACGGCACCTCTCTGACGATTACAGGGGTCGACGACTCCCGGCGGACGTTCGGCGTCATGCTCATCACGCACACGCAAGAGAAGATCACGCTGAGCAAGAAGTCGATAGGAGCAAAGGTAAACATAGAGGTCGACATGGTAGGCAAATTTGTCGAGAAGAGCGTGCATGCTGCTTTAAGCGGTGGAGGGGGAGACACCATGAAGACGTACGTAGAGAGAATTGTAGAAGACGTGTTGGCCAAGAAGGGAATTCTGTAAGAAGAAGAAGAAGTGCCTGTATCTATATCTTGCAACAAAAACTAGCTTCAGTATCTTCGTAGCATGGACTTACTGTGTACCCCGCGTCACGATGACCGGGAGTCCGAGTTTCATTTAGCAGACGTTCTTGGAGACTTGCCATATTTGGACACGCTCTGTGGTTCGGAGCATGCCGCCACAGCAGCCGAGTGCACCAATTCGACTCTGGTTGTCCTTCGTTCCCAAGTCGCTTCTAGGTCTATAACTTATCTCTAACTGGCCCTTGGGTCTTATGGAAGCCAAGCTCAAGCCGAAGGTTCGCAGCGAAGAGTGTGCACAACTCACCTGCGCGCTGAGATGGCTTTCCAGGTCACCGCGCGGGTCGACTATGACAGAACGCGACCTACTTCGCGCCCCCCTTCTCCCTATAAACCGCAAACCATCTCGCCATCTTCGTCGAACCTAATCAAGCCCAAGGCCAAGGTCAATAGCAGTGCAAATGTCACCATCCGCAAGACAAATGCGGTACGAGGCACGTCTCCAGCACCGTTAGTTCGTAATAGTGGCATTCCTCCTCCCCGCGCGCCCTCTCCGTTCAAGCAACTTCATTCTCCCATCGGAGCTACGGTTTCTGCGCCACCTGTCGTCAAAGCGCGCGTAACAGCCCGTCCTAAGAGCTCTCACGTCGCGTCTTCCGCTCTCGAGACCAGACAGCGTTCGCTGACAACGGTACCATCGGACTCGGCTCTGGCTGTGCGAACGCGACATCGGAGAGGAAGCATATCGTCTCAAGTGTCCCATGTTGTCTCTCCAGCACATTCCGAAGTACATGGGCGCGCATATGCGAGGGGCCCGGCGTCACCCACGGAGGAGAATGGTCACCCGCTGTCGAACGCTGGAAGAGGTGTGCGCGTGAAATCGAAGGTGACCAAGGTTGACTCGACACCACAATCACCGACGTCCACCTCCTCCTCGCCCGTGCTCTCCACTGTGGGCCGTAGCGTCCATGACCGCATGCCGTCTATCCCCAGCATCTCGGTCGCAGCTCCACTGCTACCACCTGCCAATGCACCCCCACCAACTGCACCAGCTCAGCAGCACCGATTCGCTACAACTCGCGAAAGCCCAATACACCGACCACACGCATTCCAGCCGTTCCCGTCGAACGATGACCTGACCGTGAATTACGGCGCGTATTCTGTGGCGGCGAAGGTAGACCCCGCCGCAATACCACTCCCACCACAGTCGCCTCCAATGTCAGCCATCTCGTTTTCGTCACATTCGTCTGCATCGCGATCATCCGTTTCTTACGACACACATGGGTCGGATGCCACACGGAGTACTGCTTTGACAGTACATTCGCGTCTCACTGGTGATATGCGGGCACGGCGTGATAATCGCTTGTCGCGCACAAAGGGAAGTCTCGATGGTCCTAGCGTCCGGTCCGCTTCTCTATCATCACACGAAGCGTCTGCCGACAGCGACGATGACGTAGAGGAACCGGACAACCTGGATGGCGATGAATCAGATGACTTGGACAAGATGCTCAAGGACGAAGCGAAATCCAACCGCAAGGTAAGATTTCTCAGTCGAATGCTATCACAATCTGGAAGTCAAAGTTGTTCTTTGTAGATTGCGGACCTGGAGATCTCGAACCGCTCGCTGCTCGCCATCAATTCCTCTCTCGAAGCCGCGAAGCATCGCCAAGCCAAGGAGATCAGGGATCTCAAGCGAAAGCTACGGGAGTCACGCCTAATTCTGCCACCACCAACTTACCGAGCCGTGAAGTCCTCTTTGCCTGCAGAAGAGGTAGTCAAGGAAGAGGAAGAGGACAGCGAAGAAGTAGACGAGGATGAGGACGAGCAAGAATTATTGGAAGGCAAGGATGACGAGCCGTATCGACGCGTCAAGCTGATCCTGGACACCCTGCTGGAGGGTTGCCGCCGTGCCCTCGAGTCCAAGCCGTCAGACTTCGTAGAAGGCATCAAGAGTGGCGCGAAGGTTCTGAGTGCCGAGGAAGTACGATCATGGCGTGGAGACGATGCCGAGGCGGACTCTCGCTCGATAACTGACGCGGACCGGGATGATGATGGTCATCCGCATAGCGTTTCTGCGGTTGATCAGGAAGATCAGGCCCTCGAGAGCGAAGACGAAGTCGAAGATAGCTTGTTTCGCGAAGCGTCACTGCCACCTATCACGGTAACACCCTCATAACATGCCAGCGGCATATTTCCCTATCGTCACAACTGACTATGCTTTGACCATTATCATGCCGCATAAATGTACACTGTCTGGATTGATACCCATGCACACTTCGGTTCCGTCACATCGCATAGCATTAATGTTGACCACGTCTTAGTATACCACTATGGCTGCGTGTTGCTGGTAATATCGACATGAGTATTATAGCATATATAGTCCGCTGAAGTATGTCTGAAGACATGAATAGATTTTCATTGACTGATAGTATCGGCGTCGCTAACCATTTACGAGCATAGATGACAGTCGATTCATATCTAGTATACGTTACTGGCTGTAGGGGTACAACTGATTTCATCTTTACTTCCAGTAGAAGTGATCGCGATCAAGACATGCCTACAGTCTCTAAGCCGGTGGGCACAGCATTCTCGACCTCGTGCTTGGGACCGCAAAGCGTCACCTATGCTCCATTGTTCGACAGCCAGTAGCTTCGCTTGTAAGCGACATTGTGTGATACCCTATTCGTCGTCGCCCTAGAGCCTCACCGAAACACAGAACACGGATACAGAAATGCCTTATCCGCCTAGGACTTCATGCTCTTACTAACTATACGGTGGGGGTTGTAGATCCGACATGCTGTGATTCTGATGCATGTCATCATCATCCTCTGACAGCTGCAACGAACCAATCGCTGCTGAAGTCGCTGCTGAATGCACTGTGGGAGCGAATGAGCATATACAGTATTTGCGAATGACAGGTGTCTCTCACCTTGTGGCTTCGGTCGGACGTTCAGAGCGCCCTCCACGGGCACTTCTGCGTCTACTACCAGTATCCCTACTTGAGGTTCCGCATCGACCGAGTTGCTCGTAGGCAGTAGCGACGCCGACGACACTGAGCCATCTTCTAAAGAAAACCTTATTCAACCACATTCGCAGCCACATTGACATGCTCACCTCCGCGAGCCTCCAACTTGGCGCGTATTGCCCGTTCGCGCCGGCGGAACCAGACGTAGATGAGAATGACGAGCAATACGAAGACTGTGACTACTGCAACAATCGGAGCGACGATGGCTGCCACATGCCCAGTTGATTTTGGTACAGGAACAACCGGAGTCGTATTCTGCGTGGGAATTTGCGTTCGCGTTTCTGTGGGTGTTTGCGCGGTTGTTTGGGTGGATATTTGCGTAGATGTTTGCGGGGTAAATGTTTGCGCGGATGATTGCATAGATGTTTGCGGAGATGTTTGGGTGGATGATTGCGCGGATGATTGCGTGGACTCGGTCAATGCGTTGGGCAACACAAAGCACTGGATTCCCTCCTTCACATATCCCTCCCAGGTCGCCGCAGCGTTCATCTCGGTCGCATTGATGGTATAGAAGTGGTCCGTGAGCGAGGTACTGTAGAGGCGGTACAAGGGGATGCTGTTGCAGACCTGCGTGGCGTAGACAAATGCAGCGATGGTCTGGAGGACATATCCGGCTTGGGAAACGGCGATTTCCCCCTCCGTGTAGTTGGTTGTGTAGAAGAAATCGGTGAGCGCCGAGCTATACAGCTGGTATAGCGGGATCGTCGACCCCACCTGGGTGGTGAAGACCCAGCCGGCGTTGCCCTGGGATGTATAGCCGTAGGAGCTAACTGCAATCTCCAACTCAGTGTAGTTGGTGGAATAGGCGTGGTCCGTCGTGGATACGCTGTAGGCGCGAAGGAATGGAGTGGCATTGCCGCTGTTACCACATTCCTAGGAAGCAATTGTGGAATTGAGTCAAAGGAGAGGAAGCGTGCGAAGCGGTGCAACACACCTGGCTGGCAGACATGCTATAAGCCTCTTTGAAAGGGGAGGGGACAGAGGGATAAGCAAGAAGTAAGCCTTCATGATACTTTATGTTCTTGCTAGAATCATTGGGACACAACACACATACACGGTTGTCGTAGCTATGCAACAAGAAGATATTTGCATCTGAGATGAACTGTCAACGATGTCAGCATATCTCTTCTCTGATGTTCGGGCACGGCCAGAGTTTCCATTCTAAAAAACACATTCAATGCCGCCTTGCCTGTTGATAACCGCGCGCGCAGGCCCCTTGGCCAATTATCGCTTTCTTATATTGTTGGCAGCTAATTAGTGGTGCCCGTTGGGCGGCCGTGCCTGCGCATAGTCGCACGCCGGCTGATACTCCTGGCGATTGAATATGTAGCTATGCTGAAGTAGAGCTTCGACTGTTCCGCACCTCATCATACAGGGGTTGATGAGCCTGACAGCCCACAGCTAGTGTTTGAACAACTATTATGCACCGACGGGATGTCATAGAGAGTTAGATGGATTAGGTGTGTGCTCTTGTCGGAGGCGATAACTCACTTGAAAAGAAGCGGCTTCTACTTACTTGTCGCTTTTCGAGGAGGGAAGATGAGAATCTCAGTGGATCCGTTGGAGTCAGCTTGATTGACTATAGCTTTTTATGCGACCCGGACGAGGACGATGAAATTGTCGTTATCCAAAGCGAGAGTCGCCGTCAACGTATGAGGCGTCCGCCTCCAGGAGACACTTCTGCCGATTCGATGATGACAGTGTCCGGTGTGGAAGGCGCTAATCTTCTTTCATATTAGCTTCCGCTACGAAGACCGTGAGATTAGCTTCCATGCAATCGTTAACCGACTCTTTCGATATCATCCGTTCGAGAGAAGGCGTGAATCTGTGTTCTGCTTCAGGTCTGTGCCGCCCTTGTTTGTCCATTTATCGGGCTGACTGAACATTGTAGAATTCGAGGGAACGACGTTATACATCGATATCCGGAGCCTGCTTAGGTTGTAGGAAGTGTATTATGTTCTGCCCACAGGAGACTAGGAAGGATCGTTGAGAGCCTCGCGCGATTACACTGTGAAACGCGCTTCACGTGATCCGGAAAGTGCGTTAAAGGGCTCGTCCTGCAAACCGGGCCAAGTTGCATGAAGGTGATCATGCTGCTATAGAAGGACTTCAATTCAGCGGATGAAGACAGCGTACCTCCCCCGATTTATGTTCACAGATTCATCAGTGCTAAGAAATGCGCCATTGCTCACATTCTGGAACTACTACTTACGCAGATCCGAGTTGCCGATGTCAATAACGGAATTGCGATCTCCTCAAATTCTACTTCACTGAGGGAGCTCATATTGAATCCTTGCCTTCGCCCTAAGCGCTTCTTTGCTTCAACCGCGATCCACAAATTCCCTGTCATCAGTATCAGATAGTTTTTGCCGACCGTCACTATCCATCTGATAATACGAAGCAGAGCTACCGCCAGCATAGGCGTCGCAGTCGGACGCAAATGCCCAATAAGACAATGACAATCACGGTCTGTCCTTATAAATTGTACCGAAGATTCTCTCCCTATTTGATCGAAACAGCAAGCAGAGCTGCTTGCTGCTATTAGTCTGCATTGCTAATGATTTACGGCACGGATGACAGTCGATTGATATCTAGTATTTGTTATTGGCTGTAGGGGCACAACTGGATTTATCTTTATTTCCAGTAGACGCAATCGCGGTCAAGGCATGTCTATGAGCCGGTTGGCGCAACATTCTCGACCTCGCGCTTGAGACCGCAACGCGTCAACTATGCTCGATTGTTCGAAAGCCAGTGACTTCGCTTGCAAGCGACATTATGTGATACCCTATTCAACGTCGCACTAGGGCCTCACCGAGACAAATAACACGGATACAGAAATGCCTTATCCACCTAGGGCTTCATGCTCCATGCTGTTCATCCGACTGACTATACGGTGGGGGTTGTGATCCTAACACGCTGTGATCCTGATGTGTATCATCATCACCCTCTGGCATTGGTTGCAACAATTCAGTCTCTGCTGAAAGCGCTGCGGAGGCGAATGAGCATACGAAATATTTGCAAACGATAGGTGTCTCTCGCCTTCTGGCTTCGGTTCGACGTCCAGATCCAGAGCGTCCTCCCCGGGTACTTCTGAGTCTACCACCGGTATCCCCACTTGAGGTTCCGCATCGACTGGATTGTTCGTAGGCAGTAGCGACGCCGACGGCACTTCGCCATCTTCTAAAGAAAACCTTATTTAACTACATTTGTCGGTATATCGACGTGCTCACCTCCACGAGCCTCCAACTTGGCGCATAATGCCCGTTTGCGTCGTTGGAACCAGACGTAGATGACAATGACCAGCGATACTAATACAACTGCAACAACCGGAGCGACGATGGCCGCTACATGCCCCGTTGATTTTGGCGCAGAAACAGGAGTCGGAGTCGGCGTGGGTGTAGGTGTCTGCGCGGGTGTTTGCGGAGATGTTTGTGTGGACTCGGCCAATGCGTTTGGCAACACAAAGCACTGGATTCCTTCCTCCACATATCCTTCCGTGGTTGCCGCAACATTCATCTCGGTCGTATTAATGGTATAGAAGTGGTCCGCGACCACCGGATTGTCGAGGCGGTACAGGGGTATGCTGTTGCAGACCTGCGTGGCATATACATAGGCAGCGATGCTCTGGAAGACATATCCATCTTGGGAAACGGCGGTGTCCCTCTCCGTCTCGTTGGTTGTGTAGAAGTGGTCGGTGATCGCCCCGTTATACAGGCGATATAGCGGAATCGTCGCCCCCACCTGGGTCGTGAAAACCCAGCCAGCGTTACCCTGGGATGTATAGCCGAAGAAGGTAACTGCAGCCTCCATCTCAGTGTGGTTGGTGGTATAGAAGTGGTCTGTTGCGTTTACGCTGTAGGCGCGAAGGAATAGGGTAGCATTGTTGTTGTTGTCACATTCCTAGGAAGCAATTGTGGTATTGAGTCAAAGGGAAGGAAACATGCAAAGCAGTGCAACACACCTGGCTCGGAGACATGTTGTAAGCCTCCTTTGAGGTTTTGGGGGGGGGATGGGGCAGAGGGACGAGCAAAAAGTAAGCCTTCACGATATCTTATGTTCTTACTAGTATCATTTGGGGCACATGGAGGTCGTGGCTATGCAACAAGAAGATAGCGGCATCCGAGATGAATTGACAATATGTCAAGATGCCTCTTCTCTGATGTTCGAGCGCGACGCAAGTTTCAATTTCAAGTAAGACTCGACGCTGCCTTGCCTGTTGATGACCGCGCGCGCGCGGGTCCCTTAGCCAATCATCGATCCTTCCTTAGACCGTGGGCAGCTAGTTAGGAGTGACCGTTACACAACGCCTGCGCAGAGTCGCACGCTTTCACCACTCCGGGTAATTGAATACATGATTATGCTCAAGTATAGCTTTGACACTTACATATAGGGATCGATGAGCCTGACAACTCCCAGATAGTGTTCGAACACCTGTCAGGCCCCAATGAGATGCCATGGAGAGCTAAATAGATTGGGTGTGAGCTTCTCAGCGATAACCTAGTTGGGAAGAAATAGTTTTGGTTCATGGGTCGTTACTCGAGGAGACTCTCGTCAGTTGATCCGTTAGGGCCTTCTCGGGTGACTGTGGCCTTACAAGCGGCCGGCGCGGTTATAACAACAACTTTGAGCCGGACGAGGACGAAGATGATGAGGACAACGATATTGTCGTCGTTCAGACCGAGAACTGCCGCCAACGTGCGAGGCGTCCGCCTTCAGGAGGCACTCCCGCAGACTCTATGATGGCAGATGTCAGTGTTAGGCTGTGTTGCGCATACAGGCCAAAGTTGAAGGTACTGATTCTCTTTCAAATGGGCTTTCACTGCTGAGACCGTAAGATTAGCTTCCATGCAATTGTCAACCCACTCTTTCAATCTCATCCATTCGAGAGAAGGGGTTGATCTGTATTCTCCTTCGGATCTGTGCTGCCCTCGTTTGTTCGCTCATTGATCCGACCGAATAATGTGGAATTCGAGGGAACGACAATTGGCCCCTCGGTGCCGCAGCTCGCACGTGAGTTCACATGTGCCTTATTGGCGGTCGTCTGACAGGTCACCCACAGTCGGAAGGCGCTGTTGTATCACCCCTACACGGGATTCATTGACTTTGCGCCGTTGTCATCTGTAAATCCAAAGGGTCGAGATGAATTTCTTGCCTGATATCATTGTGGAAATACGCACCGTCCATTGCCTCCTTCCTGCCGCTCGGTATACCGCCTCGCACACATGGTCTGTCTTCCGAACACCTCACTAGACCACCTACCCACTGAGCGCTGTAGTTCGAGCTTGATGGACTGACGCCTGAGACGCTACTCACGGAGACGAGGCTGTCTAATACACTGTAAATTCCCAAGGTGGCATTCCGACGGATGCGACGATACAGGTACGATGAAGTCAAGGAGATGGAGCTTGCTTCGTAACTTAGAATCGGCACGTGCTGAAGACGTCGTCTGGCTTCAAAATCGAAATGGTGAAGCTGACGAGCGGGAGTATCCTGCGCGCTGCCGACATCATCTCAGAGATCACGATGGGAGTCTGTATAAACGGCCTGTGTTAGAACTTGGGATTGTGGTGAGCGCATGCCATCGTGTTTGGCATTATTTGTAGTACATCGTAGACTTTGCGCGAGCCGCTCAATATGATCCTTACGCGTTTGACGGAGCCCAAACAAAAGCGATATATCTTTGTCGATCATTCTCGCTTCGGGTCTCGGACAGACTTCAACATAATACTTACACAGATCCGAGTCGCCGATGTCAATAACACTATTTTCCGGAATTGCGATCTGAGATGCCGATTGATCGAGTATCCACAAGCGCCAAAGGCTGAACCCTCACCTGCTACAGTACCGGTCAATTTCTGGCATGGAACTCGCTGAGCATTCTGCTCTGGACCCAGCTGGAGGTGGCGAAGAGCTCGAGGAATACGACGAGGGAGAGGGCTATGATGAACAATACGATGAGGGCGACGACGACTTTGCCGCAGAGGCAGAAGAAATGGCTCGCAGACTGCAAGATCAGTGCATTCAGACCCGAAGACGTCATTCATCGTCGCATGGTCCTTTGCGATGATCTCCTAAACGTCTACCCCACTGAGGAGCTCTTGTCTTTGCCCGTTGTTTCAGCCGCGATCCAGAAAGTTTCTGTCATCACTATCGGACAGTGGTCTTTACCGACAGGAACTGTCTTACTTTGCTCACTCACGTCTGCGTTCCCCGCCACCCTCGTTCCGTCCCCAGGCTAGTATGCACACGCTGCACGGGGAGTGGCTCGCGAAGCATTCAACTCTATGATCAATGCTGCGTAACTGTAATCCAAGTCTGTCCTGAGTCAGAGATACAAGAACTTCGCTTTCAGAACTCAGATGATGAGAATTCATGCACTTTCGAACGACTTACAGCGTACTTATGCTGCGAGTGCGGAAAGTGCTCGGGCGCTTGAGTGGACTCTTTGGCTCTGATTATCTCCTGCGAGAGCGAGGTTTCACCCCCCATGTCGATATGCTCGCTTCCCCCGCAAACACGGACCCAGAAATGCCTTGTCTGTCTAGGGATCTATGCTCTTCATCCGACTGACTGTACGGTGGGGGTTGTGAACCTGACACGCTGTGACTCTGATGCGTGTCATCATCACCCTCTGGCTCTACTGAATGTACTGCGGGGGCCGGTGAGCATGTGAAATTTCTGCAAATGACAGGTGTCTCTCACCTTGCGGCGTCGGTTCGACGTCCAGAGCGCTCTCCCCGGGCACATCTGCGCCTACTACCAGTATCTCTGCTTGAGGTTCCGCGTCGACTAAGTTGCTCGTAGGCAGTAGCGACGCCGACGACACTGAGCCATCTTCTAAAGAAAACTTTATTCAACCACGTTTGCAGCCACATTGACATGCTCACCTCCGCGAGCCTCCAACGTGGCGCGTATTTCCCGTTCGCGCCGGCGGAACCAGACGTAGATGAAAATGACGAGCAATACGGAGACTACGACTACTGCAGCAATCGGAGCGACGATGATTGCCACATCCACAGTTGATTTTGGTATAGGAACACCCGGAGTCGCAGTCTGCGTGATCGTTTGTGTGATCGTTTGTGCGGTCGTTTGCGTGGACTCGGCCAATGCGTTGGGCAACACATAGCACTGAATTCCCTCCTCTACATATCCCTCCGTGGTCGCCGCAACATTCATCTCGGTCGCATTAATGGTATAGAAGTGGTCCGTGACCAGCGAATTGTCGAGGCGGTACAGGGGGATGCTGTTGCAGATCTGCGTGGCATAGACATATGCGGCGATCTCCTGGAAGACATATCCGGATTGGGATACGACGGTGGCCATCTCCGTCGCGTTGGTTGTGTAGAAGTGATCGGTGTGCTCCAAGTTGTACAGGCGGTATAGCGGAATCGTCGCCCCCACCTCGGTCGTGAAGACCCAGCCGGCGTTGCCCTGAGATGTATAACCGCCGGTGTCAACTTCAGCCTCCATTTCGATATGGTCAGTGGTATAGAAGTGGTCCGTCGCGTTTACACTGTAGGCGCGAAGGAACAGGGTAGCATTGGTATTGTTACCACATGCCTTGTACTGAGTCAGAGGAGAGGAAGCATGCGAAGCGGTGCTACACACCTGGCTCGTAGACATGTTGTAAGCCTTTTTGAGAGGGGAGCAGAGAGATAAGCAAGAAGTAAGCCTTCATGATATTTTATGTTCTTGCTATAATCATTTGGGACGCACACACGGTTGTCGAGGCTATGCAACAAGACGATAGTGATATTTGAGACGAATTGTCAGCGATGTCAAGATGCCCCGTCTTTGATGTTTGAGTACCACTCGAGTTTCAATTTCGAGGAACAATCAACGCTGCCTTGTCCTTTGATGACAGCGCGCGCGGGTCTCTTGGCCAATCATCGGTCCTTCTTTGGATCGCGGGAAGTTGATTAGGAGTGACCGTTAGACGACGCCTGCGCAGAGTCGCACGCCTGCTGCCACTCCGGGTGATTGAATGTATAGCTATGCTCAAGTATAGCTTCGGCACTTACATACAGGGGTCGATGAGCCGGACACGTCCCATATAGTGTTCAAACACCTGCCAGGTACCGATGGGATGTAATGGAGAGTTTTATGGGCGTGATCTTGTCGGCGATAATCTGACAGGTCGTCTATAGTTGGGGGGCGCTACTGTATTATCTATATACGGAATTCATCGATTTTGCGCCGTTGACATCACTGAATCTAAAGGGTGAAGATGAATTCTTTGCCCGACACCGTAGTGGAAATGCGCACCGTCCATTGCCACCCTCCTACCGCTCGATATACCGCCTCGCACACATGGTTTGTTTTCAAAAGTACCTCACTAGTCCACCTACTGACTGAGTACTGTAGTTGGGGCCCGACGGCCTGAGGAAGCTTGCGCTGGTGTACTTAGAGTCGCAGCGGACGCCTGAGACGCTGGTCGCGGAAGTGTTCGGCGAGTTCGCTACGAGGCCGGCGTCTACGTTGTACGTTCCCGAAGTGATATTCCGATGAGTGCGACGGTACGGATACGGCGAGATCGAGGAGACGGTGCCCGCTCTGGTAGCTAGGTTACAGGTATTGCCTGCAAGAATAAAAATGGCGGAGGTGACGAGCGGGTCCCGGGAGTGCCTCGCGCGCTGCACACAGCATCTCAGGGACCATGATGCGGGTCTGCCGATGCCCTGCGGTCTTTTTCTTGCTGTGCTTGATTCACACGGACAATGTCCTATTTATGTGCCTCGCATGTCGATCGGATGAGTAACTTTAGTCTGCGTTGCAAACCATTTAAGGACATGGATGACAGTCGACCCGGATCTAGTATATGGTCTGCCGGAAAGCGCGCCCACTACACCGGACTACCACCTTACGTCCCAAAAAGGAAATCGCCAGTGCTGCCTCAACTTCGACTTTCATTCTGCATCCTGTGCTATCAATTTCTGTACTATATTCATTGATTATGCGCTATCCTTGTCATGAGTGCATTTATAGCAAGCATTTGTTCTCTACTGCAGCCTAATCCCATCAGTCAAGCAGTTTTAGGCGGATCTGAGGCCTCTGGTGGAACTACATACGCAGAACTGCTCCCGACAACGAACAGACCACATAATGTACTATACAGTGTCAAGACACGCTCTATAAGAGGCGCAATTACAATGTGAAACGCGCTTGGTAAATGCGCCATTGCTCACATTCTGGAGCAAGTACTTACGCAGATCTCAGTCGCCGATGTCAACAACGCTATTTTCCGGAAGTGCGATCTGAGATGCCGATTGATCGAGTATCCACAAGCGCCAAAGGCTCGTGCTGAACCCTCACCTGCTACAGTACTAGTCAATTTCTACTAGCATGGAACTCGCTGAGCATTCTGCTCTGAACTCAGCCGGAGATGAAGAAGATCTCGAGGAATACGACGAGGGAGAGGGCTATGATGAACAATACGATGAGGGCGACGACGACTTTGCCGCAGAGGCAGAAGAAATGGCTCGCAGACTGCAAGATCAGCTCCATGCTGACATCGCTAGAGCACAACTCGAAGCCGCTGCTGCTACGATGAACGCACGACCTGAGGCTGCCGCCCCACCCCCGACGAATGATACCACCCAGGGCTCGAATACCCGCAAAAGGAGGCATGATGCGGCCATATCAACAATGAAAGCAATTCTCGGGTTTGCGGTGGCAAATTCATCAATACATGACTCTCTAGTCTCTCTACTGGTACCATCAGCAGGAAATGTTAATATTCTTGACGTCTTCCACCGTTGCATATCTTCGGGCATCGTGCGGAAGAGCATTGCCAGACCGCTTAGCGAGGCCGTCGTCGCCCTCGCAAAGTCTGACGTTCTCTTTGCATCCCTCAGGAACTCCGATGCGCCCGCCATTCAGCTCGATAAAGGCAAGCGAAAACGCGACCTTATGGACGACGGCAGCTATGACGCTCCCGCCATGCCGCCGCCCAAGCGCTTCGCATTAGACGAGCCCGACCTCAGAAGCCAGGTCTCTGAAGCCGTCCGAGTTGTCAGCGCCGCGTTTTTGCCTCTTCTAAACACCCCGACCAGCCAACCACCCGACCCCGCGCTCATCTCGTCCATCCATCCCCAGCTACACCAAGTTTTTCTCTTCGCCGTCACCTCTGCCCCGCGCGCTGGAGAGCGGACGCCCCCACTGCAGGAGCTCGCGGGGCTCATACAGATGCTCGGCGTACTCAGTGGAATCCCGATCGGCGCGCCATCCCCGCACGCACCCTGGGCCCCGCCCGCGGACATCGGCACGGCGGTATACCCATGCCTCGCGCCCGGGTGTGCGAAGACGTTCCACCGGCTGTATGCCCTACGCGCGCACCAGCGCTCCCACACGCTCGCGGACCGCCCGTTCCGCTGTGCCCAGTGCCCCGCGTCGTTCGTGCGCAACCACGACCTGAAGCGGCACGAACGGCTGCACGACCGCAAGGCGTGGCGGTGTGCGGGCTGCGGGAAGGTGTTCTCCCGGCGCGACGCGATCAAGCGGCATAAAGACAGCCGCGGGCGCGCCGGCGGGGGCGGCGACGCGGTGTGTGCGTACGCGGAGATCGAGGAAGTCGAGGTGGAGAAGGACGGGGACGAGGAGGCGAGTCGGCGTGCGAAGTTGTGGAGCGACATTGCGGCGAACCAAGCCGCTAGCACGGGCCATGCGAGCGGGAGCGGCGGGGCGGGGGCGGAAGACAGCCAGCCAGAGGAGGGAGAGGTTGATCCGCGCATCGTCGCGGAGGCGCAGACGATTGTTCTGCAGCTGCACGGGCTGTTACAGGGCTACGTTGCTCGAGGGCTCGGCAGCCCCCCGCTCTCCAATCAAAGTCATGTGCAAAGCAGCCAGGCGACGCTCGCAAGCGTCATCGCACATTCACAGCAACACCATTATTCTATGGCTTCGCCCACGCACATAGGGGCTCAGTCTAACGAACTCACGCAGCGTTCTGCCATCCAGGACACAACACCCCCTGCTCCACCCTTACCGACGTCTCTCTCTCTGTCGGAGGAACAAACCAGAATGCTCGAACAGGCGATCGCGCAAGCGGCTCTAGTAGCACAGGCACAGGCGGAAGCTGAGGCTGCGCTGGAAGAAGAGGACGAGGAGGGCTCTGACAATGATGAGGAATACTAATTACGGAAGGCTCACTGTACCGTATCCCATGTATCATTAGCATCTACCTACCCAAGATGACATCCCTGGCGAGCGGCAAATCGAGGATAGCAAGTATATCACTATGTATGATAATCGGCCAGAAGGGGGTTACCATGTTCGTGAGCCACTGTATACACTTCAATTTGCAGAATGAAGCATCTGAATTTTAATGATAGAATATGACTGCAGCATGAGCGTTGCTGGGGAAAGTGCTGGCTATATCCGTATTCCCCGCTACTCTTAGGTGCAGACGAGCACAGTTGACTTGGACTTGGAGTCACTAGAGCATGGGGTCAGTCCTTTTCAATCGACGTACAGCTACTTATCAATTGACGACCGTGGTGCCGAGTCAGTTTGACCAATGTAAGAGGGAACACCTAACAACAACGCTATTTTAAGACAACTTCCTGCTCCTCATGAACAACGTTGTCATGGGCAATGCTATTACGGTCACCCATGCTCAGAGCAGACTCAGCAGTCGTCCTCTAGAAAGGGAGTCAGTGTCTGGCCGAAACATAGATGCAAGAACAGTCGCCGCCGGCCGAGAAGGTTCACGCCCATAGAGATGTTTGTGAGTGGGATGATGCGTTTGCAGCATTTGAGAGGTATGTATTCAATTACTTCACTACATATAAATAGATCGTGCATTGGTGGCAGTACTGCGAACGTATCTTAATCAGCCTCGATTGATGTGAGTCCAACGAAGATCTACCTTTTGCGATGATAGGCTAGCGGTGGCAGCACGCTTTCGCGAATGCGATCGGTATGTGACCTAAACGACGTCGCCAACAGTCCATTTCGCGAATTCCAGGACTTCGACGCCAGCTGATTGTTCCTCGTCTTTATTGACAAGGCTTCGCTCTTGTGCCCAGCTTTGTAAAAATGCCCCGACGGATTGGTCGTTCCCGGGTCCAATGAACATACTGAAGGGCTGATCATACAATGCACCCTCATCTGTCGTCCCTGGCGGTGAGCGTATGCAGGTGGTAGGGAAGCCAATTACTTGTCGCCCAAGGGCTTGACATAGTTTGTCAAGATCATCCTGGAACGTCTGGGATGCGATGGCTTCGGAGAGACGTTTTGATTTCAGCGCCAGGAGAGCGAGACTGCCTATTCGGCCTTGGGTGGGGTTGAAGACGGATTGGTGGACGCGTGCGGCCACGCGCAAGGCGAGGTCGGGCTGGGAGGATGTGAAGGGATCACGCACGACCGTAAGGGCACGACGAAGTGAAATCTTTTCGCCTACTCGTCCAGTGAGATCGCGCATGGCTTCGGATACTGTAGCCTTTCCGTTCTGACTAGGCTTAGTTTGCGAGAGAAGAGGAGCGTTCTGAAGGGTCTCCATCGAGAACGGCTGCATGAACGTCTCTGCATTAGCCGGTTCCGAGATGAACGCTGCAGTGTGGGTAATGTCCTCAAGGAGATTTGCAAAAAGTTCGTTGCGAGCGACGAAATCGGTCTCGCAGTTAAGCTCGACCATTGCTGCCCGTACACCCACGCGTCGGCCGTTCGCGACACCGCTGGACAATACAGTGGTGCCAATGAGACCCTCGTTCGCTGTCCTGTCTGCCACCTTGGCCGCCTTTTTCACCGCAGACTGCGTCCGCTGCTTCTCTAGCCAGAGCAGTGCTTTGGACACGTCCATGTCCGAGGCTTTGAGAGCCTGACCGGCTTGGATGGGAGAAACATCTGCCTGGCTCCTGAGCTCAGTAACGAGTTCTTTCAAACTCCTCTTCGGAGCAGTAGAGTATAGGCGAGTACGAGGGAAGGCACGCGACGCAAACCTGGCAGCGAGCATGGTGGTGAGCGGAGACGCGACGTGTCGACGGACGCGAGAGCGCGATCATTTTCCGCATCCGGACTTTGCCCGAGGCCCTTGCTTTCTTTACTCCACTCGGTGGCTGAGCCTGGCCTGCTCCCTCCAGCCATTCCCCCCCCCCCCCCCCTCCTCTACCCGCTCGCAGGTTATCGCCACCGTTCGCTTTCCTCCAAAGGATCAGTGCAGCAATGTCCTCCCGCGGCTTCAAAATCCCGTCGACTCTTGCACAAGACCTGCAGATTATTAGCGGTCTAATAGGAGATATCACCCCAAGTAAACCTCCTACCCCGCCAAGGGTGCCACCGCGTGATGATGGCCCGGATAGCGACACTGACAGCGAGCGGGAAGTAGAGGAAGACATATTGGGAGGTGTCGACGACGAGGAAAGCCCTTCTACAACGTAGGGGTCGAAATACTTCTCTTTTGCTCCTAGTTAAACGGCCTGCTGTAGTGCCCCTCCCTCGGTCTCTGCCACGGACTCCGGCTCGTCTTCAGACTCTGACGTCGACTCTCATGACTCTGACTCTGACGAGAAGGCTAAGAAGGCACCCCCAACTTCAGGGAAATTGGAGATGCTTTTGGATGACGAGGATGAGACAGGTCCCGCAGTTACCTCAGAAGCCCAAACCAGGACCAAGAACGAGATACCAGAGACCGAGGCCAAAGTCATTATTCCCGACATCGAGGAAGTCGGTTCTGATGAGGTGCTCGAGAAGGTGGGCGAGGTAATGAGCATCTTTGACAAGGTCGTAATTGTCAAAGGCTCTGCGTCAGAGTATACAAACAGGGCATCAGAAAGAGCTCTTGACTCTGACACATTACTTGTTTTTGAAGATAGGAAAGTGCTCGGATATGTGAGTGTTCGCAAAGCACGTCTCTGTGACCTTCCCTGACATCCTAGCAAGATTTACGAGACATTCGGACCCACTTCCCAACCCCTTTATCAGATAAAATTCAACGAAAAGTATCCTCTCAATCCAGAGAGAGTACAGCTCTCGCGTCCGGTTTTCCACGTACCGCAGCGCAGTAATTTCGTATTCGTCGGACAACTTCGCCGCCTTAAAGGCAGTGATGCGAGCAATGTTTACGACGAGGAGCCTGCTGATGAGGAGCTTGACTTCTCCGACGATGAGGCGGAAGCGGCTCACAAAAGAGCTCTCACGGAGAGGTATTTCATATGACATCGTACCCTCAGAACTAGCTCATCCTAGTCCTGTAGACGACGGGGCCAATCAGTGACGTCTTCGCGGCATGCTACTCCAACCCCGTCCCAGATGCGTGACCAGGACATGGCCGATGATTCGTACGGAGCAAATCCGTACGACACTTCTGGACCGTACAATGACATGGACTTCGGTGCAGGGCCATCAAGACCTGCGCCGATTCCCTACGACGACCCGTATTCAGATAGTTACGGTGTCGATGACGCGCAATTACCCTCGGTAGAGGGGGAGTCTCGTTCTCCCGTGACGAGTCGCCGTCGAGAAGACGATGATGATGCCTCTATCGATGGCCACATCAATGACCGTGGTCGTGGTCGTGGTCGTAATCGATATCCCCCAGGCAGAGATGGTGGCGGCAGGCGCGACGACCGTGGACGCGGCAGAGGCCGCGACCGGCCGCGAGGCAACCGGGGGAGAGGGAGGGGTCGTGGTCGCGATGATCGAGGCCCTTGGGCGGGACATGAGCGGGGCAGGCAGCCCAGCTCGTTCTCTGACGCCCAGGACGCGCCAGCGCCACGCCCGCTTTCCCCGACGTCGCTAGCTATCGCTCGTGCTACGGGCCAGTATGCTGACGGAACTGCAGTTGGTTCTGATGCTCAATCTCAGGCAAGCGGATGGTCGCACCCGCAGTATACTGCCGACCAGCAGTACAACTTCTCCTTCGGCTATCAGAACCAGTATGTCCAGCCACACATCAACCCGAGGTTCGCATCGAACTTCGGCATGAATTTCGGATTTCAGCAGGGAAATCAATACATGCCCTACGGATATAATGGTGTGGGCTACAGCGGAGGAGGAAACCCTTCCTGGGATCAGGAGTATAGTAGAAATACCGGTGCTCAGCGTCTCAATAATGGAGGTGGCAGCCCGAGAACAGAAGAGCCTACCGGTCCATGACCGCGCTTGAGCGTTTCTCGATCTATGTATTCAATATTCACTGAATGTATACGTTGAGGATACACTTTTCCTTGGCAGTTGCCTAGTTGGTGGGCGTCATTGAGAATACATAGTGTGGCTTTCGGGGTGCCACAAAGGGCGTCTAAAAGAAGGCGTTGAGTGCAAGAAGGCTACGCCATCTGAATATCCCAAAAAGGTATGAAACACCTGCAGAAGCGCCCAGCGACATGGCCATTCAATATTGTGTAGCCCTCCGGTGGCCCTGTGAGGACGTCTTAGTTGGTTTCCCCCACTCGGTCTGCACATAGACCCTACCGTGCGCAATACTTCCGCTAATGCCCCTAACTCCGAACATGTCGACACCGAAAACTGAGACAGTTGGCGAGAAGCGCGATGGGAACACGGGCGAAGAGCAAAGCATTTCAATAGCCACCGCTTCTACGCCTCGAGTTTCCAGCGTGGGTGAGGCCACGTCGCATCTGCAAACGCAAGCGGGCGAATCCCCCGCGAAACCTGGCATTCAGACGCGTCAAAAGCGCGTCCTACCGTCGCGGTCGCGAAGAGGCGGCCCTGGCGTGGGCAGTACAGAAATAGACGTCATGATACTGGACAACCTGAAGCGGAGGCGTATGTGCTTTTTCTCCCTTTACATTTTTCTTTGTTAAACGAACCTCATGCTGCAGTCGAAAGCGAGCCCCTAATTCCGGCCGAATCACGATTTCTACTCACCACGAACTCCTCCCTAGTCCCTTCAACGTCGGTTTCCGGCTCCTTTCAGGCAGAGCTCAATAGCTCAGCATATATCCGCTATTTCGACCGTCCAGAGGTCCAGAAAGCATACCGAGAGCAGCAGATCATACAGACGCCTGAGTTCACACAGCTTGACGAAGATGCCAATGTTGGCGGCCGCTTTAGACCGAGGGGTGCAGAAGATGTTCGTCTACAATGCTTATTCCTCCAGTCTACGTACTTACTCCTACCATTTTCCCAATGCAATGTCTTGTGTCACAGGAGTCCGCAGACACGTCTGATGCAATGTACGAAAAGCGCCATCGCAAATACGAGACATTTGAGAAGCGACAGCGCCTGCGAGAGAAGGAAAAGCTCAAGCATGAACAGTACAAGCTCAAGGAACGTATGGAGCAACTGCGCGCCATGGACACCCCCGCATTCCTCACACTGCCCGCGTCGGATTTTCCTGTGACCTCTGAGGAACCGCCCGAAGTAATCCCCGAAGACGACCCTGAGTACAATGATATTCAAGGTGCTCCTACAACTATTTCCGCCGCACACATTGAAGGCGAACGGCGACGGAAGCTGATGCTTGACATCGCTCTCAGCTTGGAGGAGCGGTACCGGACGCTTTTGCCGCCCGACCGAAGATGGCTGGAGAAAAAGAACAACAAGCCAGAAAGCATCAGTGCCTCCGGAGGCACTCCAGCGGCCAGACAGTCGATACCCATCGAGGTCGAGGAGGAGGGAGAAGAAGAGATCGACGAGCTCATGGAGTCGGACGAGGAGCCTGTGAAAGAGCCCCCACCGAAACCATATCATGACGAGGATGGCGAGTCTGAGGTCGACTTCGAGGCGCGCGAGCGCGAGCGGTCCAAGGGGCTTAAGCTACGGAT
This sequence comes from Postia placenta MAD-698-R-SB12, assembly GCF_002117355.1. Taxonomy (NCBI): domain Eukaryota; kingdom Fungi; phylum Basidiomycota; class Agaricomycetes; order Polyporales; family Adustoporiaceae; genus Rhodonia; species Rhodonia placenta. The sequence goes on along the minus strand of NW_020169832.1, from coordinate 849,366 downwards.
CAAATTCCCGCCGCGCACCCCCTCACAGCTCAAGGACGCGCTCGCGAAGCAGGCGTCCGCAAAGAAGAAACAATCCACGCTATCACCCTTCCTTGCGAAACATGCCGCCGAGACACCGCGGACGGACACTCATGCACGCGTCATCTCAACTGCCTCATCCATCGTCACCGCACCTGCTGGCCCTGTGCGCGTGCGCGATGCCGACGGGAGGTTTCTCTCAAAAAACAAGAGCTCGTCCGCGGAGTCTGCGTCGGCGAAGCTGCCGCCCAAAAAGAAATATCGCACCGACGGCGCATCTCGAGCAGAATCGATCTCCGCTGTCGGCCGCACTCTCTCCAGGGGTTCGCCGTCCATCGGAAAGGGACACGCATCGTACGCGGGGGCAGCTGGCAGACCGGAGCCCACGACGTGCGTTCTCATGATATCTGCGATGCGTAACTCTGCTGCGCCGAACGTCAGGAAGACGCAGCGGCACATCACTGCGTTCGGGGCGCGGGTCCCGCAAGAGCTTGAGGAGGTGCGGGACTTTGAGATTCCCCACTGGGTATTAGCGGGTGCGCAGTCGGGCAGTCAGGACGGGTGGGACAATGAGAGCGATGACGACCCGTATTTCAACGGCCAGCCGTGGAATGGCCAGGGTAATGGGTTTTTTAACAAGATCAAGCGCGAGTCACCGTCCAGCGCGCCGTCAGTAGGAGGTCCACCACCGGGACCAGATGATGACGACCGCGTCCAGATTACCGTTCTCGAGGAATGAGCGATACAATTCTTACTCGCCGTCCGTGGTTGTCCTGATTTTATCTTGTGTATTTCCCTACGGTGAATACTGGTGTAATACGGCCGCTGTATACCCATATTTATTGAGCAAGCATCCTGCAGATACCCTACATGAACATCTATGCAGTCACTTGCTTCACATCATCGGCTGCCTTGGTCACAGCCATCTGCTGGACAACGTCTAAGGCAGTCTGCCGCATCCTAAGTCCCACCTCTCTTCTACGCCCTAGGTGTAGCCGCGCCATTGCAATGGGTCCGAGTTGCTCAGGAGCCATCCTCCCCAAATTAGGCGGGAGGTAGCGCGAGTATTCGCCGCCCGTGGTCTCTAGGACATGCTGAACACGGCGAGCGGCGCCGGATAGCCGGGTAGACGAGAGAGCAGGCTGAGCCTGAGACACATCCGCCGTGCCGAAAAGTTTCTCGAGATCGGTCGTCTGGATAGGCGGCATATCTGAGGATGAAGGCCGCACAGTAGTGACTCTAACATCTTCTGCAGCTTCGGACGCAGCTAGCGACTTCATAGCCTTCTTGACCCCCAAAGCCGCAGGTTTTTCCCCGGTGCGAGGCTGTGAGCTGAGAGACTCCGTGTTTCGAGGCTCACGGGCCCGGTCACGATTTGCTGGACGTTCGCGCTCCTTGTACGTCTCCGCGTACTGACCACCTGCAGCGGCTGTGTTCCCCGAGGAGGCCCTCTGCCTGTCGTTCCTTTCTCTCCTCGGCCGCGTTCTCTCTGCGTCATTGTGCTGCGTGGAATTCGCCGATGACAGGTTTACTCGGCTGGGAACGAAGAGAGGAGTTGGCGTCTGCGCGTCGACAGGAGACTCAGCGGTCGATTTGCGACCGGACTGGTTCTGAATATCAAGTTGCCTGCGTGCCATTCGCTGTGCGATGGGTGCTTTGCCATCAAATTCGTCATCTCCGAGCCAGCTGAGATCAGGTCTGAAATCGTTGCGTGACCCCGCGGAGGTCGACGTCCTGGGGGCACGACTACTGACTGAGGGTGATGCGGGTCAATATATCAATAGCCAACAGGGCTGAGATGGAACTGACGAATCTCAATGTCACCAAAGACATTCGCGAGCGGAATTGTACGCTTCCGAGGCGCGGGGGCGGCCTCGGGAGCAGGTTCGGTGCTGGCGGCAGCAGATGAATTTGACCGCAGAAATAGCGGCGTGGGTTTGGGGTGGATACATAGTGCAGAGGTTCTCGCCGAACATACCGCTTGCGATGAGCGAGCGAGCATTGCAGACATAGAACCGAGCTACCACGTAGACGAAGTCGAAAGCAAAGCCGCGGTGAAACGACTTCACGGGCGCTTTCCTGTCATGGTCATAGCAGAGGGCGTCTCTTGAGTATTCTCACTCACTCATACCGATTTCTTGTGTCCTCTCGTTTTCTAGTGCTGCTTGCATGGGCCGCTTAGTTGGGAGGCTATTCGTAGGCTTTACATCGTCTCTGATATGCTTCATTGCATACTCGCCGCAAATCTTCGTAATATGGCCATGGTACGGTCGTGAACTCTCGGTAGAGCTCATCACCCTGCTACTCCCATTCAAGTACGTGTCGTGCCGGTACAAATGAGCCATGGGGAACTCATAACCATCAGTCTCCTGGTTGGCGTGCTGCTATGGAACTACTATCTGTGTGCAGTGACAGACCCCGGCAGGGTCCCTGCGGGCTGGGTACGCTCCTCAGCTTCCTCAGTGCCAGACCGATCCTAAGATGGCCTACAACAGAAACCAGACGTACAAGACAATGACGGATACGAAGTGAAGAAATTGACTCGAGGACCAAGATTTTGTCGGACGTGTGAGGCTTATAAGCCTCCGCGCGCTCACCACTGCAGGCAGTGCAAACGGCACGTACTACGATACAGGTTGACCGCTCATGTGAAACTGACGAATCAGTTTGTGCAGCTGCGTCCTTCGTATGGGTAAGTGCTACGCCGCCTTGATGATAAGTCGTGATTAATGAGAAGACAGACCATCACTGTCCATGGGTGAACAATTGCGTGGGACACTTCAACTATGGGCATTTCGTGCGATTCCTTTTCTACGTCGATCTCGCGTGCTCGTATCACTTCGCCATGGTCGCCCGGCGAGTGTATGCTGCTACACAGTACTGGGTACGTTCTCCAGAAGGAAATTTAGGCATAGCTTCTTACAATACATCAGGAGGACATAGCTAGTACAGAGCTCATATTCATCATATTAAACTTTGCAACGTGCATCCCCGTCCTCGTTGCAGTTGGTGCATTCAGGTCAGCGACATCCCACGCGTCTCAGCTTGTCAACGTATCTGACGCTCACTCCGCAGTCTGTACCACTTTTGGGCTTTATCGGGCAATACCACTACCATCGAAGGATGGGAGAAGGACAAGGTCGCGACTCTTGTCCGGCATGGCAAAATTCACGAGGTGCGCTCTAGATTTACGTTGATCGACGTCGCATGCTGACGCTTCGCGTAATCTAGATTAAGTTCCCCTATGTAAGTGGATTTGAACACTTCACTACGAGGATGTATTTACCATTCTGTGCAGAATCTTGGGATCAGGCGCAATATTTGCTCCGTGCTCGGCGACAACCCCCTCCTATGGTGCTGGCCGACTGTCACTCCGGGAACAGGTCTCAAGTATCAGCTTGCCGAGGGCGACGGTAAGTGGATTGAACTAAACCAGAGGGATGTCTGGAGTGGTCATCGGCGCCCATACGATTTGCCGGAGCCGTGAGGCGGTAGCTGCGGCTGCTCCCTGAGGTGTGAACCCATTGTTCATAATATCGCGATGTAAGCACTTATGCCCAATACCACAGCTCCCGTACTCCCTGTCTTTGTTTTCATAGCCATATCTCTGTGTCTAATACTTCTGTCCAGACTCCCGTGGCGTAGCATGGCCTCCCGAAGATCCGACCAAAATCAATACCCTACCCGAGTCGGACCCCAATTACAAGTTTGTCCTCCCAGACAACCCATGGACATTCCAGAATGGCTCACTCAACCCCCACCTCGAACCCTCGAACACCCGTAGACGCCCATCCTCGCAGCGACGTCTCCAGTCCGCCGCAGCGCAGGGCCCATATTCTTCGCTGCCTCCGTACCATCCAGATTATGACGAATCTCAGGCCGAGCCCGCATACGCGCTATCTTCTGAGTCTTCATCCGGCGAGGAAGAGGTGCCTGATGACGAATTCGGCCGTCGTATGGGCCGTGTTCGCGTGCGCAGGGGCTCTGAAGGCTACGAAGTGAAGTCTGTTGACCGGGAGGAGGTGCTCCGCAGATTCGTCGAGGGCCGGACACACGAACCTGGCAGATATCAGCGCTATGTGCCAGAGCCGTCCAGTGAGAGCGAAGTCGAGGATGGAGACGCGGATGAGTCTATACCTCTTGCTCAGCAGGTTGAACAATGGCGATCGGCTACTTAACATGCACACTACTTTCGTCGTCACTGCAACTCGACTACCACGCACGCGGACTAGACAGGGATACTTTATACACACTTGCACACATTATTTATTACATTATTAGTTGTACCTCTCCGATACATATAACACCAAGGAAAATCCTAGGACCGTCCGACAGGAAGAGTATACAGCACGCTCTGTCATAGATTAAGTCTGTCCAGGTATATTCTCCACGGTGCCCCTCCCTTTTCTCCCAGCTCGACCACATTCATTCCAACAGGCAGTTCGATGTCCCAATCCTCGTTAGATTCCGGTGTTCGCGTCACAAGCACGCCGTTCAGTTTCAGTTCCAACTGCTCTAGAGTGAACGCCGCATTCGCTACGGATTTGCCCTTGTTCTTGGCTTTGGGGATGTCCGCCGGCTTCAGAGGCTCTGCAGGCTTCGATTTCTTCCTTGGCCGGCCCCGACCACGCTTGGGCTTAGGCTGTTCCTCCTCTTCCTCCTCTTCCTCCTGCTGCTCCATCTCCTCCTCCTCGCCACTCTCCTCGTCCTCTCCGTGTGACACAAGCACCAAGCCGGTGACACGTACGCCAGTCTCCCCTGAGAGGCGCATCGCCCATACTTTGACGCCATCCTTGTGATTGAGTACCAGATGCCTGTCAAGCGGCTTTGTCACAAGGGTAGCGCATTTCAGCGGATGTCGGCGTGATGGAGGCGGTGGCGTCTGCATCTGGGATGTCGAAGCGGCTGGTGCCGGCGTTGAGGCTGGGATTGCTTGGGTGCTCGGAGCGGGCGCCGCTGTCGATACTGCGGCCGGGGCAATAGGCGTGACATTGGGATGGTAGGAGGTGTTCGGGTAGTGATGCGTATACGCAGAGTTGTAAGGGTAGCCGTTAGACTGCATGTTGGTGTTTGGTGTTGCTGTCGAACCTCTCAGCTGTGCAACGGCCGGTACGGGGGCTGGAACGACCGTGTTTATGGGCGTGATTGCATTTTGTGGAGCTGGATGGGAAACAGCCGACGGCTGAAGCTTTGGCACAACCACGGGAGATTTTGATTGTTCAGGCACAGCGTTCGATTGTGACGTAGCACCGTTAGTGGCGGCGGCATGCTGCGCAGGTATTCGTAGAGTGCCAGACGAATGTACAGAGTAAGACGGTGCTGCATCGGTCGGCGGCTGCGCCGGCAGTTGGCTTGAGGACACAGCAGGAACCTTCAGCTTAATCTTCCCAGAGGATTCGGCGGGTGAGTAGGCAGGTATGGCATGCGGTGGGGGAAGATCAGACATCAACTGTCGGAAGTAGTCCTGCAGGTGCATAGCTCATACAACTGTGGCAACAAGGGCAGAGGAGCTAGACTTACCCGTAGAGTCAGAGCATCCTCCCATATCGGAGTATGTTCCTGATTGAACTCAAGAGCATTGGAGAAGACAAGTTCGACATCATTGGCGAATTCTTGGGAAGTGTGGTATTCCTTACGCTTGAGATGTTTCTACGGAATTCATCGGCATTCGATTGTATCCATAGCATAAGGTGACGGGGATACGCACGAAAACATTCTCGAGGCACTGCGGCCGCTTAATCGTTTTGTAATAGATGGACCATTGCTTACGATTGGGAAGATCCATGAATTCAGTCGACAGCACACGACCTCTGAACAGCAGGAATGAGAGGAGAGCGAAGCGCCAAGGAGTCATACGCACTCCTCGTCTGTCTTCTCCGCGACTTTTTGCAACCGGGTCTTCAGCAGCCGGGTGAGGTTTGGCGGTTTCTTCTTCTTCGTCCCTTCATCGTCGGAACCAGCAGCATGATCGTCGGCGTCTTCTCCACCCTCATCTACTGTGCCAGTCATCTTACTGTATTCCTTCGTGACGAGTTTCTGGATGAAGTTGTTAGGTGAGATACGGATCGAGAGTATTATTTGACAGGGTCTTGACAACAAAACTACATAGGACACGAGGAAGGGACCCGCACTCACATGTAAGGACTTGGCATCCTTCCAGATCTGACTTTCTTTCATATTGTATCGCTTCGCGTTGCGGAAGCACGTCTCGAGATCTTGCCTGACGTCTTCAAAGGACTGATATGCCCCAATGTCCAGCTGAGATTTAATGTCGTCGAGCGCAATGGGTCGCTTAATCTGCTGGTAATAATCCGCATACTGTCGTTTGGATGGCAAGCGCATGAAATCATGCGATAGTGGCCTGCCCCTGCAAGGCCCAGGTGATATTGTCGCATAGACATTGCATACAATTTGTCGTGCGGATACATGGAGTAGGGGAGTGATCAAGTTCGAGAGTGGCCATCGGAGTCAGAAAGAGCGCAGTGAGTTTGAGGCGAACAGTCACGCACTCCTTGTTAACCGCATCCTTCACGGTCTGCCACAACTTGAGTCCCTTCTCCTTAACGAGCTCGGGATCCTCCTTTATGCCCTTATCATCTTCACCCTCGGTCTTGGGCTTGGATATATCGTTGCTACCGGGTGAAGCGTGCTCTGCTTTCACTCCCGAGTTATCTGTGCTCGCAGGTACTTCCCTCCGTCGCTTGGCGCGCGGTGCGTCGATGTCGACGCCTGCCGCCGCGGCGATTTGGCTTGCTTCTCTCTTCGACATTGCAGAAAACGAGCGTACGTTAGAGTCAGGAAGAGGCGTTCGTCAAGCTCAGGGCTGGATACAGCGGCGGCCACTCTAGATATCTGACAGTCCCCCAGTGTTCGTCGGGCTCAGCATTGGCGGGAGGCCTGCCCATATTTGGTAAGGTGGTCACGTGCTCGACGCGGCTCCGTTGGTTCCATTCTCACGCGTTACTGGGCCACTTTAATGTTCGAATCTCTCTGCACCATCCTCCAAAACTACTTCTAGATTCACATGATATATACAAGATTATGTTTTACTAAGAGGTATTAATTGGTGCATCCTCCTCGGGCATCGACAAGCTGGAGGTGTCAGCGGGAATTGTGTTTCTGGTTCGGACTCTGCCGTTGTGATTGCTTGCGAGTTAATCGATTTCCATCATCGTGATGCGTAGTACTCTTGTACAGTCAACTCTGGCTATTCAGTACTTGAGGAAACCTCACTATACAGTGCAGCTGGACCATGGGAAGCAAGGATGGGTCAGGCTGTGCACACTTCTCCCAGTGCTGGTGCACTTATATTGTCGTCTTTACATGTTCTCAACACAGATCCCGACACTGCTACCATAGACAAAGTCGATATACCCCAGCGGCATGAATCGCTCTACTTCGATGACGACACCGTCGTCTTTTTGGTATGGTCTGACAGCCACTCTATTGGTAGACGGTCCATACCTTGACGACGCATATATCAGATCGAGACTACTTTGTTCAAAGTGCATCGCTACTTTCTCAAGCGCCACTCTCGAGTGTTTGCAGACATGTTCTCCCTATCTCCCAACAAAGCGCAAGAGGGTTGCGATGACAATCACCCCATCCACATCCCAGAGGTATCTCGTCAAGATTTCGAGCGGCTGTTATCATTATTCTATCCTGAGTAAGTCCTTCAGGGCATTCTACATCATCGAGATCAGAATCGTCCTTAAGCCTGCGGAGACAAAGTGCTAATAGTGCATGCCGCGCTATAGCAGCGCAATTCAGGGCGACCTCACGACCGCCAAGGAGTGGACGTCGGTATTGGCATTGGCCACGAAGTTTCAATTCCTCGAATACCGCGAGCTTGCTATCACGCGTTTGTTGCAGCTCGCCTCCCCCATTGATCGCGTCCTTCTTGCGCGCCAGTTTGATGTGTCTCCTTGGCTCAGACCAGCTTATCTCGAGCTGTGCAAACGCGACGAGGCCCTTACGCTGGACGAAGGCATGCGACTGGGGATGCGATATGTGATAATGCTCTCCGAGATACGGCAGAGCATCCGGGCCAATAAGCGTCCGTCGTTGCCGGACGGAAACATCATTGCATTTATCAACCAGAAGCTCATGTAGCGCATTGACCGCACTTTGGTTCGCTGTGGCCTGTAATCATGTGCATAAATGAGTTGGAACTATGGGATTATTGACATTGCAGCCACTGGAATGAATTGGGTGGGCGACGCGACTGTCAAGGTTCAATACCTCAGCATGTGGCAGAGGAAGTCGCGACAATTACAAGTGGTATCCGGGCTCGTGCATCCCAATTGTACCAGGAAACGATCACGATGTGCGCCACAGTAGCGTACCGTGACACCACCCACGAATCAATCCTTGTAAGCATAGACGGCTTACCACTTGTAGTCTTCGTGCAATTTCGTAAGTTGCGGTGAGTGTTCGAGGAACCCAAATGTGATTTTGAACGCTAGAGTGCTGTCCTGGCCGATGTGGCGAACGCGGACAGCACCTGGAAGTAGGCCGTCAGGGGCGCGTACTAGATGAAAGCAGCTCGGACTTTGTTGGACCTGACACGAGTGAACGTTATCGGCGGGTCTTTCAGGCTCGCGTTTCAGACCGTGCACGAAGAGCTGCCACGGGTCCAATTCATGTCGCACGATCTACAGAACGGCAGACTCAGTGGGGTTCGCCGGGATCACAGAGGAGAAGAATGCAGGCAGATCAGCCGCGGTGATGGGCAATTCTGCCTTCTGCTTACAGGCAGAGGGGATGTTGGTGTATTATAGGTACCGGACGCTAGACCATACTGGAGGCGTGAAGATAACCTAACTAATTTGACTCAAGAGACTCCGACGGGCCACACTGGCAAGCTATATAGGAACTTGTGAATTGGCCCCGTGGAGATCGTGTTACGACCTACGGTAAACCGAATGTTCTGGCGTACTTTTGCCTTGGGTCGAAGGGAAACAACGCGCGCATCCGTATGTTCAAAGAGCCACTCAGCGAACAACATCTTTTGCAGGTCCACTGTCACGCTTCCAGAATCATCAGGCTTTCCACAGCGGGAGTTTGCAGGAAATGGCAAGTGTTGACTATATTGGCTGGAGGCGGACACGGGCAAGATGGGATCTCTTGCTAGCAAGAGACGTGCCACGACCAGTCCAGGGCCGGCAAAGGCAGCTGCGCAGTACATCCGATAGTTCTCTGAGCACGGCTTTGACAAGCGACAACCGGAGGCAGCAAGTATATTCCTGTATTGTTCATACATACATAGCGCGTACGTATAAGGCTTGAAGACCCTCACGCAGCTTTTGGGAGAGCATGTCGACTCACATTCAAGGCAACATTCAGGAGCTTGTCAGATCGACGAAGACCGATCCTTGACAATGTCAAGCCCCGAGATCTTCGCCACCCTGAGCGCGCGCATGCGCTTGTGCGCCGCGCGCGTGTGGATGTTGTACCCTCCGTGGAAAGCCCAATCTGCCTCCTGCCAGGTCTTATCATCCGCGTTCGTTGGATCGAAGCCGATGCGAACGGAGTGTTTACGCAAGAGAGTCGCGCCGCCAGGCTAGCATGGCGATCATGGTTGAGCTGAGAGAACAATGGCAGATCAAGGAGGGGACGTACGTGCTCGCCAAGGTATCCTGTTACATCTACAGCGAAGCCATCGACGACCAGTACGCATCTTCCTGCACCCCTGCCTTGACGGACGTAGCCCGCCGCTTCTTGCCATGTCCAGACTGCTCCCTTCCACATCTCCTCATCCTCTGAGCTGGATTCGGAGGAATGGGGCGGTTCGGAGTTCAGGGGCGCGTGGTGCTTGTGGGCCATGTATATGAGGGCCTCGCTAACGTCGTCTGGGCGAGCGCGCTTCAAGCCCGTGGCTAGGCCAAGGGTGTGAAGGGCAAGAATGACCCATTTAGACGGATCCCAGTCAAAGGGGCAGGGTCCCGAGCGGTAGTCGTGGGGGAAAGCATGCTATATGCATCGATTATGTGAGCGGGCCACAGTGGATGCGTAGACGGCTAGCATACATGCTGTGGCTGGGCTTTCAAAATGCGCACACACTACAATGGTGAAATGTACGCACGAAATTGTGGTTTCCTTCGCCGCACGTAAGCATCGCAAGAAACTTCAGATAGTATACGCTGGTGAGCGCATATATGCATATAGTGGATGTCAGGACGTACAAGGTTGGACTTCGATGTGTTCTCATCAGAGTAGGGCTGCAGACCATCCCAATGTGCGAGCCTAAAAGATTTGATATGGTCAGGTATAATCCGCAGGACGATACACGGGGTATCACTGACGAGTTCACAAAGAACGTACAATGCCAGACTAAAAAGATCGGTTCAGGGGATATGACGAACCGAATAGAAAGGAGAACTCACTGAGAACCCGCGCAACGAGGGCACCCCAGACAAACGCACCGTATGGGTCGCCCCAGAGCCATCCAGCAACCGGTGGGAGGACAAATCCAATCAGCAGTGCAAGGGGGACTAAATTTATAAGTGACAATAGGACCCAAAGACGTGGGGTGCCCACCATAATATTTGTGTTGGAAGCGGACAACTGTTTTTCCGAGTCAGACAACATACACGCAAGGGTGAGCGTGCTAACCTGGATCACTCCGCAGGTCGTCCTGCTCGATCACCTTTAAGCGATCATAGCGTGGTTTGAAGAAGATCCAGCCCATGTGTGACCAGAGAAGACCTCGCGTTGCAGCGTAACTACGGTCCCCATCAGGCATCAACGAAGAACCTGGTTAACATAGCCATTCATCGCGACCGTATCCCAGCACTTACGGGTCGTGTACAGGATCATCGGTGAAGCGCTAGACGGTCTAACGTTAACTGTCGATTCATGGGAATGGGCACGAGAGAACGTACGTGATGTAGACGATGTCTCAGACACCTTCGATTCTTGAATCAACGACTGATGTTCGAGAATAGTTCGCAGAGACTGTCTCTTACCACCACTGTTGGTTGCAGTTAAGGGAGTGCCAAGGTGACGATTGCCATGCGCCACACACCTTAATGGAGCCTTGCATTGCCCCTGCACCCATGAGTGCGAGGAACACTCTGACGCTACGAGCCGCCCTGAAGGACCGATGTGAGTAGAGTCGATGATAACCGACGGTGATTCTGGAAGAATGTGAGGTAAAACGGTGTGATAGAATCGTAGTATACACTTACGAAATCTCTGATATCTGGAAAAGAGCGAAAGCGAGCGCAAGGGTAGCCCGATGTACGGCATAGTATGGATATAACCAGACACCTAAGATGGCAGCAATGTGTACGGAAATGAAGAAGCCAGCGTTCCACCACCACACATCCGGATTGGCAGCGGAGGGTGGACTGGGGACCGACATGGTTTGTGGACAAGGAGGGGAATACCTATCTTTACTTGGCCTTAAGGGAAGAGCATGCCTCCGAGTGGAATTGGCTTTGTATGGCATCAAGGAGAGCGAATATGTCAATGGGCGCAGCATGTGTGGTCTTGGAAATACGGATTCGGACTAGAAGATGGCAAGGTGGCATGGGAAACCTGATAGTATGAATATACGTCAATGGGAGCTTCTGAACACCGCTGGGCAACTGCCATACCCGGAGCATAGCGACGCAACTCGCATCCACTCAATGACAGCCGCGGGATTATACCCATTTTTTAACCAGCAGGTTGCAACAGCCTGTACTACTCTCAGCCTTAACTGTATCATCGTGATTTCAGACATCCTTCATAACAGCACCGATCCAGTGGCCCTCTGTGAATGGTCGGCCATTAGGTAACGCAGGTAAGCCGACCGCATATCACGGACATACACTGGGGCCCATTGAGCATACAAACCAGCGACACGGTGAAGAGCCACTGACTTTACGCCGCTCCATGTGTATTGATGCTCGCAAATGAATGCCCGCGACGTTCCTGGTCAGTGGGCCGTCTTCGTACTTTCTTCTACAGTTTCTTCCTTGTGGCACCTACGGTGACCTACATGGATAGCAGTGCATCCCGTTGATTGCAGGCGCTGATGCTTTGCCTGTTCGCGACATGCGAGAAGAGCCCTCCCTCCTTGCAGCGCACCTGTACAGTGCGCGAGTGGCAATTGGTAGAGTATCCCCAAAGAATCAGTGTAGGAAAGACTGTTACCTCCTGATCACACAACTTCAACGGGATCGAGATCCGACGCGCTCACATGATCGTGTATAGAAACGCGTCGATCGCGATGAACTCAACACTACCACACAGCATCATACAGATGCCGGCATCGATCATCCTGAGATCCGCTTTCAGCTACCTCAGAGCAGATACCGAGGAACCGCAGCAGCTTGGCATTTCGCTTGTCTGTACATAATTTGGATCTCAGGACAACTGGGGCATCGGCATCCCTCAGGAGTAGGCGCCAACATTAGTGGAAGCAATGGAGTATCAGAAAGGTCCTCAGTGAGTTTGGACTTACCAATAAGCGACAGAGCACCTGGTGATTATACGTACCCAGGGTACGCAGCAGCAAAGGGTCGTCTATCGTGGTAGAGGTGTGCATCGACTCAGTGGAATCGGCCATCGCGTTCGTGGATTTCTCGGCATTGCGACATCCAGCCTCACGGTGGCTCTTTTCCAGCGCTGCTAACGGAGGTGCTGACCGCCTTGAACTATGTGGAAACCTCGGGCTTGGAGGGGGGACGACTCCCACACTCGCTCTATTCAGAGCGGTCAAGCGAGCAGTACCTGGTACTCCAATCATGGTGAATCCTAGTACGCCGCATGAGCACTGCGCTCGGACAGCAAGTACGAATCGTTGATAGAGGAGACGTTTTAGGTCATGATACGTCCGCGTACCGGTGACTTTTGCTGCACAGACCCAGAGCTTGACATCATGCTGGAGGACATCCGCATTCTGAAACAAGCAGGAGCGGATGGCCTCGTGTTCGGAGTTCTCTCCGCGGAAGGTTTTGTGGACACAGATCGTACAACCAGGTACATATCTACAGGAGTGGCCCCATCTGACTTATAATAATGAGCATAGACTCGCAGCCGAAGCTGCACCTCTTCAAGGTACTGACCATGATCATGTTTTACCGCGCTGATTGCCTCATGAGTACCTTTGCAGTCTGCTTTCATAGAGCATTTGACATGACTCGTGACCCACTAAATGGTGGCCACCCTGCCTCCTCCCCGTCATTCGTTCACCAACCGCTTGCATTTCACAGCACTGAAAGCCGTGCGTTCTATTCCCAACGTCACGCGTATCCTGACAAGGTACGATCCTTGCCGAAAGTCATGAGTCGCCGGGCTCGCGACTGATAGCTCCTTAGTGGTCACAAACCCGCCGCACCGTCCGCGCTGCCCGCACTTCGCGATCTTCTGCAGAAGGCGGCTGAACCCACGCACCCCACGCCCGCGAGCACACCCGCGATCCTCGTCGGCTCGGGCATCAATCCGGCAACCGTGCGACCGGTCCTCGATGCCCTCCTCCCACACGGCCTGCGTGAGATCCACCTCAGCGGAGGATCCTGGGTACCCGGTGAGATGCAGTATCGTCCACCGGGCATGGGAATGGGTGTGGGCGGTGACGGAGAGTGGGGAATCTGGCGCACGAGTGAGGAGCGTGTGAGGGAGGTGAGGCGGATTGCGGACCTGGCCTGGGAAGAGTACATCAACATTGAGCCAGGTGAAACATTGTGATCTATGGTATACCTCTACAGAGGTACTTCATACCTTCCCGTGAACTGCGATACGAAAAAAATGGTGATGCGCACTCTGGTTCAAATTCCGTCGATCCAAGCGGTTAACGTACATAGCCAGACTACATTGTTGAAGATATACTGACATAATGTACAAAGTCCGAGGCAACAGCGAGTCTAAGGGAGTACATATACAGTATACAAATCACTGACTGAGAAGAGTACATAATGAGTGAAATTAATGGAGGGTATCACAGGAGGAACATTGATCGCGATATTGTCAACGGCTCAAGCCCTCATAGAATTGCACAATGCTGCTGATCCCAGGGCACAGGGCAAGTCTGACACGCTCATTCTCTTTGCGCATGACAGTCTTGCCGCGACCTTCCAGCCACGTTACGACGCCGCCATTGCGCACCAGGTCGCTTCGGGCCTTGACGAGCTTGGCAAGCCTATCCCTTTGGAGGGACCATTTGAGTTTGCGCATGGTAGGAATAAGGGACGGCGAGATGGCTGGCGAAGCCGACTCCTCAGGGAGCATGCGTTCGGAGTAGACATGAGAGAGAGTAGAGGTGGAGCGTCGCCGGAGAGTGGACTCAATCACGTTGCCTGCGTGTGTACGCTGCAGGCGAAGCGAATTCTCGTATTGGGTCACCATCTGCGAGATGCAGGTGAGAAAGCGTCACCGCATGGGTACGAGGTAAGAGCGTACATGCTGAGAGTGAAAATACATGCCCGCGCGCCAGCGGCGCTCAATACCAAGCCCTCGTATGATACCCCGGTGAACCAGATCGGGGACAGTGGGTCTCAAGGGGACGCCCGCAGAGCTCTGCCGGAACAACGAGTGTGAAACCCTAGATGGGGCTACAACTTGCAGGCGGAAACGATGAAGGACTGGGTCCTCGGCATACTGAGCAAGAACTGGGTGCACATGGCTCAGGGAAGCGAGGTCAGGTATGTCTAGAAAAGACACTGGCGAACATGCGAAGTCAGCACGTCCTCCACCAGGAGGAATTGGCGCGCCATACAGATATGGAGCAGGACCTCTGGCGGAATGTCAAACAACAGGCTACTTGGGGACGACTCCATGATGAGTTCTACACATGAATGCATGGGATGCCAGCATGGAGGATCCAACGCAGGGGGTGGTCGAGAATCAGCAAGTACTGGGCGGAGGCAAGTTCAGTTGAGCAACGGCGGGTTGCAACCGCAGGCTCATCAGCCACCCGTACATCACGTGACTTACGCGTGACGTAATAGCGGCAGTTGTCGCTCGGGCGATCGCGTTTGTGGTCACATCTCTCCTGGTACCACAGTGGTAGGTGGTAGCGATGAGCCTCGGGCGGACTCCAGAGCTGCATCGGAGCGGAAGACAGATCAATGATAGGGGCGCGATGAAACATCCGTGGACAGGACACGCTATCAATTACAGCTAAGCAAAATACAAGAGACAATGTGTTAGGCTGACAAAAATGGGGGCACTTGCGCCAATGCTAATCAGCTTTGGGTGTACAGACAGCTGGGACTGAACAAACACTCACGAAGTAAAGAAAAGATAGAGATAATAATACGAGATCAGGCAGACGTGTTCCTAGGAGCGGCTCGCCCCCCGCCAGGCCGCTTCTTTCCTCCGCGACCTGACTTTCGCGCGCGCTTTGCTTCACATACCGAGCAGAACCACAGTCCGGCTGGAGGAACAGTAAGGCCGATGCATGGTAGATGGAACTGCGAGATAAGTGTATTCAACGATTGCTGCAGGCGTGATTTGCAGACAGCACTTACCCACTCGCGTTCACAATGTGAGTCGTCACACGCTATCATGTCCCCGAAGCTCTGGCGATTGCAGAAACAGTACGTTCTCCCATCATCATTCTCTGCGTCGCCCTCAATAGGAGGGTTACCCGCTCCTTCCTCGCCGTTCTCGGCAGGCGCATGCGCGAAGTCGCGAACCGGTGGGATCCCCGGACCTGGAAGGAGGCCAGCGGCCCATTCACCTCCACTGTCCATGATATGCGCTCCATTCACAAAGGGAGCAGGAAGCGAAGGATGTGTAGCTGATGAGGGTGGATGTACATCGAAAATATGTGGTGAAGGATCCATGGTGTTATGGCCAGGAGTATTAGCGTTGTGTGCTGCGCGCGAGCGCTTGATGCTGGCGCGAGAGTTAGGAGGATTGCCCGTTGCTTGCGGTGCAGGGGGCATATGAGAAGCAACTGATACTAAGGACTCGGCCGGTGAGGTAGCGCGCTCAGGTCTGGGATATGCGAAAGTCACGATTAGAACGAGTGTAACAGGATGTATGCGACAAAACGGACCTTCTGTTCCTTGCAGTAACGCGCTGCCTAGACGGTTCACCTTGTCTATCCTTCCGGGGTGTTTTGGCGACGACCTCCGCCTCGTCATCTCTGCCTGTAACCCTCTTCCTCTTGTTCGGACTGGCATCGACTGCTGAGCTGGTCAACAAGCTGCTGTGTGCCGCTCGTCGTTGCCGCCGTCCACCTTCGCCTGAGCCTCCTAGCGGCATGTACGAGCGCGTCGCCACATGTGGGAATATGGTCCTCCTGCCAAGGGGTTCGATGTTGTCGAAGTCCCTGTCTGGAATCGCGTTCATGAGCTCCTTCATATGCGAGTTGTGTGCGCGGAGGGTATCTGCCGCGTGGCATGCCACCCGAATCTTGTCGTCCCCGCCGACCTTCAGGCGGGTAGCCTCCTCGGCAATCTGGGCGAGCAGCCATAGGCATTTCTCTTTGGATTCGGTCTTGTTCTCTAGCATGACGGTTAATTCGGTGATCTTGGCGGCGAGCAGAGTCATGGAGGATGAGAGGACGGCGTCGAGCTCTCGCAGGTCGGCAAAGCTACGGGAGAGATCGAGGGGCACAGAGTCGAGGGTGTGGGTATGCTCCCCAAGGATGGCGAGTGAGTGTGCAGTGACTTGGGTGGACTGGCCGACATTGTGTGCGCGTCGAGACATGGTGGGCGAGTGGGGGAAGAGAGACAAAGGTTACGCTAGCCTCCAGGGCCTCCGGCGGGGGATGCATAGGCGCTCAACTATCATATTAAAGTTTCAAGCACGTGCGTAATGGCTTGGCTTGTGTTCGGCGTTACCCGTGTTCCAGGAATAGTAGATACCATACCTAATTAGGACGGAGGGCCTGCGGTCGACGTCTGCCCCACCCAGTATCTGAATGTTTCCTCTTCTCGACCATCGCTTTATCGTGTCCAAGATGCCATAGTGTGCGCCTAGTTCATAGACTAGACAGCATTGCACAAAGTACCGGATATCCCTTTAGTCTATAAGCTATCATTTAAAATGGACTCCGCACTTATCAGAGCTGCTCATTCATATCTTGGTGCCAAGGTAGCATACTCTACCGCAGGTGATTGAGTTCAACTTTTATGACACTTGCAGCAAGCCAAGTGCTACTGGCACTGCGCTTCCGGCGCCCCGTATGGGCACGTGCGCTGCCCGTGAAATCGCCATGAGCGCTTCGGCATTCATCGAGCATCGAGCCTCAAGACTTAGAGTCCCCGACGGTCGTGTTTGCGGTCGCTCGCGACAACAATTGCATCTGTATCCCGTGCGCAACGGTAGAGCACAGATTGTGTGAGATCGAGGGGGTAACAATTGATTGTGTTTGCGCTGTAGCGAGCACCGCCTGGCCGACCCGCGCTAAACCCCGCTCTCGAAGAGCCATTTCAGGTCATTTCACACTCTCATACTTTGTCCTCCTTTTTCTCCCTTCACGCTCTTTATGGACCCTCCGTCGCTTCTCGTGATTCCCGTCGACACCCACCCCTCCATCTCACCGCAATCGTCGGCCGCAACGACACCCACCAACACGCCCGAACTCACCGCCGACGAACGCGAACGCAGCTCGTCGGAGACTACGATAGTATCTATCTATTCGATGTACGAAGAAGATGCAGGCAGCTGGTCTGCCCCGCAGTCAGTAGCAGGACACCGACATCGTCCATCAAAGGATGCAGACGTCGATGTCACCGTCATGGGTGTCGACCACCGGGTCTCATCTTCCAAGTGGAGCTCTAGGCAGGTCGAGGATAGCGCCTACTTTGAAACGGCCGAATGGTCGCGTACGAGTATTCTGGAGAAGACAAGGGAGTCTGTTGCATCGAATGGTTCTGCGCAGCTTGCGTACGCAGATAGTCGTCCGCCGTCTAGTCAAGCCCGGACGTCCGCCACCTCGCGCTCTGACAGTCAGGGCTACCTAACGCCCCGGGTTCTCTCCAATGGCTCATCGCTATCTGTGCTACCGGAGGGTCAGGCGTCGTCGAGCTTTGTGCGTGCGTCGCACAGCAGTCGCGCCGACTCCATTCCGCGTGCTATATCCAATGGTTCTCTCCTCTCAGCTGCGCCGACCAGCCGGCCATCGTCCAGCCATGCCCGGGACTCCAGCGGAGGCTCTGGAAATGCACCTGTGGGGGTACCGAAATCACCGCGTCCACAGGACCGCGACAGCACAGCCGAGCGCGACACGAAAGCACTGCTCACATCACCACCCGTCATACCTCCTTCCGAGTCCACGTCCACAAGTCATGATCCACAAAGCTCTTCACAATCGCAGCTGCAGCCCGTGTTGACGCCGCCATCCTCCCCGCCGCGCGTGTCATCCGTGGTCGGTTCACCTCCGAGCGTGCTCTCACTGGCACCATCCCCCGACGAGGACCCGGACGGGTTCCACGTAAGGTCGACGTATGCGCAGCTGGAGATGTGTGGGGTGCGGGGCGACGGAATCGAAGAGGGTGTGGAGCGGACACGGGCGCGTGTGGGTGGGAGCCGGGCAAGCGAATTGCGCGCGCAAGAGGCACTTGGCGATGGCTACGAGAAGACGCGCGACCTCACGCCACAGGAGCTGAGCATGCTGTCGAGTCTAGACAGGTGAGTGCACGCGTCATGGATGCGCAGGAGATGGTGGCTCATCGTGGCGTTTGCGTTTGATAGGTATGGTTTCTACGTGATGCCCTCACATGATCGTATCATTATGCTGCCCGTGGGTCCACTCTTGAAGCCCCTTGCGCACATCACGACAGCTCCGACGAATGCGCCCGCGAGCGCGCCCCTGCTGCCCTCGTTACCGGCCCCACCGCCACCCTCGAAGGAAACGTCACGTGTTGCGAAGTGGGGGAGGATGCTGGAGCCGCGTGCGCGGGACGAGGGGCAGAATATCGACTCGTGGGGGATCAAGTCGTCAAAGGAGCGCAAGTTGCGCGAGCGCACCTTCAAAGGCATACCAGACCGATGGCGCCGTGCAGCATGGGATACGCTGATGTGCCGGTTCTCGAAGCATGGCCAGGCAGAGACGCGTCGTCTCGCGCACGCATATCGGGAAGCACTCGATCGCTCGTCGACGTACGACGTGCAAATCGACCTCGATGTCCCTAGGACGATAAGTGGGCATGTCACGTTCCGGACGCGGTACGGCCAAGGGTGAGTTCTCTCGGGTGTTCTCGTGTGACCACCCAGTGATCGGACTACTTTCAAGGCAACGGTCGCTCTTTCATGTTCTCCATTGCCTTTCACTGCACTGTGAGTCGTGTGGGTACTGCCAGGGCATGGGCCCCATTGCGGCAACATTCCTGTGCTACTTCGAGCCGGAGCGCGCATACGCCTCGCTCGTCCGGTTGCACGACTCATATCAGATGCATACGATCTTCAGTCCAGGTTTCCCAGGGCTGCTGGAAGCGATCTACGTTCAGGAGCGGATCACGGAGCAGATGATGCCGGCGGTATACGCTGCCTTCAAGAAACACATGATTTCAACGACCTCGTATGCCACGAAATGGTATATCACGCTGTTCGCCAATTCAGTACCGTTCCAGACCCAGCTGCGGCTCTGGGACGGGTTCCTGCTCGAGGGGCACGATATATTCGTCGTGGTCGCCGTAGCAATCGTGTGGGTCTACAGAGGTGCGTCTCGTTAGCCGGTGTCATGTCCGCGCCAATTTAATTGTATCCCTTGCAGACCACATCACATCGAGCGCAGCGAGCTTCGAGACAGTGCTGTCCCTGCTGTCATCATTTTTCGTCCCGGAGGATGAGAATGCGCTGCTCGCCTGGATCGAGAAAGTGATCTCCGACCAGAAGCTGCGCACGAGCATGCGCCAGTGGCGGGCGGACTGGCAGCGGCTTGTGGCAGCAGGACAGCACAACCAGGCCCTTCTCTGAGCGATTGCATGATGCGGTGTGTCCAGTCCGAGTTGTCACATATCTTTATATCGTCGGATTCTTGAGGATGGGTGTGTTTTCTGGGATGAGTTTATTTGTTCTTTGTGCATACTCACTGCATTGCATCGCGTACCTGTAGTCTGGTGCTAATCATGGACCCCGCGTCACCTAGTATAGATCATCTTATTTTGCATCGTCATCGCAATCCATGTATTCCATGACAATGGTTATGCCATGTTCCAGTCTCACCATGCAGTCGACATGCGTGCGATCGCTTAGATGGAAGTGGACTACAGCGCCCCACAGCATAAAGGTATGTCTACATTCCGAATCACGCGGCGCTGACCCCGTTTAGATTGCTCCCGCGAACAGGCCTTGTGCAGGTTCGAATGATTATTCCGTCAAATTGAAATACTTACAGCGGTCGCCGTGATGGTCGTGTTCTGCAGCCGACATCCTCGTATTTGGCGGTGTCGGACGCGCTGACACATTGCGCGTTATCGGCATCAACAGCATGTGCACGTGTGGACCCTCGACTTCGCGTTGTTCTTCGGGACCTTCGTCGCGGGAACTATAACGCGGTTACGAGATCTCGAGGCTGTGATTTCCCCGCCGGCCATTCCATTTTGCTTCTTGCCTTTGATCCCAGAAAGGCAAGTGTGCGAGAGTAGTGCCGCGGAGTTGGCCGCTGCTTTCCGGATTGGGACGTGTCCTTGTACTCTGGGCTCATGCGTATGGCAGGTCTGCCTTCCTTGCTGGCGCTCGTAGCAAGGACGGCAACGCATAAAGCCAGCGCAGTGTGGGCCATCTTTCTCCAAGCCACTACGGTCTTCACCCTCAGCCGCGCCAGCCCATCCACCAGGCCCATCGCCACTGACCTGACCATCCACGCCGCCTCTCCCCTTACGTCGCAAGGCCACACATAACCATGTCCTCGTACAACTACACGTCGCCTCCGTCATCGCCCATCACCAGCTTCTTCCCCAGTGGACCGGCGTCGCCGAACGCATTCTCATCCTTCCACCAATCCCCGCGCGACGGGCACGCCATGTACGCATCATTCGCGCCATCATCCCAGGGCAGCATGCAGCATGGTGGTCAAAGCCAGGGCGGCACCTTGAAGAAGCTTCCGGCAAGGAAGTGATGCACGCGCACACGCGCACTGCGTCTCGGGGCATCGCGCGCAGGCGCTGCGATGGTCCATGGAGGCGCACCGGGGATGTCCCCACGAGCGACGAAGGCATCCCTGCCGGACGCCTGAAACAATAGAGGAGAGCAAAGGCGGGAAGAGGCGCACTCTAGCTGCAGGGCGGCAAGATCCTCGTTCCGCGATCGATGACGACGATCTCATGCATTCATCCATAACCACCCCGCATCCATCATACACACAAACATTTCACACTCACGACTCCAATTCCCATCCCCACTATCACCTCTCGGCATCCTATTCCCCACTGTAGCGATATTCATGTTATTGTGTTCCTGACATTCAGCCGTGACCTCGATACCGGCGTTATTGTGTTCGACATTATATACCCCTTCTCGGACTGTGTTTATAATGGGCATTTGATTTTCATGGGTTCTCCCGCTGTCAATTTGTCAACGATGAACCGGTTGTCATTCGACCCTGCTTGAGTCCTGCTTCTTACGACCACACATCACTAACAACACTAACAATAAGAGAGTATGTCACAAATCGCAATGCAGGCGGCATGAGACAGCAAGGATTCGACAGCGGCACGCAAGTGTGACGAGACGTCATCATATCGAAGTTCTCAATGCCGCTCGGTACCTGGAGACTAGAGATCGATGACAATTGGCCTGTCCTTCGTACCGAGCAGCATGCCGTGCTCGTCGCGCAGTAGATGCAAAACGGCGGGATCGGGATTGGTGTCGCGCCGCGGTACGGAAAGAGGCTGCGATAACCCAAGCGGGGGCAACGGGCTCAGCAAACGATGAGACTGAGTGGGTACGTGGCTGGGTGCCGGCAGGTCTATATCCATGCCAGGCTCACTATCCGGATACTGCAGTGACGGCACAGGAGACGGGCAGCTACTGGGCTCGTCAATGGCCTCATCGTCCGAGGATGGGTACAGGAGAACAAGTGTATCAAAGGGCTCGCTCATGTGGTTGGGGAATCCCGACTCAGATGGCATTGAGATCGTCTCCCCAGCTGCTGCTGCGATGTCAAACGGATGCTGTGAGGAGGAACTCGCTTAAGCACATACATCGATGATAGACTCCGAGTTGCTTGTCGTCGGAAGTAGCATTACCAGGGTCTGCATGATTGAACTGGCGTGCAGAGGCAGTCTGCGAGAGCACACCGTTTGCCAATGACACGGGGGCATATGCGGAGATGTAGCTCGCAGAATCCCAGCCTACGCCCATTGCAGGCCAGTCTCCGGGAGCGCCGTATTGGCAAGCCCCAAGGGAGGGCTGAAGCATATTTGCCCTCGCTTGCAGCACATTGGCAGAAGTGTAATAGCCGACAACGGGGTAGCCAGCGGTGTTCTCCATGTGGTGCACGACGCTCCTGAGTATCAGTCAGATAGATCCACACATACAACTCCCTAACCGGAGATGCCGCAATATGCAAGGTCTAGTACGTACTGAGGTGCAATCATGCCCAGGGCTGGGAAGTCCGCGAGAGACGAATCGACTGCACTGGTCCCTGCGTTATGAGCACCATGGATGTCACGCAGGTGACAGCAAGTCTTCTGCTGCTGGGTCTCGGCAGCTCGCTGGTAACTCGCATAGTGGCGGTCGTGCGGAGGTATGAGCGTTCCGTACATTGGCGCAACGGGCGGCGTGTCGCCTCGCTTCTCGTTTCGCGGGGGCAGCTACATATGTAGACTTGTGGTCGCCATAAATGGCGGGTTTGTGACTCCATCGAACCCTGAGGCCTGAGGACGGATCAGAGAATAGAGGACAGAGCAAATGAGGGGCTTCGCGGACATAATAAGCGGTGAGTTCGACAAGATCAAGAACACATCATGAGCTGCATGTGAAAATATTGATGTTCAGTCGTCGATACGCTTTTCTGTGATTTTATGGAGAATTAAACATTGGTCGGTCGGTGAGGGGTAGTACAAACCGGAGGGCGCGCTGGAGGCGCTCACGCGTGTGAGCGGCAAATGAGCGTACACAAGCGCCTACACGGACTTGTTCCGAGTTGCGATGAGCGCGCCCCGCTACTAGCTTTCGAATTATCGCTCATGATTATCTAGTGTCGCATACCGCAGCTCTATCGATGGAGAGAACGCGTATCTTTTTACTCAGGGGAAGCCGTGCACTCTGAGGGTCACTTCCTTCAGGGTACCGGCGCGCTGGCAGCACCGTATCAAGTTATTCCGGACGTCGTGATAGGTAGGATATCGGTCGTATCGAAAGGTACGCTGACATTTTGTAATAATGATGATCACGATGGTTGTGTCTCAAATGCCACTGCATGAGGACTAAATTTCTGAATGGGCGACACTATTCGGGGAGAGGGTCTGACCTTGACGGCGAGAACTGTCACCGGTGCCATCTGACCTAGTCTTTTGATCATCCACATGTTGGCTTGCCGAGATGAAGAGTCAAAGTACCTTGTGTGCAGCTCTGCAGCTAACTTATGTTTGTCTCACTATCATCTGCTTTCATTGTGACGGAGGTATTAACCGTGTTGAATCATGCTCGTTGAACTAATCACTGCACATCACCGTCTAGGATATGGCCAAGCATACGCCATCTCGAAAGTGGCAAGCGATTGCTGAGGAAACATGCTATCGTTCACGGATCGTGGGACTGACGTGGGGCGCGACTCGAGTTTCCAGCCTCACAGCTTAGTCACTTCGTGATACGAAACTGGCGCGATTGAAGCCATCACATCATTACGGTTCGGCCATGTCCGTGCGAATGCAAGCAAACCCGAACTATGTACTAATGTCGATCCGTCCATTGACATACCATAACAGGCTTTGGTGACTGTTCTGTCGTATTGCCCGACCGGCGGTTCAACGTCCAGCTCAATCCTTCTCGTCTCTCGAGTATGATGAGTAAGTGCTTTTGTCGATTTCCCCAGGGTTTGACAGCTTCATGATCGAAGTCGACAAATGTCTCACCTAGCGATCAGTGGTAGGACCTGTGCAAATGGCTATAAGGAAACCTCTTGTCGCGTAGCCCCATTCTGTTCATCTTCATCCTGTCTTTACCCTTTCGATCCCTTCTTCCGCGACGCAGTTGGACGATTTCCTTTCGGTGGTATACAGCTGTTTCTGCGAGGGCATCTCCATTGATCGTGATCGCACCTTAACCCTCGTATTGCGACACAGGGCCGGTATAACTGATGTCTGCTCTTTCCAGAAAGCTGGCCCTTGTACTTTCTCACGTCGCGTTCTATTTGTTCTGGCACACTTCCGCATTCGGACCAACTACCCGCGCATATCCCATACCTTCATTCTTTCCCATCAGTTCGATCGCCTCGTCTCGAGCCCTGGCAGAATCATCTTCCACACGCACATTCATTTCAGAGGCAACCGATGCTTTCACTAGCACCACAATAATCTCTGATCCCTCTGTCAGCTCAGCGACACTCCCACGTTCAGCAAGCAAAACTTGGCTGTACGCCTCCTCGACTTCCAGTGCCAAGATTTACGATACCACTGTCTCAACGGTGTCAAATACATTCCAGCTCCTTCAGTTACAGTCAGCGACTTCTTCGTCCATCGCGAGAAGTTCAAGCACACAATACTCATTTATAACGTCCTCAGCACTACCGACTACTCATTCAGCCCAGATTCATACTTCTTACTCCACCCAAGCCATCAACAGTTCATCGTCCTCACACGGCCTTAAGCCTGCCACTTCCACTGCAACAGATGCTCAGACAATGACGCAAGTCGAGCTCTCGATGCCATCAATGGTAGCGCTAGTCGTGGGCAGCAGCGTTGGTAGTGCTATACTTGTATGCTTGATCGTACTCTGCTTCATTATGAAGTATCGCCGAGGAAGTTATAAGAAGGTTTCCCACGGAGATGACTCCTTGCCTAC
This sequence comes from Postia placenta MAD-698-R-SB12, assembly GCF_002117355.1. Lineage (NCBI taxonomy): Eukaryota > Fungi > Basidiomycota > Agaricomycetes > Polyporales > Adustoporiaceae > Rhodonia > Rhodonia placenta. The sequence goes on along the minus strand of NW_020169832.1, from coordinate 824,457 downwards.
CAATGCCGATGGTGAGCCGTGCCTGATTGGTATCAGAGTTGTTCTGATTCCACGAGTTTAGATTCTACTGGCTTGCACCCGCTGTCTAGATTCTCCACATTTGCCATCAGACCATGGAACTTAAGTCGAGAGGGCAGGAATACAAATCGAAACTCGGGTTATCACCCAATAGTAGAATCCGGTACCAGAGGTGAGTACGCGTCGGACATCGAAAGACTATTTGTCCAAACCCTACACACAGAAAGCGATGCGGCTTTGGTCACCATGAAACCATCCTCCTTCGAGTTCCCAGCAGCGAACTCGTCACCTGTGATCACTCTGCACGCCGCGGGTGCATATCCGTGGAACACGGTGCCTCCTCCCCGAGAGGTTGATTCTGGTGTCATTCTTACATCCACTCCAACCGTGCTGCCCCCTGCGTACAACGACCTCTACACTCCGCCAAGCACAATCTCCCAACACCGTGTTAAAGAGGCCCTCTGACAGGCGCTCAGATTCAACTATTCCACAGCATACTTCCAAGTTGCCTTGGATAGGGATGAATTTGACGCTTTGGTTGACATGGGAAGATCAAGTACTATTTATGTGCCACATATGTACGTTATTGCCTTGACATGTCCGCGAGCTTCGCGAGTCCGTACTTATACGCAAGCGCATACTGTGACATCGTATCCCCTGGTTCTACCTTGAAAGAAACTAAGTATCTGCACGAAGCGGGTGGCCAATCCTTTTGCTACCCTCCGGTGTCGTGTTCCTCTGATGTGTCTCCTTTCATAGCCATGGTGGCTACTCTAATAAAAGTTCACAGATGGATTGATATCGATCCTATCATGCACGTTGACAGCAAGTGCTATTTTCAGGTCCTATATGAACTCCTCTCTTGCCCAGTTCAGGTTTTACCGCTCCCTACGACGCATTAATGTGCCCCTATAACACAACGAAGAGACAGGTACGTTGTGCTCAGCTCTTCAGGTGGCCGTTACAGATACTACACTAGGTTGCTTGGTGAACTGAGATACCGCTGAGAAAACGCCCCAGTCACACAATAAATCGCCATGACGTTTCACCAGGAATCGGCATGCTTTGATTCTAGTATAGATCAGGTTGTCCCCTGTTCCACCACCAACGAAACCCCTTCTCCTGCCTCGTCGTAGCGACTGCTGGTGCCAACGCCTCCCCTGTCTTCGTCCGCGATCCCACCCTCTGCAACAGCGTCCCAAGACGGCACGCCTCCTTCGTCCTCACAGTCTTCTACACCGATATCATACACTCCGCCGCCTGTGCAGCCATCTGCGTCTCCATCAGTCTCGACAACGCCAAGTGATTCGCCGGACAGTATCCCCCACAGTAGCCGCAGCTCACCAAGCTCGTCCGAAATCACTCACTTAGTCGCCTTGACTGTCATCTCTAATGGCGGAACTCATACTGTCTATACTATTGATTACTCAACGGAGACGAACACTCTGTCGCCCATAGCTACACCTACCACCATGTCGACATCCTTTGTAAGTTCCTCGAAGGCCACAGTGGACGATCTCCCCTCGGCTGCCCCGAATCCTGAGACTGTGACAAGGTCAGCTAGGCGTCCAGCCCTAATCATCGGTCCAATTGCTGGGTCGATATTCATATTACTGGCTGTCTCAGCCATCGTCTACTGTCTCCGGCGTGCCCGGCGCAGACGCTCACGGCGACCCTTGTCAGAAAGTAGCAGTGGTAAGCAAATCAGTATAGCTGCGGACGTTGCCGTTAGATACCTATATTCCACAGGAGCGCCAGTGCTGTTTCCATGGCCGACAGAAGCATTGCAAAACCCACTGACTGTGAAATCGCAGCAAACACACACGGCAAACGAGGTCGTACCTCAAGTACCTCAAGCTGACGAACAGCCGGAACATCCGTCTCAAGGCGCTGAGCCGTTGCAGCCGTTGCAGCCCCCATCCCGTGAAACACGTACCTTCCTCGACGTGGAGGAAAATAGCATACCGGACACACTACCTCCGCCGTATGAGGAATGATGAAATGCTTGGGCTGTATACCATTCTCGAGCCTTATCCTGTGCGTAGTGTTGTGCCGTGCTGTGCCGTGACACGCTTGTGATTTCTCATATACCTCAAAAGCGTACCTCGCAGAAAGTTCTTATTATTTACCGATACCATGAGCATATACAAAGCCACGCAGTGGTTGCGTGAAAATCCGGAGGACGAGAAAATGATCGGACTCGCAGACGCTCCATGTGGCCGGGCCCAGACTGGAGGAAGGTATTTCCAATGCACCCCTCGCGCTAGAGGTTCCCTGGGCATGGCATGAGAAAATCTTGATCCTGACATTGGCATGGGCTGTTCAAACACTGCCACTAGATGCATATCGACGCATCGCACAGACGGAAGCTACGTAGAAAGGACAGATATCCTAATTCTGCGCCACTTGAGGATCTGCGCTCGACATGATGCGTGTCGCATCCTCAATGACTTTGACACTGCAGATTTGAGGGGGCACGTTCTCGCCTATAACTGTCATGGACCGCCGTTCAATCCACGCCGTCAAACATACTGTTATACATCTCGATGGCGACGTCAAAATCACCACGCCATGGACAGCCACATGCACCAGCTCGAGGTGTCGTGCCTTAATAAACCTGGGATGACCAGAGAGCTTCATTTTTTACCCAGTGCTCGCAGCTCCCTAGGCTTACCAAAGGTCTGTGTTCTGCTGAGATGGACTACTCGTGGTTAACATTGTAATCGGACTACTTGCCAGGCGTTGACGCCTCCATTACATGGCAGGCAGAGCGTTGTACTCAACTTCTCGTAAACCTGGGCGTTTTGGCTGGCTTTACGTTCTGTTTGTTTCCCATGTTCACGCTTCCTTCACAATTTCGCCCGAAGGCGCGACCTTACAGCAATGTTTAGCGACGAATCTCACCTGGACAGAGGAGGTGCGTGGAAGACCACCACTGCGTGTATTAGTGCACGACATATTCAGCATCCAGCCTCCAATTGTATGTAAGACTTCTCTCGTCCCAAGGCTGCAGCATGCTATGCTTGTTATACCAACTCAAAGACCCCATAGCATCTCTGGGCAGCGCCCAATGCTGACGACGAACCGGGTGATGCGACTCTGCATGATTTCGGGATAATCAACAACACTTTTACACTTTGGACAGTGGACCTGCCGGTCGGTACGTAGTGCAAGTCCGTCTCTGCGTGACTCGTCATTAATTGCATCTGCAGGTCAAAACGTCAGTTTCACATACGTGCGGACAGCCAACCCATATAATCTTCTTTCATCTTGTATGTGCAGTTCGCATGGGGGTTCAAATTCCCGTTTGCGTCTTCGTGAGCTGAGATGCTTACAGCTCAGTACATAGTGGTAGCCGGGCACACCGATTCTTGCCTCCCAGGGCATAGCTCATCTGGGACACCGTCCGCTTCCTCCACTGCAGTGTCATCTTCAAGCAGCACCACATTACGCAGCACCAGTTCAGGTTCTTCCGCGTCGGCAACATCTAAGGCTGACGGAAATATATCAACCAAGAACCTGACATGGGTTGCAGGACTGGTAACGGGACTCGCAATTGTGATCATAGGGGCCATTGCTGCCTTTGTCATTGTGCGCTGCAGGCGGCGTCGATTGGGGAAGAGATCCCGTCTGCTTGTAGGCACGTTGTTACATAACGGTATGTTAGCATTCTCGAGCAGCAATACTGTCATTTGATAGCTGTCCGTCATAGAAATAAGCCAATCCAGCGGAGAGGGATTAGCGGAGCTAGAGTCGGCAGAACCCTTGTCCTCGAACGCACAGGCATCAGGAGAACGATTCATCATCACACCCTTTGCGCCGGGCCTCGATAGGGACTTGTCAACCTCTCATGATCGATCCCGTGATATTGCACTGCAGGATCGAGCATTCGAGAGGTATAGACCCAACGGTGAGCCTGTTCTTTTCATTTTGAGCCGTTCTAGGGCGGCTGACAAGTAACGCAACAGAAACGTCCGAGATCAACACGTCCATGGCATTGACCTACTGTGACACCGATGCCGGGATCACATTTGCTGACGATGGAGTTCCAGACATTCTTCCACCTGAATACGAAGATAGAAGACAAACAACATACATATGAGATAGTCAGCAGCGGATTAACTGTCAGTCAGTGCAGTCACTCACAAGGCATGTACGCATAAGTTACCCATCCGATTGACATGTGAGGCACATAAATAGGAAATCCGTCCGTGAGAATCGATCAGAGCAAGGAAATCACCACGGTGCGTTGGCCGGTCAGCACGTTTGTGCAGAGATCCGCATCATGTTCTCTGAGGTGATGTTCGCAGCGTGCGGGATACTCCCGCCCGTTCCCTCTACCATTTCGTTTTTGAAGGCAGACGACGCCTTCAGCGCGTGCCGATATCTCACTAACGAAGCAAGCTCTATCTCCTTGACTTCATCGTACATGTATCGTCGCATCCGCCGAAATGCCACCTTGGAGATTTACAGTGTGTTAGACAGCCTCGTCGTGAACACACAGAACACCTCCGTGAGTAGTGTCTTAGGCGTCAGTCCATCAAGATCGAACTACAGCACTCAGTGGGTAGGTGGACTAATGATGTGCTCGGAGGACAGACCAGGTGTGCGAGGTGGTATACCGAGCGACAGGAGGGAGGCAGTGGACGGTGCGGAATTCCTCTATAGCCCTATCGGGCGAAAAATACATCTTGACCCTTTGAGTTCACAGATGACAGCGGTGCAAAGTCGGTGAATCCCATATATAGGTAATGCACTGCCAGCGTCTCCCAACTGTAGACGACCTGTCAGACGATCGCCAGTGAGGAATATGTGGACTCACAGGCGAGCTGCGCACCGAGGAGGACAATTGTCGTTCCCTCGATTTCAACACGATTATCCGGTCAAACCGATAATAAATGAACAAACAAGAGCGGCACAAACCTGAAGGAGAATACAGATCTACGCCTTCTCTCGAATGGATGATGTCAAAAGAGCCGGTTGACGGTTGCATGGAAGCTAATCTCACGGTCTCAGCAACGGAGGCCGACGCCTCACACGTTGACGGCAGCTGTCGCTTTGGACAACGACAATATCGTCGCTCTCGTCCTCCCCCGGGTCGCATATAAGGCTATAGTCAATCAAGCTGAACCCAACGGATCCACTGAGTCTCATCTTTCCTCCTCGAAAAGCGACAAGTAAGTAAAAACCGCTTCTTTCCAAAGCACACACCTAATCCATCTAACTCTCTATGACATCCCGTCGGTGCATAATAATTGTTCAAACACTAGCTGTGGGCTGTCAGGCTCATCAACCCCTGTATGATGAGTTGCGGAACAGTCGAAGCTATACTTCGGCATAGCTACATATTCAGCCACCAGGAGTATCAGCCGGCGCGCGACTATGCGCAGGCACAGCCGCCCAACGGGCACTGCTAATTGGCTCCACGATCCAAGGGTGCGATAGTTGATCAAGGGACCTGCGCGCGTCATTATCAACATGCAAGGCGGCGTTGAATGTTTCTTGGAATGGAAACTCGGGCCGAGCTCGAACATCAGAGAAGAGACATGCTAACAAATCATCTCAGATGTCAATGTCTTCCTGTTGCATAGCCACGACAACCGTGTGTATGTCCCAATGATTCTAGCAAGAACATAAAGTGTCATGAAGGCTTACTTCTTGCTAATCTCTCTGCTCCTCCCCCCTCAAAGAGGCTTACAACATGTCTGCGAACCAGGTGTGTAGCACCGCTTCGCATGCTTCCTCTCCTCTGACCCAATATAATGATCACTTTCTAGGCATGTGGTAGCAGCAGCAATGCTACCCTATTCCTTCGCGCCTACAGCGTAAACGGGACGGATCATTTCTATACCACTGATCATGTTGAAATGGAGGCTGCAGTCAGCTCAGAAGGCTATACATCCCAGGGCAACGCCGGCTGGGTCTTCACGACCCAGGTGGGAGCGACGATTCCACTATACCGCCTGTTCAACTCGGCGATCACCGACCACTTCTACACAACGAACGAGACGGAGAGGGACAGTGCCATTTCCCAAGACGGATATGTCTTCGAGGAGATCGCTGCATATGTCTATGCCACGCAGGTCTGCAACGGCATCCCCCTGTACCGCCTCTACAGTTCGTCGCTCTCGGACCACTTCTATACCATTAATGCGACCGAGATGAACGTTGCGGCGACCACGGAGGATTATGTGGAGGAGGGAATCCAGTGCTTTGTGTTGCCCAACGCATTGGCCGAGTCCACGCAATCATCCACACAATCACCCACGCAGTCATCCGCGCAATCATCCCTGCAAACATCTACACAAACACCCACGCAGACCCCCACACAGACGTCCACGCAGACTCCGACTCCGACTCCTGTTTCTGCGCCAAAATCAACGGGGCATGTGGCGGCCATCGTCGCTCCGATTGTTGCAGTAGTCTTTGTATCGCTGGTCATTGTCATTTACCTCTGGTTCCAACGGCGCAAACGGGCATTGCGCGCGAAGTCGGAGGCTCGCGGAGGTGGGCGCGTCAATATAGCTACAAATGTAGTTGAATAAGATTTTCTTTTGAAGATGGCGAAGTGCCGTCGGCGTCGCTACTGCCTACGAGCAATTCAGTCGATGCGGTACCTCAAGTGGGGATACCGGTAGTAGACGCAGAAGTGTCCGGGGAGGACGCTCTGGATCTGGACGTCGAACCGAAGCCAGAAGGCGAGAGATACCTATCATTTGCAAATATTTCGTATGCTCATTCGCCCCCGCAGCGCTTTCAGCAGAGACTGAATCGTTCCAGCTAATGTCAGAGGGTGATGATGACATGTATCAGAATTATAGCATGTCGGATCTACAGCCCCCGCCGTATAGTCAGTCGGATGAAGAGGACAACGTACTAGATGGATAAGGCACTTCTAGATCCGTGTTATGTGTCTCGGTAGTAAGGACCTAGTGCGACGTCGAATAGGGACTATATGAAACATCGCTGAGGCAGACCGTGCACCTTGGGCTCATGATCGAAGGAACGCGCCTTTCATGATCGTTTTCGTGTTAGTGAAGTCGTTATCGCGGTATATACACGGAGTCCGGGGAGGCGGAGGATTGCATACATCATGCGTATACCTTTGACTTTGAGCACGGGCGTCGAACGTGAGGTCGAGACCGATTGTTCCGGGGAAAACCCCTTAAATTTTGAACTGAGAGGTGTTATTGACTGGGTCGAGAATTGTGGGTGTTGATAACATGCAACGAAGTCGAAAACTCTCCGGGGCTGTAAGCGGCCTTCCGGGCCTTGTACGATTTCCAGGCCTCGGATTGGATGATGTGGCCGCTATTTGGAGGCTTATGTCAGTTACGTCAAAACTGCTTGATAGCTGTCAATAACTGATAATAACATACCCCGGTGCCTCATGTTCATAACCCTTGAAGAGTTTTCCCGGAAGAGTGTCGAGAACGCTGCGCCCATCGGGTTAAGCAAGCCTCGAACGCGGTCGCTTGAAAGTAAACAATGAATTCAATTACGCCTTTACAGCCAGTAGCAGTTCCGAGACGCGTGGAATGTAGTTGATCCGACTATTGACGCGCTACGTGATCTCCACGGAGAAACATGGAGAAACCGACAAACGATTGGGAGCTGTGGGTGTGCCAGGCACAGCCGGGCCTCGAGAAGCAAGGAGCCGGACAGGTGAAGCATGGCGTATAGGGTTTTGTGCATCGTCATCCCGACTCCGTATCGTCCTACCCCGCAGGGAGATAAAGTTAGATGCCACCCTTGGAGATGCTAGAGCATATGACCCGCATCGCGCGACACGCCTGGATGGGACTGGTCGGGATCAATTCACGCCCTCTGTCCAGATTCCGAGAACGAAACGGCAGATTTGTGAACGATGAAGCGGCCGTTGTCGCAGACTGGCCGCCGCGCCCTGGGGGCCAGTGACGTCCGATCTGCGGGGGAAAAGAGAGCTGATGTTCGCGGAGATTGTAACAGGCAGCTGAGTTATAAATGTGGCCTGGCGGAGAGCAAAGAGGGCCGTGGGAATGACGTCAGGACTGATGCATGGGGGTGGCTGTATAAACGCGATAGGCCCACTCGAACAAGCCTCGCTCTCGACGCCTTTCTGCGTCGCCCGCTGCATGGCTGTTCTCACCCAGTCGCCCCTTCCTATCTCCCCTCATGCTCTTCCCTGTCCGTCTCTAGCTTCCTCGCAACCAGGCGCGACGGCGGCGATAAGCATGCGCAGCTACTTCGACGACAAGCCTCGCGTCGCCGAGACAGCACATATCGAGTAAGTCGCGCTCCCGAATAGCCTATCAGTTTCTCAATATAAGCAGGTGTACGCCGCGTAGGCAGCGTCTTCTCCCAGAGATCCCGCCACCACTCGATCCCTCGGGCTCGTCGTCGTCGGTGTACTCCAACGAGAGCGCAGACTGCCATTCCGTGCTCGAGACCGAGGACGCGCCGACGTCGTTTCTCGACACGGCTCAATACGCAGGCTACGCGCACGCCGAACCTCGTACGTGTCCCGAACCCTCCATGTGTGACGTGTGCCAATCTCGCTGCAGAGATCCTCGCGCCGTCTGCACGGGCTGCTCCCGCTCACTCATCAGGCGACCGCCCACGTTCAAAATACGATGAGCTCGTTGACGCGCTCATGCACGATCCTCCCGTACTGAGCACGCCCCCGCCCGTCCCGCCAAAGTCGGACGTCCGCAAGGCGAAATCTGTGTCCATCGTCGCGCCATCTGACGAGCCGCAGGAAGACGTCTATCCGTACTGCGACCACACTGTGTCCGAACCGGGGCACGACTTGACGTTCACCATCCCGGAGGCATCTTCCTCGGGCCGTGCTCCGCATGGAAGGACGCTGGCGAGCCAGTCGCTGTCTGAGCATACCAATCCGACACACGGCTACACCTCGCGCCTGAGCTGGGCAGATAAGGCCAGTATCCCCACCTACCGAAACTCGTTTCCGTTGGCCGGCCATCAATTGCCCTCGACGCTTACGAGCTTCCCAGCGACTCCTCAACATGGGAGGAGGAAGCTCAAGAAGTCGATCACGCGTCCGAACTCTTTGATGAATCCGTTGCCTAGCCCGTCTTCCAGCTGCACCGGAACTGGCTCGCGCATATGGCGCGCTCTGAGCCTGCATGTCCCATCTGGTCACAAGGACGAGTCTCCGCGGTCACTGAAAGCCAGCAAGTTCTTCCGCACGCGTAGTGCGGTGAGTGAAAGTGGGCACGCCGATCCTTCACGAGCCCCTAGACCCATCCCGCAGTCCCATGGTAGTGGCGGCAGCAGTTCGGGATCACAATCGCATTCCAGTTCCACTTCTCACTCGGCATGCTTGTCTTCATCTCATTTCTCGTCCGACACGACCCCGCTAACGACGCCTGACGACACTTCCCCTATCGTGTCTCCCATCGAGCCCACTATCTCCACGTGCGTTGTAGAAGAAGAGGAAGAGGACCCAAGGGCACTGACGCGTGCGACGAGCAACAGCCGCGCTCATGCGCCCCGTAAACTTAAGAAACGGCGCCCATCGCAGACGTCCGCAAGCGCCCCGGCGAGTCCAGTTGCAGCATGGGGGCTGCGACGATCCAAGACCCAGGCACGCACGCGATGTGATGCTGGTGTCAGCGGAGCAGTCCTGCCACCGATCAACCCCGAGGCGCCCTTCGGTCTCGATATCGTACGTGTGCACGGCTGTCCTTGTGGAGATCCTCGAAACTGACTCTGCTTCCGTGCTTCTATTTACGTGACCTTCTATCTGCTTACGTCAATCAGCCTGATTCCCTTACGCAGTCACCGCGTTCGCCGTCCGCGCCCAACACCCTCTCTGGACGGAAAAAGAGCTCGGCGAACGCACTCGCGCAGCTGGCCTGGACTGGGCTGTCTTCCCCCGAGCTTGCTGCACTCACATCCCGTTTGAACATCCAGAAACGTTCCCCTGAACGCGCTGCACAGCTTGCGAAACAGGAACTAGCCGTCCAGCCTGGGAGCTTCGACCCATACGGCGAGAGCCTGTATGCCAGCGGGGGGAACCCCAACTCGACCCATCTTGACAAGGTGGGAGACTTCCCTGATGGCGACGACGACGGGCACGGGGGCAGCGCGCTCGGTCACGCCATGAGCAGCACCTTTTCCTCGATGCGGAAGAAGATGACGCCAACGCGCGAGAGCATTCCTGTGCCTGCGCCAGCACCCACGCCGGAAGCTCCGGCAACGTTGTTCACATCACAAATGACAAGAGAGCTCCCTTCACATCGAGCATCCCTCGACACTCACGGACACGCCTCGCTCCCGTTTCCACGCCATACGCAACGGCCGCCGCAGACTCACACGAGCTTCCTCGACAGCGATCCCATGGCCATGCGGCGGTGGACGCTCGCGATGGCAGATGTCCCGGACGAAGTGCTCGTGCAGGAGCTTGACAAGCTCTGGAAGGAGGGGCGGTCGCGCGTTAGCACGAGCCGCACGCCCACGAGCAGTCAACAAGGACATGGGAGCGACTGTGATAGCCGTGATTGGCGCCCGTCATTCGTTTATGGCAACTCCTCGGGGTCGCCGTGGAGGGCAAGCACGCGGTTCCAGCTGGGTGGAGAGAGCGACTCGGAGGACGAGGAGGGCCTGGAAGGGACCGTGGAGGAAGCTGAGGAGGATGCGGAGGATGCGGAGGAGTGGCGCACGGCAAGACGCGCGCTGCTATGCTGCCGAGAGCTCGTGCGGACGGAGCGGAACTACCAGGCTCGACTGCGGCAGCTGCTCAACGCCCAGTCGTCGCATCCGATGTTCTCCTTGCTGCTCTCGTACGTACCTGCCCTCCTAGAGGCCTCGGACGCGTTGTTGGTGCGGCTTGTCGACGACCCGTCGGCGTGGGGCGTGAGCGCGGCCTTCATTGGCTGTGAGGAGGACCTCGAGGCCGCATTCGTTGCGTGGTGCGGAACCGTCGGCGAGTTCTTCGCAGACCCCGAGGAGAAGGACAAGCGCGGCCGCAAGCTCGCGCGCAAGGTCAACGACGTGTCGGCGAGCGCACACGGTCATGACGAGTTCGGAGTCCGGCAGAAGGGCGGGAAGGGCGCAGCGCCTGCACCTGCACCTGCACCTGCGCCGCCGCTCTCGACACGGAGTCTGAGCCAGGGCGGGCTCGGGCTCCCGAAGCCCAAGGTGCCGGAGGCACGCCGGATGTCGCTGTTCGGCATGGGCGAGAGCGGCGGTATGTTCACCGCTGCGCTGGGCACTGGGCTTGCGTTTGGTCTGTCGCCTGTGTCGCAGCCGCACGGATACGTCAAACACGGGAGCACGGCGAGCGTCGGGAAGGTGACGGGTCCCGCTGGGTCGCTCTCGCGGACGTTGAGTGCGTGGAAGCGCAAGAGCATGCCGTCGTCGCTGTACCACTTACCGTCCTCGGCTGGCACGCTGCCGTCGCCTGTCGCACCGACCGCGGAGGAGAAGAAGTTGACTGTCAGGGATCTTGCTATCCAGCCGACGCAGCGGGTGATGCGATATGTCTTGCAGTACAAGGGTGGGTTTTACAATGACTTCCCCGCAGAACTGCCATCTAATTCCCGATATCTCCTCAGATCTATTAGCGCACACACCTGTGTCCAGTCCGTCGAGAGGCCTGGTTGAACGTGCTCTCGAAAGCGCCCTTCGCATCGCGAAGAAATGCGACCGCGCCCAAGGAAACTCTGCTTTCCTGCGCCGGCCATGATCATGATTCCCTCATATGTTTAGATCGCTCGTTTTGCATATTTTGCATATCTGCCCTCCTCCCCTCCTTCACATCGTTGTGTTCTCACACTATTAACCCCTCATCCCTCAGCCGCGTTCTGTGCACATCAAAAGCAGACGGCTGAAGTGTACCAATAGGTGTACGATTATTTTGCCTACTTGCATATAAATTAAACTTCATATGGCATGGGACCCCAGATGGTCGTCATCGTCCACAATGCTTTCTTGTACGCATAGTGTTGTAACGCTCACGACCTTTCATGCGCTCTCTGTGTATTCTTATCATTAGAGTAAAATAATAGCATTCTGCATCTTCCAGCGCAGCTTCAGGGGAGCAGTTAGTTTTCGACGAGCACCTACATACTAGTACACAGTGGGTGATACTTGATACAGGTACAATCATACGAGGCAGCAAGAAGATACCTAGACATACAAGGGTGAATACGAAGCGGGTATGGTAGTACAGGTCCCAGGGGCTGACGACAAAATCTGCATCACTGAAGATTGAAGAATGCGGGCAGGCTCCGCCACAGCTCTCGCCGCTTCTTTTCTGCCATGGTTGCGATGTCTGCGACGCATGCCGCGCACGGAATATCGGTGAAGAGGGTATCAAGCCGGGAGCAGTCGTATAGGATGTCGAGGGGGTCGTCCATGGAATTTGGAGCATCCTCCTGGAAGTACTTCCAGCAATCGCCCCGGGCCTTCGCGCACGTTTTTATGCCCCGCTGACAGCGCTTGCCGAAGATGATGGTCCCGATCTCCCGCGTATACGACGCGAGCAGGCGCTGGCCGTGGACGAGGCGCATGAGGTCGCGCTTGTCGAGCAGCCGCCAGCGCGCGGTGCGCGCGCCGAAGCGCAGGTGCTTGCCGGGGTTCGCGCGGTAGGTGTCCCAGTCGGCGTCGGTGCTGAGGAGCGCGAGCTGGTAGAACGCGGCGGGGAGGATGCTGGGGATGTGGTAGTCGGACGCGATGCGGATGGCGGAGGCGGGCTCGGGGAGGCGGTCGTCGAGGTAGAGGCCGTTCACCTTGCCGGTGAACTGCTGGGAGTGCTCGGAGCGCGCGAGGATGCCCTCGGCGCGGCGCGCGTCCCACTGCGCGAGGGTCTGCGGCCAGTCGGCCTCGAGGTTCTCGACGATGCGCGTGCGGAGGGCGTCGCACTCGTACTTTGTTGCGAGCTTGAGGGTGCCCTGCACGAGCACGGGGGTGTCGGGGTTGAACCGCTTGTAGGCGGTCCCCCTGCGTGCTGCATGTGTCAGTGCCGGTGTGTCAGTGGGATGCGCGGGGGGCATGTGACGTACAGGGGGTCGTAGAGGACATGAAGGAAGCTGGCGAGATCTTCTGCGCTGTCCGGCATCTGGACATGCGGCACACCGTCATATACCTCCGCGAGCGTGTCGCGTGAGGCGGATACCCTGAGAGGTGGGATTGAGAACATGTCGGCGAGGATCGGCGAGTGCCTGCATAGGATGGATTGGTGCACGCGAAAGTAGTGGAGTTCGCGGTCCTGCGTCTGGGCGGAGAGCACGACGTTCCCGTCCTCATAATACAGCGTTGGATGATGGACCTCTCGGTGACTACCGCTGCCCATTGTGGCGGAAGGAAGGGGTGGCTGTAGCACTAGCGCAGGGGAGGTGAAGGCAGATATGCACTGAGCTAGTCTCACGACCGTTCTCCAAGGTTAGATGCAGTGGGGAAAGAAGCCTGAGTTGAACGAGATGGAGCTAGCATGGAGTAAGATGCGCGCCCACGAAGAGGCGATGGCCACCCGGTCATGGGGTGGGAGCGTTCCAATTGCAGCGCGGACCGAGTGATTGAGGCGTATGCATAGAGGTGTGAAACTTGCAGCACGGCGTACACGTTGCCATGAATTGCCAAAGTCCTCTACCAACATAGAAAACGACCGCAAGCTCAGAATCTTGAGCCGCGGATTTCAGTCGCGCATTGGTCCTCATCTCCGCTTCTCTCCAAGAGGTGTGCGGCGAGACGCGTACCACGTGACTGATTTATATGTCCCGCGCGCGTCTTGCAGTGCTTAACTGGTGTGGACGTTTCAAAAGTGTACCAAGCCTGACAGTGTTGCTCAGCCATAAGGCGTGAAGATTGTTTTATCCTCATACAAAAGCCTAAAGATGTGGATCAATCCGGTCACGATATGATTTACGGGCCTGGACAATGAGCTCGGAGTATTAGGTTTGTAGGCATGTTCGCACAACCGGTAATCCCTTGTCCCATGATACATACCATGACAGATGCATCGGTGTTAATTGCCAAAGGATACGGAGGTGACACCTGTTCTCTCTTATCTTGACGTTGACTGCAGCAATGTATGATCTTAGGACGGCGGAGACTCATTAAGGAGATACCACAACAGCACAGCACCCGATAGGTCAAAAGCAAAACGAGGGCTATAGGTTCTAGACCATCTTTCAGGTCGATGTCAATACAATCCGACCCCAGCGGCAACCTTCGACCCCATTGAATGTCAGAACGACTTCTTCATCAACCAGATCGCGCTTCGAGAGTTCTCCTTCGCTTGCTTCAACAATGCGTCCCTGTTCGAGCAACCAACGGCGCATTACTCCTGGAAGGCAACCGGTCTCCTTCCTCGGGGTGACCCAACAAGGAGGATTTCGGCGAAGGAAGGCTATATTGCGTATTGAGGTCTCCATGAGCTCATCGTCGAATGTATATAACAGAACGTCCGAATTTGATGGCGCAGGCAGAGGCGGAATTCCCATACGATCGCGAGCCATAGTGTAGTCTGGCCGATGAGTTGTCTTTGTGCGGGTAAAGAGGGACGCGTTAGACGGACAAACGTCGACGCGGATAGTCAATGGTGTCCCAACGGAATAGGAGAGAGACTGCAGTGAGGATAAAGATTCCAGAGACGTCGGGATATGCTGAGATGGTGCAGCAGGGTCAAGGAATAGCAGCGGGCCCGTAGAGGATGCGGTGACCGTAAGTACACCCCGGCGGTCCAGGAGAATGCGAAGCTAGCGGAGAGCTGAGCACTTCTCGTGAAGATAGAACAGCCTGCCTACCTTGAGGGAAGCACCACCAGGTTGACCTGAACATGCTCTGTGAACTGCCTCATCACACTTTGCCTCCAGTTCGTCGTATGTTAGACATTGCGCCTCCGGCCAGCCATGTTCTTGCACGGCCTGCGATAGCCTGTCCCGGTTGTACCTCAGCAATAAATACGGAGATATAATGCCATCATTAGCGTCCGTGTTCCATGTAACGTTACGGAGACCTGGGTCAAATCTTGTCGAGGAGAGCAGCTGGTAGTCGAGAGCCAGGTCCATACACGTGATATATGTCCCGCAGCGCCCAATGACAGCTTGAGCGCTTAGGTACTATAAGTAGATGACGACGCGGCCGCAGACCTCGGCCTCCCCTCTGCTCTGTACTCCCAGTACCCCGAGCAATATGTTCACAGTCAAGGCAACCTACCACAACGAGACGAGGAGGTTCACTTTCGGAGATACGTTTCCTACATACGAGCAGTTGTATAATCAGGTGAATACTTGGAGACATCCTCTTTCCCGCCGACATCAGTCTCACCGACCCGGCGCCTGTACAGTTGTACAAAGTCTTCCCAGTGTCCCATTCCTTTTATCTGTCCAAGTTATTATTCTCGCCTAATTCTTCAGCGGCCGCACGCCGCATCTTGATTGGCATGGAAGCCCACTCCGCGGAGGAATACAATGAGCATATAGCCCCCTATCAAGGTCGTACCTGGCCCGGGGCGATTCTCAAGTTCTCTGTGGTGGACGAGACCCCCCACAAGTCACCCCGCGCAAGCTCGAGCAATCGTACTAGCATGATCTCCACCTCCAGCCTCGACAGTGCCTGCACGGGTACCGAGGGCGCTAGTCAGAGTTCGGCGACCGTCGTCGACTGGACTGCGGCCAGCATCCGCAGAAGGAAAGGCGACGAGCGTCGGTTGATCATTGACCGCCTGCGCGAACGGACGACGACACGTTCTACCGTCGGTCCCCTCTCACCGTCTTCTCCTTCGGGGCCGCCCTCCCCCGGTGCCTCCCCCACAATAACAATATTGCCACCCAGTCCACCTCAATCTCAGCCGACGCCAAGACCATTACCTCCGAGGCCCGACAGGACCGACTCGCCTGCGACCGGGAGTAGCGTCAGGACTGTCAGGCCTTCTCTGTTCGATCTGTTATCTGAGGAGCCCTCGACCGTCGCTAGTGCGTCCACGGACAAGCCGCCGACGCGGTCTATCTTCGACGTATTCCAGACGGAAATGAATGCTACTGATGCCTCGAATTCTTCGACTCTGCCAAACACACAACGCAGTCAGTCCACTCGTGTTCAAGACTTCACAGCGGCACAATCTGGAAATGACAATGAGCCGTTGTTTGTCATTCCCCCTCCGCCTGTGATGTGCCCCGTACACTGGTCCAACGTGCAGTCCGCACGGTCCTCTCTTGTGATTCCGCCGCCGCCTGTGCTTTACCCGACTGCATCAAGCAACACATCTGCTGTGACCCCACTGGTGCCTACGAACAACAGAGACGATATCGTGATGGACTCTCCCTCGAGCGAGTTGGGCCCAGGCACCCTTCAAGCATCTCGGTCTGATGGGGCGCAGCACCCCGAGTCATCGCGGCAGTCCGCGCAGCATCAAGCTTCGGGCCCCGGGGGCACACGCAATCCCGTCGCTACGCTGCAGGCAACTCCTGCCAACGTTTCTTCGCAAGGTCATTCGGTCAATTGCTGTTCGGTGTCGCGGACCAAGGCTGAGATCGAAACGATTATCGATAACGTCATGGTCAATATTGAGCGTACAATGAAGAGGTCCTTTGGAGATGGGTGGGAGTATCGCAGGCCGTCCGCGCACGGACCTGGCTGCGGCCGAGCAAATTCGAGCTCTTGCGGCCCACGGCGCAGCCAGGGAAATGATACGTCTGTTCTGCATGCTCGTACTTCAATAGCCCCCGGCTACCATCGGCATAATGACCTCTCTATGCCCCCCTCACCTGGTAAGACGTGGGCAAGTGGGCAGTCCGACTTTGGTTGGGGCTCACCACAAGTGAGGTCGCCTTTCCCTCAGCCCCCGTGCTCTCTCTTTGTACCTCCGCCGCCTCAATTCCAGATTCCTCCAGAGGGCTTTATGCCCTATATGCCACCTCCGCATTTCGCAGTCCCACCACCGCCTCCCCTGCCGTCGTTTGTGTCTCCCGCGCCCGGTTGGACTACCTCGTGGACTCCCCAGCGTGGTCAGTCGATGGAGAATCACGCCTTTGTGTCTTCTCCCGCAATCATCCACAGGGGTATTACATGTGATGGATGCGAGAAACTTGATTTGACAGGGGTCAGGTTCAAATGTTTGGACTGTCGCGGTTGGTTCTTTCCTATTTGAATATCTGTATACGATCGTCTGACGGGTTTCAACCAGATTTTGATCTGTGCAGCGCTTGCATTGCTCGCCCTGGGGTTTTGGAACAACATTCGACAAATCATTCCTTCCTCCCGATTCTCAGTGGCAATGATTATAAGCAGATGACGCATATGGGTATCACTTGCGACGGTTGTAACAAACGTCGTTTCCCAGGAGTAAGATTCAAGTGTCTTGAGTGTGATGGTACGTGATTGTCATCGCGACGGACGTGGTGGACCTATTCTCAACCTTGGTGTGACAGATTTTGACTACTGTTCGTCATGCATCTGCAAGTCTCGTGCATACGAGGTGCATGATCCTACGCATCACTTCTTCCCTATTTCCAGACCAGGGTCTATCGACGCCTACTACCGTGCCCGCCAGCGCCTGGTGAATGCTCGCTTGTCCGAAACGCAGGCTCAATCCACATCTGCAAGTCCTCCGCGAGAACCTATGTCTCCCATACGCGTTCCCACCGGACAGACAAGCGGGGATCTTCCAGTTCATCGCAACGTATTCTGCGATAACTGTCATGACCAGGTTGTCGGGATTAGACACAAGTGTCTGGATTGTCCCGACTATGACCTGTGCAGTTCGTGCATCGCACAGCCCGGTCTGCTCGCTACGCATGGTCCTCGACACCAATTCTTCGAGATCGACCGCCCGGGTGAAGTGATTGTGCACACCGTCTTTTCTGATAACGACGAGGTCGGCGCCCCTCGTTCCCCGTCTCCTGTAGAGTCTATGGAGCCTGTGGTTATACGGGCTCCCTCGCCAATCATTCACCAAGCCAAATGCAACCTTTGCGACTCGAGGATCCAGGGAGACCGCTACGTATGGCTGAATTAACCAACTACTACCTGCCGTTACTAATCCAACCCTGTCTACAGAAATGCATGAACTGCCCTGACTTCGACACGTGCTCCTCGTGTTTCCAGTGAGTATACATAGCGTATGTGAAGCGTATCTCACATTTTAGTAGAATTACTGCAGAGCAACACCCTGACCACGGCTTTGTGAAGATCGAAAGACCTGACAATCTCATAGTTAGTGTTTATGATGCCTCATATGATCCTGATCTGAGGCCGGTCCCTTTATCATTCCAGGTCCGCAACGCACTGGGTTCGAATGTAATTCATGGCGCTGTTTGCAATGTTTGCCGGAATCAGATCGTTGGCATCCGTTACAAGGTATGTCATCGTCCGACTCCCACAGAACTAAATTATAGTGATCGTTTACGTTATACAGTGCATGCATTCTTCTTGTCTGGACTTCGACCTCTGTCAATCCTGTGAGGCCCTTCCATTCCCCGTGCATCCGCCTGCACATCCGTTCCTGAAGATGAGAAAGCCGGACGCTACAATCCCCGCTGTCCGGAGACCGGAAGCTGCGCAGCCGGCTATGCATGACCTGTTGGACCAGCTCGAGCGTACGATGCCATCCGAGTCGGGGCGAGAATGTAGTTTGGTGGAAGAACTCATGGCGACTGAGGAATGCCGCAGGAATCCCGTAACCATCCAAGCTTACTCGAGCAACAAGCCTGATGTCGCGGATAGTACATGGATGAACACCTCAACCTCACTCATTCCGGAGGACGTCGAAAGCCATGAACGTTCGGAGGGTGTGTCGGACGAGTCGATAACACGTACTTCAAGCCTGGCCCCCACCGCGATAGACTTTCCTACCAGTTTCCCAGATCTCACTCCGTTGGAATCATTGAACAACAACCACTGGGACGAAGGGGTACGGCCTACATCTCTGCTGGGAAATGTGGCCATTGCGGATTCCACGCTTCTTGGACGATTGGTGAACGACGTTATCTCTACTCCTACCGCAGAACCGGAGGTTGTGGCATCATCACCTCTGACCGTTCCTATGGCGCTGGAACAATCGGTGTCTCCCGTCGGGCAGCCGCACGTCACAGAGGCTGAGGAGCGTCTAATTGATTACGGCGAGACGAATACTGAGAAGGATCAACGCATCGAGGGGGAGTCCACGCTTGGAGGACTAACGACACCATCTACTACCTCCTCCACTTCCATTCCCCGGCTTGGACCTGTGAATAACGAATGGCGCGAACTCTGGCCAGAGCTGACGTCTATGCTGAAACATCTCCTCCAGCCGACCACGCCTACTGGAACACCGAATGCCGCTATGACTGTGGAGGAGGAAATGATGCCGGGTGCGATGATTGTTGAGCAGCCCAAGGCCGCCGAGGAGCAAGATATTTCCAAGGCCGTCGAGGAGTCGCCTCTGGTTGGCGAGCCGCTCTTGTGTAGGCCCCTCGGGGCCCGCGTCGGGGAAAGGCCTCTGCACGCTGTGTTCGACGAAACGGTCTATCGTAGCTCGTCCAACACTGTCCCGGTCAGCGAACAGTCCAGGAACTCGATTTTCAGCGTGGTCTCGAGCACGACGCTGCCAGCAAGGGAGCCCTCTCCTGAGCCAGTTCCGCAGCCGCTGCTCGCTAGTTTTGTGTCAGACAACAACATTCCCGACGGCCAGATTTTTCCGCCTGGAGCCGAGTTCGTCAAGGCGTGGAAGATGCTCAACAATGGCAGGACGGAGTGGCCGGAGTCCACGGAACTGGTGTACGTAGCTGGCGATCGGCTGGCGCCGTATGAGGCCGCATCGCGTCGGGCTCATGTGGGCACTGTGAAAGCTGGTGTGGAGGTCGAGATCGTGGCTGGCGAAATGAAGGTATGCGTGCTTAGCCAATGATGAACATAAGTTTGTTGATTGCTTTCCCCAGGCTCCTGAGATTCCGGGACGATATGTGAGCTACTGGCGGCTCAGTGATGGTGAAGGCAACCAGTTTGGACATAGCATTTGGGTTGAGTAAGTCATCTTTATTATTGAGCATTCGTTGTGTTTGCTGATTCTCGGACAGCATAACCGTCGCTGAGATGACGAGGGCAATGTCTGCGCTGTCGAATGACGATCACTCACTGGCGTCCTCGTCTATCATCATGCCGCAGCCTGCGGAGGGTGCGAGCGCCGGACTACCCACCGTAGTTGACGAGCACTTCGCCACTGCTGATTCTGCGCCTACTGTGTCAGCTACCCTGCCCTCCAGCCCGCCGTCGGAGGATGGCTCGTTTGACTCGTCAATCTCTCTAGTGGACGCACCGGATTCACCCTTGTCTGACGACGAGGAGGAAATGTATGAAGACAGCAGATCGCACATGGTGGCCGCGCCCAATGCCCGTGTCCAGGATCCTGATTACGTGCTCCTGTACGACAGCGCCTCGTCCGAAGACGATTGAAGTGAAACGGAATAGCATTCATTGGTGACACTGTATATCATCGAACCTCTCGCTCCTTCACTATTTCTTATCTTGGTCGCAGTAAACGCGCATGCCTGATGTATATTAGAATTGGATGCTCAAATGGATGTGCGTACATTTGTCGGTTACCATATACGGCGTGACGACCTGGTGTAACGCGCGGCCTGGTATATGGCGCGTGACTGCACGCGTCTGCTTGCGATCATGACGCGTCCCAATCCCCACGCGCGCTACCGTTTCCCAGTCGTCTTTCTCTAGTTCTCTTTCCTCCTGTCCTCGTTTTTGTTCAGAAACGTCCCGAGAGGACCTTTTTACTACCGTTTGCTGCAATAGCACGTTCTGATCTACCCATCGAAGGGACGAGGGTTCGGCTCTTTACGTATATCGTGCTGTGTGCACGCCTTGCATGACATAACTTGGACATAACCTTCCGCCTGCTGGACTACTGCTCGCCTCAGATATACCGACGTTCCCTCGCTCGACTACTCCGTAAATCTTCCCCAGAAAACATCTTGCAGGATGGCTTCCATGACAGTCCAGCAAGACGCAGCCGACTTCGACCTCTCCGTGCGGTTCAGAATTGACAACCTGCGGGAACTCTTGACTGACTCTGCCGAGACTGAGGGAGTCGAAGTTGAGCCTCGCATGAGCAACGCCTTCTGGCCAGGCTTCATGTTCAAGGTTTCGCGGGCAATCGAAGGCAAGCAAAGAAAATGTAGACTGTCCTTGTATATGCTCCCTGGAGACTATTCCACACCAACCATCGCAGTCTATGCCTCTGTCTCTGTTCAGTCCCTCTTAGGAAATCACACGTACTCAACAAAAGCACTAAAACGTCAGGCCACATTTGACCACGGTCGGACGACCATCGGCACACTGTTGTCGCAAAAGATGTACGAAGCATCATACACCATGCAGCGTGAGAACGCAGCCATCGTCCTCGTCACCCTACGCTCTTCTAATGCGCCGACTCCCCGCTCGAGCCCAACTCTCAACCTCATACATCGCGTCCTCACGGCACGTCCCATATCCAATACCCGATTCATAGTCTTCCGTAGACGTGATTCTACCGGTCGCTTAAGCTGCCCACGTGCGTTCTATGCGAACATGAAAGACCTCGCGTCCCATTACGAGCGATGTGAGGACCGTGAGTGCACCCACGCGATTCTTTTTTTTTTGTCAGCCGCTAATTACCTCGAGAATAGTACTCAACATAGAAAATAGCATTGAGGGATTTGAACTACCCGTTGGAGCTAGCTTGGATGATTATAGCCTTACATGCGACCAACACGATTATGACAGCGACTTTGAGCGAGACGAGGAGGAAGATGACGAGGACGACGATATTGTCGTTGTCCAAAGCGAGAACTGCCGCCAACGTGCGAGGCGTCCGCTTCCAGGAGGCACTCCTGCCGACTCGATGATAGCAGATGACAGTGTCACCCTCGAGAGCATACAGGCTGAGGTTGAAGGTACTAATCTTCTTTTAGCTGGACTTCCGCTGCTGAGACCGTAAGAATAGCTTCCATGCAATCATCAACCGACTCTTTCGATATCATCAATCCGAGAGAAGGCGTAGATTTGTATTCTCCTTCAGGTTTGTGCTGCCCTCTTTTTTCGTTCATCGGCCTAACCGGACAATGTAGAATTCGAGGGAACGACGATTGTCCTCCTCGGTGCTGCAGCTCGCACGTAAGTCCATACGTTGCTTATTGGTGTTCGTCTGACAGGGTAGCCCATAGCTGGGAGGCGTTGCTGTATTACCTATATACGGGATTCATCGACTTTGCACCGCTGACATCACTGAATCCAAAGGGTCAAGATGAATTCCTTGCCCGATACCGTAGCGGCAATCCTCACCGTCCACTGCCACCCTCGTGCCGCTCGATATACCGCCTCGCACACATGGTCTGTTTTCTAAGTACTTCACTAGTCCGCCTACTCACTGAGTGCTGTAGCTCGAGCTCGACGGATTGAGGAAGCTTGCGCTGGAGTATCTAGAGTCGCAGCTGACGCCTGAGACACTACTCACGGAGGTGTTCAGCGAGTTCACCACGAGGTAGGCAATCTACATGTACATTCCCAAAATGACGTTTTGACGGATGCGACGATACAGGTACGACGAAGTCAAGGAGATGGAGCTCGCTCTGGTAGTTAGATATTGGCACGCGCTGAAGGCGTCGTCTGCCTTCAAGAACAAAATGGTGGAGGTGACAAGCGGGAGTGTCCCGCACGCTGCCGACATCATCTCAGAGATCATGATGCGGGTCTCTGCACAAAAGGCCTGACCGGCCAACGCCCTGCGACATTTTTTCTTGTTCTGCTTGATTCTTACGGATGGATTTCATGTTTATGTGCCTCGCATGTCGTGCTTGCTTTCGATCGGATGAATAACTTATTTGATGCGTGACTACGCCGACAGGCAGTTGATCCGCTGCTGGCTATCTCACTTGGATTGTCGCTGGTCTTCTATCTTCGTAATCAGGTGGAAGAATGTCTGGAACTCCATCGTCAGAGAATGCAATCCCTCCATCAACGTCACGAGAGGTAGATGGGGACGTGGATATGTTGATCTCGGACGCTGCTGTTGCATTGCTCGTCAGCCCCACGAGACCCTTTAAAAAGGACGACAAAGTCTCACCGCTGAGTCCCTCCTTCTCACTTGTTCCGCCGTGCAGTAGAGAATCATGCGACTGATCATGAGAGGTGAATGGGCCCCTGTCAAAGCTCAGCGGAGGGGGTGTGATGGCAGAATGTCCTTCTGGAATCTGCGGGCTGGCCCCAAGCAAATGCGCTGCTACTTCCAATCCTCCTGCTCCCTCTCTTCTGGGTTGGCTCATTTCTATGACGGATAGCTATGAGTTGGCAGTACCCCTGCCACACAAGGCTTACATACCGTTATTCGGCAGCGTGCCCGCATGCAGAAAAGGTCGCGTCTGCAGTCGACGTCGCCGGCAGCGTACGATAAAGAAGGCGGCAATGACACCTATGATCACAGCCGCGAGTCCCACTACGAGTCCCGCAACCCATGCCAAATTCCGGGCTGGTTTGTTTCCGTCAGCATTGGCGACTGCGGGCGTCTTCGATGCAGAAGGATCCGAGCTAGCGCTTGCGCTGCTTGAGATGGCGCTCGCACTGCTTGAGATGGTGTTCGTGCTGCCTGAGGTGATGCTTGTGCTGCTTGGGATGAGGCTCGTGCTACTTGATATAATACTCGCCGAAGATGACACTGAAATGGGCAAGACAGACGAGGTCCCAGTCGAGCTGCTCCCTGTGAGGCAAGAATCATCCTGCCCAGGTACCACCATGTACTCAGCTATAAACACGTCAGCCTACGCAGAAGCATCGATCTGTAAGGCGACCACACGTACCAGATGAATAAATATAATATAGGTTGGCAGTCTGCACGTATGTGAAACTGACGTTTTGACCTGTAGACGCAATTGATATGAGTCACGCAGAGACGAACTTGCGCTACGTACCAACTGGCAGGTTCACTGTCCAAAGTATAAAACTGCTGTTGATTATCCCGAAGTCGTGCAAAGTCGGATCACCCGGTGAGTCCTCAGCATTGGGCGCCGCCCAGAGATGCTACAAGGCCTATTAGTTGGGATAACAAGCATAGCATGCTGCAGCCTTGGGACGAGGGAAGTCGTACATACAATTGGAGGCTACATGCCGGATGTGTCATGCACCAATATATGCAGTGGTGATTTGCCACATACCTCTTCTGTCCAGATGAGGTCCGTCGGCAAACATTGCTGTAGAGTCGTGCCCCCGGGCGAAATTGTGAAGGAAGCGCGAACACGGGGAACGAGCAGAATGGGAAGCCAACCAAGACACAAAAGTCTAGCAGAGGGCGGATGCATGATCATCCTTGGGATGTATTGCAGTCGCCAGCCGAGAGAGAAGACCTGGCAAGTCGTTCAGTGAAATGTAAAGACAGAGGTTCACTTGAGCAGGTCACATACGGTCAATGAAGGAGAGAGCTGCAAGTATTTAATGAGCAACGGTAATCACGGATTGCGATGTGAGAAGTGCCCGTTGCTATCCCATATCTATCATGACACGAGGCATGGGAGGCGAGTAGTGTGATTGATTCGTTAAGAAGAATCAAAATTGGGAATTGAACAGTCCATGTCAATGCCAAACTGAGTTTTGTCTGTCATCCTGAGCGCTCAATTGAGCTTCACCCCGCGGATTCTTCAGCCCGCGGCGGAATCATGAGCGATCCTCTAGCGCGATGCATACGTAATGAACTTGGACATTTGCCTCTGTCTGCGGTCTTATGTCTATTAAAAGCTTCCAGTATTCCTGAACTTGGATGAAGTGCTCTGATGTAAGGAGAATCAGTACGTACAGAGCTGTGAATTTGAGATCATTGTCGTCCTTGCATGTGCCTGTGTATTATTGAGACGGAAATATCACCTTACGTTAAGAATTTGCAATTGAATGACAGCGAATGGAAAACCGATAGGCGCGTCTACACAAAAGTAACCCTTCTTGTGTGGTCATGTTACAACGTGCAGAGACTGGTGCTGTGCGCACGGATTACTCAGGCTAAATATACGACCTAAGGATTTCATTCATCGTACGGCGGAGGTGGTACGTCTGGTATGCTGTACTCCTCTATATGGATAAAAGTGCGTGTTGCCTGCGATGCGTGAGATAGACACTCGAGCTCGTCGGCGGCGGACGTGTCTCCGTCTGCAGTATGTGTTTCCTGCGGTCTGAGGGTGGCCGTGCTATGCGATATCTCCATTGGCTGTCGCGGCGACACTGGTGCTCCTATGGCATACAGGTCACTAACAGTTATGTCTGCAGCTATAGCGGATCGCTTACCATTATAACTCTCTCGATAGGCTTGCCGTGAGCGTCTACGCCAGATGCAGCAGACGACAGCAAAGACAGACAGTAATATGGAGACCAGCCCAATAATTAGACCGATAATCAGCGCTAGACGGCCAGCTGACCTCCCAGGATCGGGACTCGGGGTCGACAGGGGGAGAGGGGTCGCCGCGACCTTCGAGGAACTCGCATTGGGCACATGGTGTGTCGACACGGCAGAGAGTTGAGTCACGGATGAAAATGGAGTAGACATTGGCACCGGCAGCTGCAAAGTCGGGCTGAGAGAGGGGGTTTGGTTGGTAGTAGAACAGGGAACAACGTGATCGATATCATAGTCATAGCATCCCGATACCTGGTAAGAAGTCATGGTGGGACTAAGGTGTTTTATCAGCGTTATCCCCGTTCACCATATGTAATCTAGTGGAGTGTTTGTGGCAGCCACTCGAAGTGATGAGTCCAACGTACCTGTCTTTCTGTATAAGCTATGTCTTGCAAGCGCAAACGCGTCGCAGGGAGTCGTAGAGCCTGAGCTAGAGGGTTATGGTGCTGAGGATATCATTTGTAGTGAACATCCACGACAAGACCAATATCGATCCATCTTCATCTTCGATTAAGAATGATGCCTGTCATAGGCACAGGCTGCCATGTGCGCATGGTACAGGAATTCGTCAATGACACCCATGTTGGGCAGACACATACCGAACATGACGTACCCTTTGTAGTGGCCATTGCTATTTGCAGATTGCTGCTGCTATGGCGTGAGTGTCCGCATCCGCAGCATTCGAGCTCATCTGTGGCTGCATGTCATCCGTGGCGGCAGCGGCGCTGATGCTCAGCCTCCCTAGAAGTTGTTGAACGGCGAGTTGCTGAAACCAGGCTGGTTCAGGTGAGCAGTTGAGCCGTAGCTGTAGTTAGTGAAGGTGCTGCGATTGTTGCTCGATACCATTCGAGGCGACTTGTATGAGTCAAACCAGACACATCTAAGGCAAGACAAGCACCACATACAGCCTCCACACATTCTAGGAGAGACTTGCGTAGACCTCGAAGCCGGATAGCGTGTATGACGACATATTACCCACGGTTGACACCCTTGTGCTACGACTAGGAGTTGATGAGTTATGCAAGTTCCCAACTCTTACTCGCCTCTAACGATCTCAAGACATATCCATTTGCTGTGGTGGGGTGCGGAATCGAGACAAACCCGCCTCGTACCTGCTCTCAAGCGTAAGTGCATGCCTTGTGGGCCAGTCAGATCAGCCGTGTTGCCGACACGATCTGAGGTCTATTCTGTTCTGCGATCGCATCCAGACTCGAAACGACTGTTGCCGTGATTTTATATGCTGAAGAGTCTGGATTGCCATGTTTGCATCTGGAGGAGGGTCCCCCCTCCTCCGGACCAAATCGAGGCGTTGCAGACGTTATTTTCGGGCTCCGCCCTGTTCTCGCTGGCTCAAACATGATCCCTCTGCTTATGTCATCAACTCCAGCCCTCATTATATATTCGTCAATTGCTAAACGGCACGAACCGACATAACGGGTCTGTTTCTGCGAACAGTCCGGAAGGCATTCAGTTGTGGCCCACTTCACAGTCTACAAAATAATTCTTGCTTCTTAGTACTATGTTATATCATGAATCCTGTACACTGTCACAATGCCATATCTGCTGTGATCCTGGCATCTGGCAACAGTCCGTACAATTGGACCTTTTAGGAAATAAATGCTCCGGAGAATTGAATATAGATATTATAGCTCACCTCACTCCTGTGGGGAGACAGGCTAGCCATCGTAGCATGTCACAAGGGCATCTCGAGAGTCAAAATTGACTAGATCGCCGTCTTCTTCCACCGGTCGTTGCCCTGACGTGTCGCCTGCATTACGTCGGTCATTCTTGCAACAGCGATGCTAACACGAACTACCTTTGTGATTCCCCAACCTAGCGAAATGTACATATTCATCCCGCTGGCGCCGGAAACAAGGGATCATCGTTGCGAGAAATAGCATTGTGGAGACCACTGCAGTTACTGGAGTGATGTGCGCAGTTTGTCCTCCTAACTTGTTAGAATTCGCAGAATTAGCGGATGGAATGGCCAAGTACAGGGATGACGTCGCGATGGCCGGAGCACTCGTCTCAGGCCCGGTAACGAGTGATGTGGGTCGTGGGCCGCTGGTCGAGCTCGACGAGCTAGTAGATGTGGCCATGATATCGGGTAACACGTAACATTGGATCCCCTCCTCCACATAATCCTCGATGTATGACATGTTCTGATCCTCGGCCCAAGAGATGGTGTGGAAATGGTCCACTGGCTTGTAGAGGCGGTACAGCGGGATACTGCCGCAAATCTGGGTAGAGTAGACATACCCAGCGATGCCTTGCAACACATAAGTACCGTGGGCTGTGGCAAGTTTCATCTCCGCCTCGTCTGTCGTGTAGAAGTGGTCCGTCTGACTATGCATACGGTATAGTGGGATTGTCACCCCTGTCTGAGTTGGGAAGATCCAGCCTGCGTCACCCTGGGATTCATATCCGAGTCCCGGGACAAAACGGTCCATCTCAAATGGGTCGATGGTATAGAAGTGATCCATTATGCTTGGGTTGTAAGCGCGAAGGAATTTGAGGGCAAGGCTGGGGTCGCTGCACTCGGGTTCCTAAGAAACAATCGTTGAGGGACTAGTCAAACGAAGACAAGTAAGTGAACGGAAAACGTACCTGGCTAGTAGACATATGAGAGTGTCGGTCTGAGAAATAGCTAAGATAAGCGACCCATTGTCTGTACATCTATATAACTCAGTTAGTGCCTTGGGATGTCTGGCCTAACTAGGGCACAGAGGTGCCTGTTGGGACGAAGTGCTCATCATTATGCCGACAAAGACCAATAGATCATGCCTTGGTTTAGAGCATTCTCTAATTATCGAAATTGCATCTCAGCACCGCCGAGTAACTTGAGCTAGAACGGCATCAGCCCTCCGACCTCACATACTGTTTTCGGGAACATGGTCAGGCTCGCACCTCATCTCGGACGTTGCAGTGCTCGGTGACATTGCATATGAAGCCTGCCCCTCACCTCGCTTCGTCGTGTTGATGAGCCTGCCGCCGTCGTAGTACAGCCTTCTGTAGTCCCATTGTAGGTATCTGACAGGTCGGCATTGTCTAAATTATAGTTGACTCCCATCGACGTTCGCGAGATGACAGCACTCAGCCATATATCAAATTAACGCCCATATCATTAGATTTCGCAAAGATACACACCTCCTACTGTCTCTAGGCACGATATGACCATTCGTGTTGTTCAAATACCAAACATAGAAAGCACTCCCCATCAGGAGGAAAGTGACGGAGAAGTGGGAGTGACAATGCATGTTGTATGCCAGTGCTCGCTCAATAGGCCCTCGGTAGCTAGCAGTCAAAACATAGCGGCAGATTCGAATCGCATATATTCGCTTTGAGAAGTGATAGCGCCAGAGATAATCAGCAGGAAGCGGAGGGAGATGGCGCTATTAATACTGAGTAGCTACCCAGTAGAATCGACGGCGGGCCTGCTGTTCAGCTGCACAGTAGAGATACCGTTCGCACAGAACGGTAGAAATACGAGTCACCTATCGGCATGCATAGTCGCAAATTCCTGTATGTCCTAATCAGGCTCTTTTCCTGTTCAAAGTGAGCTCCTTGTCACCTTGTTCTGTAGCATCAAGCTGCGCGAAAGTCAACGTCACATGGGGCTACGTCGAGCTGATCGAGGCCCGGCATCAACGGACACCAAATTCGCCTGCGAAGTGACTCATGCTGCTCATTGCTGTGGCGGATGTACATGAGAATTGTGATGCACTGTCACAACGTCCACTATGATTCTCGCAACCGTGACAGGTTGTCATATCTATTCACAACTTAGAGAACTGGCTGCATAGGGAATGAGCTTTGAGGTAGAGTTCCGACAGAGCGCATTTCTCACCTCATTCATTCGGGGAAACGGCCCAGTTGTCGTGCTCCACAATGAGGGCATCTTGAGACCTAATACCAACCATACTGTGATCGGTCTCTGCTGACCGTCGCGGGGCTGCCAGCATGTTAGACAAATTCTCCACAGCCGCGCTTGGAACAATCACCTTCGTGGGTCCCTTGCGTAGCACGTCGCCTACGTCTGCTTCGCTGACGCCGAATGCAAAAAATCGCCATGACGAGTGCTAGCACTGTGAAAATCGTCGCTACGATAGGAGCAACGATATGTGCCAGATGTCCTCCAGACTCGTGGGATATAGTAGAACCAGCAGTTGGACTGGCTGAATATAGGGATGACGTCGTGCTGGCCGGAGTACTTGTCTCAACCTCGGTCACGAGTGGCGTGGGCGTTGAACTACTGCTACTAGCCGAGCCTGACGAGGTGGTGGACGTGACCACGATGTCGGGCAACACGTAGCACTGGATCCCCTCCTCCACATAGCCCTTGGTGTAAGTCACATTCTGATCCTCGGCCCAAGAGATGGTGTAGAAGTGGTCCACCCAACTAGGTTGATAGAGACGATATAGCGGGATGCTTCCGCAGATCTGCGTGGAATAGACGTAACCGGCGATGCCTTGAGACGTATACCCTAAGCTAGAGATAGCAATCTCCTTCTCCGTCTGGTTGGTCGTGTAGAAATGGTCCGTTTCGCTTCCGCCGACGTACAAGCGGTACAATGGGACTGTCGCTCCCACTTTGGTCGGGAAGATCCAGCCTGCGTCGCCCTGGGATGCATAGCCGCCGTTGGGGACATAACGCTCCATCTCATTATGGTCAATAGTGTAGAAGTGGTCCGTAAGATCTGCATTGTATGCGCGGAGGAATTCGAATGCGTCGCTAGGGCTGCCGCACTGGAGATCCTAGAATGTTTGCGTTGAACGGCCTATCAGAAGAAGGAGAGGCGGACTAATGGTGAAAAGTACCTGGCTTATGG
This sequence comes from Postia placenta MAD-698-R-SB12, assembly GCF_002117355.1. Taxonomy (NCBI): domain Eukaryota; kingdom Fungi; phylum Basidiomycota; class Agaricomycetes; order Polyporales; family Adustoporiaceae; genus Rhodonia; species Rhodonia placenta. The sequence continues at coordinate 794,262 of NW_020169832.1, read as the reverse complement.
ACATGTCGAAATTGAGGCGTCTGAAGAATGCTGACACAAACTACCGACTATCATGCCTCTATAAAGCCCAGGCAGGATGTCCGAACAAATTGGAACGCAAAGGCCATGCAATAAAGTGAACAGAGACGCGGTGATATTTCAGCCGAGGTCTGTCCTCTCATATCAGGAACATAATGCTGGGTTTGGCTATCCGTACAGGTCATTACCATGCGCCATGCACCAAAGGGACTGCCCGACAGTATTGGCAGATTTCCCAAGGTCTTATGGCCCCTTTGTTGAATATCCTTCAGGAAGTCGATGAGGACACAACCTAATCAACGTCGGGTAGCAGCTGAGGTGAAGCGGCATCAGCACACCCTAGCTGTCGGTTTTCAGAATTTGATGATCATCGTACCGATTCCCTATTCGGCATCAGTGGCAATGCCTGCGTCCCGCAAGACGTGACTACCCTATCAGACCAAGCGTGGCGGGTAACAGTATGCGCGGCGTCAAGGCTCGGAATCATTTGCAATCCGTTTTTTTGATCCTATCGCCCACGACTCCTTGAAGCCAAAATCGCGGCGTAGCGGAAGCAATGTATCTGCTATGCTCCTGTGCTCAGAGATACCCTCTGTGCCAGCAAGATGCTGCGGCAATGCGACACCTGCGTGGTTACATTGATGAGAATTATCGACCTTTCAACGTGAAGTCTCACATAGATGTTCCTTTCAGACAGGAAGCTGCTCACCAGCATCCGAGACCTGGAATCGGTTTTGCCGCGGTCTATCTGCATTGACGACAAAATGTACCAGATTGATCTCGTCTGCCAAAACTATCGTTATATTGTCCGTATCCAGGCCTGTATCAAGTCAAGTCACTCACCTCTTCAGTCACCTATATCGACGTGATGCGCAGGTTCGCGCCGGAGGCGACGAGGATACGAATCACTGGCAGTGTAAAGCCCATACAAAGAACAGTGTCATTATCGGGACTAGATGCCCTGCTACTCCGGTCTCGGGGTAGGACTGGACGCGGCCGAAGGATTAATGAGGCATTTGTTCCGAGACTAGATGTGGCCGACACGACGCACAACATCACGGAGACAGAATGCATTACTGCCTCGTCGGAAGAAAAGGTGTTCAAGGGTGGCAATTACCTTGATCAGACGGTGGAACACATGTACGTAAGGCTGTCTTCTGATACGAAACAATTAGTGAATGTGAGAAGTACAATCTGGCCCAACACGGTCGCTACAATGTCTGCGAGTGACAACCCTATTATTCTGAAAATTTCCCGTATGACAATTGCCAGGACAGCTCACATTCATAACCATCAAGGCCTCTATCTCTATACCTTCATTATCTTATGTTCTGGGAAAACGATGACTGGACCTGAGAGCTCGGTAGATTCTACAACTTTCAAAGCGATGACTGCATCTGAGCCGAATACCTCGGTAGAGATATGCTGCAGTTTCGGTAGCTGGGCAAAAGCGCAGATTTATCATATAAGGCGCTGCATACACATTGAGAGCACGCACCTTGTTCCTCACAAGGCTCTGCCCATAGCCTACGCCCGACTCACCGACTAAAGTGGGCGCGACAGTTACTACGACTGTGTCCACTATGTCACTACTTTCTGCTTCCGCGAGGAATGACTGAATGACACGTGCGCCGCCTTCCACCATAACGGACCGGATTCCCATTGAGCTTAGCGACATCATGAGCATAGGAAGGGAGATCAACCCTATAGCGCGTTTAATTGATACATAGACATAAAGTCGCGCAGGTCGCGCACCTTTGCTTCCAGTTTCATCGACAATGCGCGCTCCTGCCTGGCGCAGTGCTTGTTTCGTCTGATTGAACTCCTTCTCCTGCGCCTCAGTCTTTTTCTCATAACCCGTACAGACTACCCATGGACGTCTGCCGGTCCCCGCTCTGTAGTTCTTCAGCAGCTTGCAATCAGGGGATAATCGCAACTGCGAGTCCAGAATGATCGGTCTTGGGCAGTGGTAGCGGCCCCTAGTAAGTGGAGGGAGATGGCGCGCTAGACCAAATGCTGAGCCTTCGCTCAGCAGAGCTGACGACGGGGCGTACTGTTCAACTGCGGGTCGTCATTTAGCGCGGTACCGATGCCTATGAGGATACCGTCGTGCATCGTGCGCATCCTAACATTCGCACCGCACGGCAGACCGGTCGCCCATTAGCGTGTACGAGTAGCAGACGAAATTGGGATACGCACCAATGTGTCATAATAAGGCTCTCCTTCCCACTCAATGCAAGTTGTTTTCCTCCCGGTCCCGCGATCTTGGCATCCAAGGACTGCGCGAACGTTAACGTCAGGTATGGCCGTGTCGAGTCCCCTACGGTCGGCGTCGGCTGTCGATGCCCCGTGTACATGGACACGGGTCGATCTGATTCAGAATGTAGAGCATATAGTCTTGTAAGAAATTCTGGGGGTGAAGGTATCTCTTGTGTAGTGGTGGCAGACATCGCTGAACCAAGTCGAGTGCAGACGCGGGGCCCCGCCAGGGGTGATCGGCGGACACACGTGATACCGACGACATGCCGCGCGCAGCGGCAAACTCAAAATCTGCACTGTGTGCCTCCGATCATCACTCTCGCCTCGCCGCCACCACCCTCTTCAAGCCGCCGCCGCCATGGCCGACGCAGTGAAAGAGAAGGAGGTTCCACCCGCCGTAGTTGAGGCGGAAGAGGAGAACGACGACGCTGAGGAGGACGGGGTGGTCGATACTCCCGCGAATGGTGCGTGATCGCGCAGATCTATGCGCTTTCTTCCTCAAGTAAGCTGGGAAGGCTGGGATTCTAATTAGCATGGAGTGCAGGAGAGGGCAAGAAGAAGAAGAAAAAGAAGAAGCCCAAGAAGAAGAAGGTAGAGCAGACCGAACCGCCGCGTGTTGCCATAACGAAGCTGTTCCCCGATGGGAACTATCCAGAGGGCGAGCTGCAGGAATATAAGAACGAGTGCGTCACTTAACATCCAGCATTTCTGTATGTCTCTTCTGACTTCATATTAAGCAATGCATGGCGCACAACCTCAGAAGAGATGCGCTACAACGAGCGCATGGCTATGGAAGACCCCGAGACAACGTACGCGAGCATTCGCCGTGCCGCGGAGGTGCACAGACAGGTGCGGCAGTATGCGCGCAAAACGATCAAGCCGGGCATGAGCATGACCGAGATCGCAAACATCATTGAGGATGGCACGCGAGCATTGGTAGAGGAGGACGGAATGGAGTCGGGCGTGGGATTCCCTACTGGCCTCAGTCTAAACCACTGCGCAGCGCATTATTCACCAAACTCGGGGGACACAATCGGTGAGTGCTATTAAGCGGACTGCAGAGACGTTATCTTGACAGGGCATAGTCCTCCAGCACGGCGATGTCATGAAGGTCGACTTTGGTGTACATGTGAAGGGCCGTATCGTTGATTCCGCATTTACACTCACGTTTGAGCCAACCTATGACAAGTTGCTCGAAGCCGTGAAGGATGCAACAAATACTGGTATCCGGGTATGTGCTGTTTCGGCATGCTGGCATGATTCCTTATGCTGACCCGCGATCCAGGAAGCTGGCATCGACGTCCGACTGGGCGAACTCGGCGGATACATTCAGGAGACCATGGAGTCATATGAGGTTGAGGCCGACGGCAAGGTGTATCCCGGTCAGTTTAACTCCTAGAAATTTCCCTTTGCTGAATCCCCTGATGTCCGGTATTAGTGAAAGCGATTCAAAACCTGAGCGGACATACCATCATACCGTATTCGATCCACGGAGGGAAGGCCGGAAAGTCCGTACCGCTGATCAGGACGGAAGACCAAACGAAGATGGAGGAAGGGGAGTATTTTGCTATCGAGACGTTTGGATCAACGGGACGCGGCAGGGTCGTTGAGAATGTACGTGCCGCTCGTACATACTACAACTGTGCACTCACGCTTTTTGAAATTCAGGGCGAAGTCTCGCATTATGCGAGGGCATGGGATGCACCACATGTTCCTCTGCGGTGAGCAGTATGCACAAACTGTGTCCGACATCAAGGCGTTGACGGTGTCGCAGGTTGACGTCTGCCAAGTCGCTACTCAAGACTATCAACAAGAACTTTGGCACATTGCCGTTCTGCCGGCGGTACCTCGACCGACTCGGGGAGAGCAAGTACCTGCTTGCCGTAAGTGACCGTTGTCCGTTTCTGCTCGACATCTTGTGACCTGACCCACGTGCAGTTGAACCACCTAGTGGCACAAGGAATTGTGCATGACTATCCCCCGCTATGCGACCAAATAGGGTCGAAGACTGCCCAATTCGTAAGACTCGCCCGACGTGCGGCGTGTATCTATCTCTCATCTGACCTCTACCAACAGGAACACACCATCCTATTGCGTCCGACACGGAAAGAGGTAGTCAGCCGAGGAGAGGACTACTAACGCGCGGCCCTGGCTTATACCGCTGTCTGTTGTCCGCTGTTCTGTATTGGTAGTGTGTCTGTAATATGCCGTTGGATACCTCAGGCTTCCGCTCGGCTGACTGTCATGTGTTCGAAGTGAGCGTGCCACATTCAGCAAATGCACGCCGGGGCGCTGGGTGTAGGCGCTCGTGGCATGTGATAAAGCGGTTGATCATTCCATCATCGACACTCGAACTGGGGCCTTGTGTCATTAAATGCCCGCGTCTTATAATGGACCTCTCTGCTTGTCTTCTGCTCTTTCCATCTCTTGCTTTTAAACTTTAAGCCCGAGGCTGGCATATCTTTTCAGATTATATACCTTCGTAATCCTTGTAGTCTAATTGTCATCTGCCACTTTTGCGCAGTGCTCTCCTGCACTCTGGCACTGGCCCCGTCCCTTCGACAAGACAGAACACCATGGTCTGGCCTCTGTCTCTGCTCTGGTCTAGTAACAGTAATAGCAACAACGACGATGTGCAGACCCGCGGTGAGGCTAGTAATTTCGCCGTGGCACCCGAGGCGAAACGATCCAGCAGTTCGTCGAACCCAATAGACTTGCTACATCACTTCGAGAGCCCGGGCATGTCTCTTCCGCCCTCTGCACGCGTGGGGGACCCAAAGCTCAAGCAGCGTCAAGGCCAGCCCTTGAGCATATGGCAGCTGGGCAAGATGGGCACGTTTGCAGCCATGAAAGGTGCGTTGCAGCGCGTCTTGGTCTTTACGGCAGCCCGGGGTAGTTCCGTCCGGGGCAGTAGTGCATAGGACATAGGCTGCGCAATGTCGCGGTAATCCCCATGTGGCCTGTGCAAGCTCCGAGCTCGGCAATATACTGCCCTGCCGTCTGCGCGTGAATACTCGGTCAGGATGCTGAGCGTCGTCAATAGCGATCGAGATGGCCACGGACGTCGTGTACCACCATGTACGGGGTCCGCGCCGCGTGTCATGGGGTATCGAGATGACTCTTCTGTCAAGCATCATGAGGGATGTCGGCCGGCACTCACATCTAGGCGACATGGTGAGTCTACCTGATCGAACTCTAGCGCATACATGATCCTTACGACGTTGTTACGCGCCCGCAGGCCCTCATACGGATGCTCATGGGTATCGGCGGTTGGATCCCTCTGCCATCTGACGCGCTGGCCACGCCGGTGACTTTTCGCGTGCGCAGGCGCAACCTCCCTGGCATCCTCACGGAATTCGACGCCGCGGAGGACGGCACGCGCGAGCTCTCCGGTGAATGGGTCGTTGGCAAGAGGACTTGGCAGCGACTGCAGAAGGAATGGCGTGCGGCGAAGCAGCAAGCCAACTCTCCAAATGGAGGGTCCGCAGGCGGGACATCGCCGCAGCTGAACATGTCGCAACATCAGGCTAGGGAGCGGGTTATCCTGTATCTTCATGGCGGTGGGTAGCTCTCCCAATAGTGGAAAACCGGGTCTCATGAATGATCTCCAGGTGCATATTATGTCTCGAGTGCTGCTTCACACAGGCTCATCACCATACCATTGGCCAAACATCTGGACGCACGCGTATTTGGTATGTTGAAGCTTCCTTGTTAACTGCTTTTGCATTCTCATCAATGTTGCTTCACACATAGCCATTGACTACCGTTTGGCACCGGAGACACGCTTCCCAGGGCCATTGCATGACGTAGTTTCGGCATACCTTCGACTGGTAGAGGACCTGCATATACCTCCCGAGAACATTATCGTCGCTGGGGACAGTGCCGGGGGCGGCCTATCTCTTGCACTCATTATGTACCTGCGAGACAACGAGTTTCCGTTGCCTTCTGCTGCTATTCTGATGTCTCCCTGGGTTGGTATGTATCATATCTCGTGCAAATTTTGTGTGGAATCAACATCTAATTATCACCCTAGACTTGACAATGAGCTGCGAATCATGGGACAGCAACGCAGAGTTCGATATCGTCCCGCGGCCTATGCCAGGAGACCACCTGAACCCCATCGCCTGTTACCTGGGCGAGCATATGGAAAAGTACCTCACGCATCCATACGCGAGCCCGCTATTTGGCGACTTCAAGGGTCTACCTCCAATGCTCATCCAGGCAGGGGAGTGTGAGGTCCTTCGTGACGAGATTATGCTTCTAGCTCACAAGGCGACTTTGGCGGGCGTAGAAGTACGGCATGAGCAGTACGAGGACGCGGTACGTCCATCGTATGATGCTGTGGTACTGAGATTCTGACATATAGTGACAGGTGCACGTGTTCCAGACGCTTCCGTTCCTCGACACGGCCCAGAAAGCATTCATCTCCTCCCGGGACTTCGTGCAGAACTTCCTCCCACAGTGGCAGCGGCAGTCACCTCAGGCGCTTCAAGGCTCTACCGAGCGCGGGCTCGAGCAGGAGATCGACAACGACTCCGCACGCGTTGTGCGCGGGGATGGCATGGAGACCGGCTCGCGGCGCGAGGATATCGGTAGCGCATCAGACGAGGAGCGCGAGTGTTCCCGACGCAACACGCCCGAGAGCGATCAAAGCGTTTCGGCTTCGTCCAGCACTGAGGGCGACCGTAGCTGGGCCTCGTCCTGGTCGCCGCCACCGAGCTCAGAGGAGGACAACAGCGGCCCATCCACCCCCACGGAGTATGCCACTGTCGCGGTGTCGCCCGTGCACGACCGACCACGGATGCAATCGCGACCTTCGCTGCGGCGGCTCAAGTCGACGTTCTCGTTCATCGCTGACGCATCGTATCGCTCTGCAACGAGCCACCTCGACCGTGCGCCGCTGCACCCCGACATCTCCGGATACGACGTGTCCGATGAGGGCGTGCTGCATATCCCGAGGTGGCGGCGCTCGACACTTAGCACATCCCCGCAGACAGCGCCCCTTATGCCGCCGTCGATACGACGCTCCGAAGCCAGTCATCCCGACATCAGCTCTCTTGTTCAGCAATTTTCTGCTTCAGGGCCTGCTAACCAGACGATCACATACAAACCCGACGACTCGCGACGACGTAGACGTGCACGGACCTTGTCTGGCAAGAACAACAACCACTTGTAACATATCCTGACGCGCGTCTTCCTTCAGGGTCGTAGTTTACTCCGTACTCTATAGCTTTGTCACTTTTGGGATACAATGTAGCATGTCGTATTAGTTCCTTCCAACCTAGTGGCGATGTACAAGAACGCAAAATGTAATAGTTCATGAATACGGTAGTCCATTACTAACCCGCGTGACGATTGGTGCTCAATTCTAATTTTGTCGTTCGAGTAAGCTGTTCCTGTAAAGTTCCAACTCCTCGATGATGTTTGTCAGAGCATTGACTTCCCATCGCCCATATACGAAGCCAACGTATAGGAATGTTGTCGCAAGCCATGCAAGGAAGATTGTAAGGAAGAATACGACCGGGGTAATCCACGATGAGGGAAGCCAAGCAGACCCGATGAGGATGACAAGGAGGAGTAGGATGCAGACAACGAAGACGGTGAGCTGGGAGCGTGCGCGGTAGAGCGAGAAGCGGTAGCACGCCGTGAGTGATTGCAGAATTTCAGTAATCGAGTCCGGTGACAGAGCGCGTGGTGGCGTGGGTGTGGGATTGGGGACAGACGTCAGGACGAACGAAGGGCTGCGAGGCTCGGCAGACGCGGGAATGTAGGTGTTGTCTGGATTCGTCACGTCCCCGCCCTCGGGAAGTGATATTTCGAACGTGGCTTCTAAGCCGAAGTGGTCGGAATACGAGAAGTCTGTTCCGGGCACCGCGTCTGTGAAAGCAACCTTCGTGTTTACACACTTCAATATTGGGGTTTTGTCGCTGGCTGGCGGACTACTTGGCTGGCGGAAGAATATGTAGTCCAGCCGCTTGCCCTGGAACTTGCGGGCAAGGGGCTCGAGGCGCTTGCCCGCCGAGAACGAGTTCAGGGGAGAATCCGCTGTGATACCATATATGTTCACAGCATCGAGAGGAGTCGGTAGAGCGTTGGGGAGAGGGGGTGCATTAGGATGGGACACAACCCAGGCGTCTGTGAGTGAGGCGTGTTCTTGGATGACAGACATGGGCAAGGAAGCGGGCGAGCTATTAAAGTCGCCTGCTGCAATGACATATCTACCCACTTCGGCAGCCTGTCTAGCGAGCTTGGCGAACTCCCATGCGTTGACTAAGCGGTGGGCCTGCAGGTGAAGCGGGCCGGAGTCTCCGCCCGGTGCAAATAACTGGAGACCAGGTACTCAGACGCCTAACTTGTGGAGGAACAAGAATACGGGCTCACATGTGTATTGAAGACCTGCACCTGGCCAAGAATAGGGTGTGCGACCAGTATGCTAGCAGCAGCTTTGCCTACGAACCAGTCGCCTTGAATAACCTCAATGGGTGACCCGTTCAGAGAGTACGGGTGAATGGTTGCGCCAATGATAGGAAAGCGAGACAATATTGCTAGGCCAGCGCCCAAAGCCCCGCTGTAAATGTAATGCATCAGTCTAGCAGCAAGGCGCTGAGGAACGGGCCTGCACACCTATAAAAGAACTTGGAGTACGGCAGACGCGTCGAGACGGCTGCACGCAGGCGATTGTAGTCCCCATACACCCATACTTCTTGTAAGACTACCAGATCGTAGTCCGAACCTGCTAGGACGTCCGCAATTGCGGCAATGCGCGCTGTCCTATGCTTAGAGACATACTTCAAGCCCCTTCCAGAGCGAATCAGAACTTAGAGTATTCTTGAAAGGGAGAGTGGCCGGCTTACCAGCAGTTCAGAGTGAGGACACGAAGACGAGTGTCCGTCATCGCAGTAGGGGCAACGGAGCGTGTGCACAGTGCACGGCGGCCTTGCACGGGGTGGCCTGTGGCCAGTGACGTGCCTGTACGCGGTCACACGTGATATGAGAGACGCGACGCGACGTGTTGGCGTCACGCGTCTGGGGATATCCTTCTTTCTCCATCGGCCATTTTAAGGCAAGTTACGACGTCCGCGAACTTACACTCACAACGTCTCTGAATAGCGTACAATACCCAAAATCAATCATCTGTCTTTTCGAGCTCAAAGTCATAGATCTGCTTCATGGATTCCGACAGGGAACTTGCTCTTCGTGCCCATATTCGCAATCTCTTGCTCGACTATGCTTTGAATCATTTAGCAACCAACTATCTAAACTGGACTCATGATGCTGTGGAAGAAGTAAGATACTGACTTTCAAGCGTCTGGAATACGTCCACTGAAAACACCGGTAGTTGCTTTCAGATAACCTTCTGCCCGTTCCACCTATCGACCCTACTGATCCCGTGCTCCCAAGCGATGTCCACAGTTTACTTATAAACAGACTGACACAAAACGCAACGAAAGAACATAAAGAAAACTGGCAAGCCGATGCCGAAACGGTCAGATACATAACGCAGAGCTTACGGCTTGCTGGGCGGCGTCCAACCAACAAGTGCTGGGATGAGAGCCAAGATGGTAGGCCGGCAGAAAAATGCAAGGGAACAGACCTCATGACCCTTCCTTGTAGCTGGGCTCGCGCGATGGGCCTCCGAGCGGCCTATGTCACCAGCGTTGAGCATGCGTGCGATCCGTGAGACGCCTAAACTCGGTTCTGGTGCATATATGCGCGACATACTTCATTCTGGGCGGCAAATTCCTGGGCACTCTGGAATAGATCTCGTATCCGTGGATGAATATTCGGAAGAGACACCAGTAGTAATTGAGGAGGCAATGTATTGAGCATACAACGTTGTTGTAGGAATGTGTCTGACAAGTGCCTTTACAGGCAGATCAAACTACCCCTTGACGCGCAAACGCATGTTGGCGTATTGCAACTGCTCAAAGGTGTACCTGCGATCTCGAGTTCCTCAGCCAAGGATGATGATGTTAACTCACATCGCGCTGCCTTCCTTCGAGCGGAGTCTCCTCCGTTACAGCCAATACGCCTCTGCTCGCCACCTATTTTCTCTAGATCCCTACAGCCAGGATACCGGCCGTCGACTACCACCACCAGCAAGCATTCTTTAGCTCCCGAAGCGATCGCCGATCTGCCAGAGCTCGTACCAAAGGCGGTCATGAAGCCAGATGACGATGAAGACGACTTGTATAAACAACACATGGTAGTGGTGAATGGCTGGCGTAAGTCTCGCTTATGTTAAATGACTTTCGGAACCCTCATTGCGCATCTACGTCGTAACTCGGGCATGGCTCACTCACGTCTAGAAGCATTCGAAGCACCGTCGTCGCCCACCTCCGCTAGTACTCCGCCGCTGGCTGACAGCTCAAGCGACATAGACGAGCTATTCATGGCTTCGCCTCCGGGTAGCCAGCAGCCGTTATTCGAATCCTTGATGTCCGCACGGATGGGTGAGTGGGTTCCTCTCTTCTCGCGTAGCCCAAAGTAAATGTGGTTACCTCTACAGATGATCACGAGCTACCAAGATCAGAGAGATTCCGTGGCCTAAAACCGAAAGCTAAGGCGATCGGTGCTCTGGGGGAAGGACAGAGGTATCAGTGTGATGTTAGACTCACTGCTGCTCGATCTAATGCTATATCTTTGCTCCAGCCTCGTCTCATTCCTAGAACCACTTGTCTCTTCACGTCCTATGTTAGAAACTGAGGCAAAGATCATCACTACGCCCAAATCACACCCGTCATCCCCGCATACAACGATCACGATGTCGATGTTAGGGCAGCCACCTACCGTAGACGACACCGGCGAAGATAGCGCTGTGACTGGATACCGTATCTCAAGTGAAGATCTAGATCTGGACGTTCTGCTGGAGAAGGTGTGCGGCGAGCGAATGGGAAATCAGAACTTTCGTGACATCATCTTGAGGGAGAAAATCGACGAAAAGGACAGTTTGCTTATGGATGGTGCGATTCTCGACATTGTTCTATGATGATGGCTAATTATTTCTATTTCAGTGCCAGTCATGCGGCCTCCCAACGAACATTCGCTCACTGACATATTCCTGCCCACGCACCTAGCCGGATTGCTCATGTCGCCGACATCCGCTCCCGCCCAACCTGTTGTGGAGAGCTTGAAGCACGAATCTGTGCATCACGGATTCCTCAAAAAGGTCAAGGGCCTCCAGTCGCTTAGTATTGAACTATCATGGAGGTATGTGGATAATAGGCGCTGCGTACTCTGACTTAAATTCCTGAGCAGACCCTTCAAATTTGGGTCGACGGTCCCCACTAACGAGGAGGTGGCTGAAGTCTGTATCGATATGGGCGACAACCTCATCCAAATCCTTCGTACAGACAACGAAGAAGTCGAGGCCAAGTTATCCAATCTCCTCGGCGGAACATTGCATTTCGATCCGGAAGCGCAGGGTGGTGATTCTATGTGCCCCTCAACACGCATTACGTGGGACGATGGCTTACCGCCATGCAATCCTGCCGCGTTTGGCCTTTTTCAAGGTGACGACGATATTATTTACACTAGAGCTCATCGCAGGAGAATTTACGGAACGACCGATGGCGATGAGGACTTCGGATCAAGTGACAAAGAAAACGAATGCAACCCAGATCAGGGCACGCCACTGTACGTCTCTCATGACGACCCGGAGAGACCCGCGAAACGCTTCAAAATGGATTTACTTGAAGATGTCGAGGAGGCAGAAAGCATTTCTCAACAACTTGTGTCAAACGACTCCGGTGTCTTCTTGCTGTCGCCTCCTGCCGATACACGTCGAGGCCACTTCACACAGCTGGCATATGGCGCTGAAGGCTTCGTCGGATCTGACATGGACGGCGATCTGTTTCCTGACATGGATCCGGTTCACGAGATCGAACTTCACACTACCTCGCAAACTGGCGGTTCCCGATATTTGGCTTGGTCTGCTGAGCTCGGGAGGTCCAGTGCTGAAAATACCCTTCTGGACCGGTACTTTTCTAGCGCTATGTGTGCTCTTGGCGATAGTACTGCGGATGACTTCGCTTACCTCGGCGAGCTTGGCGATATCGAAATGCCTCAAAACCAAGTACTGACCAAAACGGAGGCAATCGCTGGCACGGGTTCTGAGCCCTGCCGTAATCGTGCTCACAATCTGGAGACTGCTCGAAATGTCTGCCCCTCGTCTCTTCACCTGGAGGGTCTGCTAGCGAGGAAGGATGCTGATCAGGTCTCCAATCAGCAAACAAAACTTAGCTCGCCAAATATGAGTAGAGGAGCGATGCCCGCTGCTTCCGCGGAACAGTCTCTAACTCGCTTCCTGAGACTTGTGGGCAGATCAGCCACTGACGCGAGTGAGGATGCTGCTACTAGTCAACTCGAGGTGCTAGCTCCTGGACATGATTGGGTTCCCGCTCATACCGATCTTCAAGCTGTACAAACAACCTTGCCGCCCGTACCTGAAGAATTGATTGATCAGTTGACCTTGTGCATCGATCCAGAGTCAATACCATCACCAGGCGCAGTGCACCGTTACATGGCATCCGTCGACCTGATCCAGAAGAGAGCACTTATTCGCCACTTGAACTCGCGCCGATGTGCAGTTGATCTTGTGGAGCGCGATTACTTGGATGCTGCCGACCTTGTCGTAGATCCTGATTCTGCTGTCCTGTTTACGTCTCTGGCAGGTCTTCCATCTGCTATCGATGCGCTCACCACGTCTCTTTCTTCGCTCTCTTGGCGGTTCCGGCGTCTTCTGGTTGTCTTTGAGGCCTTTCCTGTCTCCCAGGCCTTCAGAGAGGGCTCGCCCAAGCCTATGCCAAATCCTTTCTCGCCAGCCGTGATCAAGTCAGTGAAGAAGCTGCGACGCGACCTGAGCATCGCAGAGGCTTGCGAGGCTAAGCATAGCAAGACGGTCATATACTTTGGGTTTGCCACCTCGGTGCAAGACGCAGCCCTGTGCGTGAGGCAATTTGGTGGCCTGATCGAACGCTCGGACGTCTCAGGCGGGGTCCTGTGGGGTGAACGCAGTTGGCTAGACATCGAGGAACAGGAAGTAGGTGACAATCATAAACTCATGTTATCGTGAACTTAAGAGCAGTGACAGGGAGAGTATGATCTTGCCAATGTCCCGGGCATGAACACATTCGCCGCTACTGTGGTCCTCTCCCAGATGACCCTCGATGACTTCTTGAATCTGACCGCCGACGAGAGAACACAAATGTTTACCCCCTTGCTTGGATATGAGCGAGTCGTGAGTAATATTATTTGCTCTACCTTGTTCGAATGCTCATCCATCATATAATACCCAATTACAGCTGCAATTTAACAAGGAGCTATGGAGACGTACACAGGCTGCGCAGATAGAATATTAACCTCCACCGCAAGCTAGATGATCTACCATAGTAGTACAATGTAAGTGCTGGGCTTATCCCCACCGTCATGCATCATACAATATACTTGACCGGCCTATTCTATCTGCAATTCCCATAGCTCATCGCTTCTTTCATTAGATGATAGTAAGCCGCCGTGCATGAAAACGCTAGTAGTACCATTCTCCTGCCACCCGGCGTGTGCGAACCAGCCCCTACCTTCCGGCATACCCGACTCACCTTCGCCCTGTTCATCTGCAGGCTTGACGTCCAATTTCCTCCAGGCCCACTGCACCACATGATTGCTTTCTGTCTTCTTCAGCGCCCAGACATCGTCCCAGAATGTTCCAGCGCCTGCATGGCCCAAGGTACTCGCGTCTCTCTCCCCATGGAATAAGACGCCAACAATGCTCGACAACACCGGTGACTTGGATTCGAAATGAGCGAATCCACAAACGGAACGTGCACCTGGATATCCATGGATGGGATCCGGCGACGGCTGCAAGGTGTACCATCTATCGTGCTTGGGGTCAAACAGGTCGAGTGTGCCTGGTACGGATGGTAGCTCGTAGCCGCTGAAACCTGGTCGCAAGAATGTGTCGGTGCCGTGATTGACAAGGGCTGATGATCACATACCTCCGAATCTAAGAACGACGCGACCCCACGACATCAGATTCTTAGAAACAATACCTGTACCGCCGCGAGGAGGAGCCGGCGCCGATGAAAGTTCTTCCCATTGTCTGCTACGAATGTTGAACTTGTGTAACTGCGCCAAACGCCCTGACGTTGGACATCCTGCGTGGATGAAGAAGTCATTCTGTCGACTTGATTGGTCAGCAACGACCTTTCATATAATCGGCGGACTCTCGTACATCCGTAGCAGCTGCAGCGTGGTAGCTACGAGGTTCCGGACCGTCTGTGTAAGACAACCTCTCCCAGATTACACCATCAGGCTCCGCCGTGTCACTGCCAGTCTTCAGTTCGGCGCGCCATACACCAACCTGTTCATCATCCAAGGGTGCCATGTCGACCCCACCTCGTCCACCCCAGACGTACAAACAATCGTCCATGCACACCATGGTTGCACCTACTCTGGGTTTTGGGACCGCTGGACCTGAGGACTGCGGGCTTCCGTCCACCGGACGGAGCGTGCGCCACCCCTCGGTCAACCCGCTAGTTTGCGATCGACGTTTGAGATCGAAGAGGTGGACCGATCCTTCCACCACACCCTCTTGATCGGCGGAATCAACAGGTTGACGAGGCTTCAATTCGCCCCCATAGACAATCAGCTGCCCGGCTGTAGTTACACACATGCACTGTGAAGAGCGGGCGATCCACGATGCTTTCGACACGAGTCGCCAACGAGCGGTGGACATGATAGCCTAAGAGCATCGTGGTCCGGCATTAACGTAGCCTATGCCTATAAAGTTGATCTAGTACTTACTTCCAATGGGGGCGTGAGCAACTATGGGGTGACGATTCCCGACGCGGGGATACGGTGGTGAGGATTGCACTATCGCAGTCGCCCAAGCACTTCAGATGAGCTGATTAGTGGTCTTGCCCAACTCTATCACTGGCACCATTCTTAGCCGGCACCTCAGATCTGAGATGCACTAGCAAATCAAATTGGTCTATACTTAATACTTATTATACAGCACGATCTTGTCAGAACTTGTTTTGGCTTACGGTCGCGCTCGCAGGGAGAAATTCCATTGTATATGCGACTGCGCGCCGTGGTTTGTTTCCTTACGACTAGTCCCTGTGTTGGATCTTCGTACATTCCACCCGGCGCCCGCATGCATCGTCTGCCGCCCGGTCGTTCTCACATAAGTATTCCTCTATTCTTAAGGCGGACGGATCTATCATCGTGATTAAACTCGAGAGTGCTATTGTCCGGCGTCGAGTGCGCCCACGGGGGGGTGCTCATTTCGAATGAGAGCTTACCGAGTTCTGTCATGTCAGTCCATAACACTACGAGGCTCGTGACAGGTTGTCAGTGAGCTTGCTGTCGGGGGGCGTGGATTGCTCCGTTCAATGTGTGGTAATATGTCTTTGTGAGACTCCCAGACGTGATACACTTGCGGTAGCCGTACTGCTCATAGCCAAAGACGAAAGCTTCCTCATTGTTAAGGCATGGCAGGCGGGGGCATTCAAGGGCATGTGGAATTGATAAGCAAGACAAAGTAATACAGACAGTGAACAAGTGATTTGTTGTGGTGCGTGTTCTAACCCCTGCCCGGGCGCACGTCTCGCTGAGCGCTCGATGTGCTCACATGATGTCATCACTATTAACGTCGAACTTCTTGTAGATGCCATTCTCAGACATCTCCTTCCCCTTGGCTTCATCTACGCACTTGACGTGAGCGTAGGTGACTTCTACGAAACGCCCGGGAACTGTGGGCGGCAAAAACCAGAATCCTATCAGCCATTGTTCGAAGTGTTTAATATTGGGTACTGACTCTCGTCTTCAATGGCTAGCACAGGCTTAACCGCAGTCATGATGACGTTCAGTCGTTCGTCGATAGAGGACACAAATTGCTGGCAGGCATGCCAGAGTCAACGAGACGATGCCAGTAGCCACTTGAATGCACACCTTCTGCTCGTTGGCGACCAGCTGCAATATCTCTTTGCTAGATTGAATAGCTTGCTGACCAACTTTATCTTTCACCCTAGTAAGCTTGCCTATGGCAAGTGTCGGACTTAGTGCCGATGTCAAGATTAGTGGAGGCATAACGCCATACCAATGTATGCTCTCCTCTCTTCCTTCGAGACCCCTGCGCTTGAGCTCTGGATCTGCCCAACCTCCCTGAAAAGATGACCACTGTCTTAGCAGCATGACAGCAGAGTCTGGAGGGGCCTTGTACCTGAGACTAGGCATGATATATTTGGTGGACACCGTCATGTATGTCGCTGATATCTTCTCCGCAAGCATAGAAATTTTGAGAGGCATCATCATCTGAGTATAAATCAATTGACGAGTGAAATCTGCCGTAAGAGGCATGTAAGTATCTCTTCCCGTGCCACGCAAGTGAAGTAACATCAATCACCAGAGATAGAAACGCCGCCTAGAGAGCGGGCATCTTCCATAGTTTTCACCCAGCGGGCCACTGACGGGACTAGGACGACATTTATGAGCGACGTGATGCTGTTGAAGAATTGGGTGATCTGAGAGAATTGGGTCCGAAGCGCTGTAGCAGAATGGCGGTTTGTTTCCTGACATCTATGTAGAAGATTGTGCAACGCATACTCTTGAATGACTGAACAGCCTTGACGAGGATCGGAATCATCTCTGGTTTTCAGCAGCGTGAGTGATGTACGGGGACAGCCACACATGGAGAAAGGCCCACGTTCGAGAGTCATCGACTCGAGCTTGAGCGTAGTCATGGAAACGACTGTCCTCCCGACCTCCTTTTGGCCTTCTTCAAGCCGAATGGAGCTCCTCTCGAATGCTTCGCGCGATCCCACGAGATGCGCACGGGTTTCGTCAACTTTGATGCGAGCGGCCTCGAGGGACCGAGACTGTGGGGAAATGAACTTCAGCATGGATATATTCGATACCAAAGGGTTATGGCATACAGCAGCAGCGTCCGACATTCTTTGGCCAGGGACAGGCGTCGCGGGGCCGTGCGCAGAGATGCTACTCTGCTGTAATATGAGGTTGCGCTCCGCCTTCAGCTTCTCCAGATCCTGTTCCACCTGGAGTGCTCGCGAAAGGTACGTCTTCTTCAGTTCCTCCGAGCTGGCGCTGTGTCCCTGCAAGCTTCCCGCAGCTTTTCGCATGTTGACGATGATATCGAGGCTCTCAGTGACGATGGGGTGAATTCGGCTCGTCCAGGGGTGGTTCGTGCGTGAGGAGATGCTCTTGATCTGGACATTGAGGCCTGCTTCCACCCAAGCCCCGCCATTAGCCTGGTAAGGTGAAGTGAGCGTATGAATGGAATTGCAGGTTTCGCATGCGCTGAATACATACGACTTGGTCAGAGCGGATTCGCTCAAACTCCGGCTTTCCATCCTCGCCTCCATCAAGGAGGCCTTTGATGGTTGCGATATAAGCGCTGATTGTCGACAGACTAGCTAGGGATTCGTCATCCGACGTGGACGCCGCGCTCATCGCGGTACTGTTAGCAGTAGCACCTGAGCGCGCCGCCGTGACACTAGGGGAGGCACCAGAGCTTCGTGTTTCTATCTTGGCTCCGCCCTGCACCATACCCATTACGTGAAGTGGCACGTTTACGGCGCAGTTTGCGGCTACGCTTGTGGCAGTCTTGGCCATGTCCACATAGGCTTCAACGACTTGCATGCCTACCGCACCCCACCTGCCATACTGATCAGCCAGTGTTCCGTTGCGTTGTAGGCACAAAAACCAATACCCTGTAGGGATAGAGTCCGCCGCACGCTTGAAACCCTCTTCAGCCTCAACGAACGCCTGTGGATAAGCCATCAGTTCATATCTCCTCATTAGCTTATGATCGGTCAGAACGGGCCTTTTGCATTGTTTCGTGAGTCCGCTCGGTGTTCTCGAGTCTCTGCTTTTGATGTTTGAGCTGTGTCTTAAGAACTTGCAGTTCCAACTTCATCTTCCCTTTCTTTTGCTCGGAGTCGCCCCGCTATATGAAAGCAAAGGTCATCATGATTGGGTTGATAGTACTGTAGAGAAACGACGACAATACTTTGTTAGAACATGCCAGGATCAACTCCTGGAGGAACCAATCTAGTGTAAGCAGAATTATTCTGGATATTGAGTGTGAATCATTGACCTGAAGTAGCCCCGTGAGGTTGTTGAAACCGGTCTCGCATCGCAATGCAGATTTGGAGCAGATTTCCGCTAAAGTGCGGACACCTTCAAGCTGACCCGGCAGGTATACTTCGACTTCCTTGGGTGATGCCTTCAGGATGGTCATGACAGCGGTCCTAATCTCGCCTGGCATCTGAGCAGACGCATTCTGTATGTTCTCCATCTCCGCATGAGCAGTTGAGAACGCCTCAAAGCTGTCGCCAACCTGATAGAAGAGATGTGTGTGAACGAAGGACGGAGAATTCTTGCGAAGGCAAAGACGTAATCGAATACGTACAACCTGTTCCAGGGAGGTCTTGAATGACTCAGGATATTTGGCAAACTTCCAATCATCTACCCTGCGTTCGGTTACGAGGGAAAAGTCGTCGGTTGAGGCGGCGAGGACAAGAATGCTACCAATGACGGATATTGAGAGGGGCGCGGGCTGAAGCAGCTCACCCCAGTTCGTGTTGGCCCACATGCTATAAGACCATTGTGCATAATAGACAACGGAAGATATATATTTGAGAACTTACTGCACGAACTCGTCATTGTTGATAGCCTTGCCGCTCGAAATGCTATTGAGTGCATTCTGAGCTTTGACAACTTCTGTAGACATGATTGCAATGAGTGCGATATTGTACAAGGTGCTTATATGGCAAAGCGATCTTGCTTAGTGTGCAGTTATACCAATGATGCAGAGGCGGTCATAGGGCTGCCCACCGAGACGGCGTTCGTGGCTAGTGCCCGTGGTGAACTCGGGGAAGGTGTCATGCATGGGAAATCGGATGCACACCTTGTGCACGTGCAATAGACCACATAGACCACTGAAAGAACGACAATCAAACGCCAATCGCGAGCATGTCGTAGTAAGCATCGAGTTTGCCGAGTACCACATTATGTATCAGTGATGGAACAGATACCATGTGAGGCCGTGTGTGGTCTAACCAAATTGGATGACATGCATCGTCTTCTAAGATGTGCACCACTCCCTTCGAGCCTTTAGTCGCGCACTGTACAACCCGTTGAATTTAGACACGTGTTTATCGTAGTTTGACCGAGACTTACAAGGTTTCGAACAGCAATGGGCATGTCAAGACCCCAAGGACTGAACTTTCCCCCATCTCCCGCGAGCCCTCCATGTGAAGAGCGCCCAATCATCGAAACTTCATATACGTACCTCGTAACTCTCTACTTGTACAAATAGACCATGTCAAGCGAGAACGGCCAGCAGAATTACAATATCACGCTTGTGTAGACTCTTAGCTGTCAACAGTAACTAAGGTCATGGCGACACGGCCAATTGCAAGCGAACGTGACTGCTTAAGCACGCAGGCACTTCCAACCAGCACGGAGCGCGGGCAGCGCGGTTCCTTATGGATCACTAGTCACTAGTTCACTTCTCGAGCGGCGCATATCGCGCTCGATCTAACAATCCGGGCCCCAGAACCGCTGGTGCGGCAGTAGCGTGGAATCGCGGCAGCGCCACGAACAGGATGGCTGGTCTACGGTTGCGGGTGGGAGCTTCGTGCCTCAGCCACTGATCGGCCCTTAGCTCCCACTCGCCAATCGTACGTAAAAAGGTACCGGAGTTCGCAAAGCTCCGAAATCGGCAAAATCCCAGTTGAATTGCGCGGCCAGATCTAGAATCTATGAAGCTGGATATATATTTTGCGACCAAAGATCCTAGGTATGGCCGTGCAACCTCACGGGGGATTACCTAGTGATATCTAACTTTAGAATTGCTCACCAGACCATTGCAATCGGCTTCCACCCTGTAAAGTTCACCGCAATTTGTTACAATAATGGTTTGGAATTATCTGTTATCCTGCCTTTTGCTGATTCGGACTTTGCGGGCTTCACTGACTGGTGCGACGTGGAGGCACGCGCCAAGGACCTCCTCATATCAGTCGCACGAGCGTGGTGTTAATAATAGTGCCGCGCCGTCCCCAACCCATCCCGGTGTCTGACGCCGCTTCCGCTTCCCGGAGCCGCGGGGAGAGCCATTCGACGCCCCCGGGATTCTCCTCCCTCACCTCGCTGTCGGGAAACCGACACGGCTCGCCGCGCGAGGACCGGCCGCACAGTGCTCACCCGAGCAGTAGCATGTAGTCCGCCTGAAACCCGTAGGGTCAAGATATCGAGAGAGCCGCACTTCATTGTGCCATTCCGTACGAGGGCGTGGAGCCCGCTTGTAAGAGCCGCTATGTACCTATGTTGTATGGAGAAATACATTAATAATAAGGTAAATAAGGTTTGATCTACTAAAGTCCGACGCGTGGGCGCCACAACTCCCAACTTGTGTTTTCAAAATGACTAGTATGGGACTAATTCTTTACATTTGTCGATGCCCGTCAAGCCGCGTGGAACAACACAGAAAACACGTATGCTCCAGAACTGGCGGTGAGAAGCGGAAAGTGTGTGTGGTATCCTACAGCAAGGCGTCGTAGCGTTCGACGTGCCGCGACGCGCATGCGGCACATATCATGGCCTTCCTAATTGTAGCCAGGGACCACCTTCCATGTCCTGCCATGATGTGATGACTATCGGCTCCCCAAACTGGTGTGGTCAGAGCTTTCAGAACCTTGCTTGAACAGTAGCCCTATGTGTCAAGATCCGGCGATATCGTCCGCCGCTTATATCAGCGACGACTAGGTCTCCATCTGAACCTTGCTGTCAGACATATATGTGTGAGGAAACACGCCCGATTGGCGTATCTACCGCGCCGGACGTCGGTTCCTATCTTGAAATTCCGTGATATACGTGATAGCGAATCCAATAGGTTATAACGACGCTGTAGGTTCAAGACTGGGACTATAAAGACATGACTGGAATCTATCAGTGAGTATCTTTTCACGTCACGTATGCACATTATATTGAGATAATATTTCCGTCGATGTCTTGGTGGGTCAACAGCATGGACGACCTCAAGCATCGAGTGGAGCAAGTAGAACGGGAGGCGACACGGATTTCTCAAGTCATCCCGCCCCTCGTTTCTAATGCTCAATCCTTAAAGGAGAGGGTGGATGAGTATCTACGATTTGACACGCACTTCCTCAGTGCCTGGAGGAACTTGCAGACGATGATGACATCGGTCGAGGAGCTCTATTTAGCAGAGCAGGCATCATCCGACACGTCGTCGTTGGTCGCTAAGTGCAAGCAACAAAGCTTGACTACTGCGCGAGGGTTCAGAATGGTGCATGAGACCATGAAAAACCTTCTGCATGATACAAATACCGTAAGCGTGCTACATACCGCGATGGTGTTTGCTTACAGATCGATTCAGGTGTCTGTGGAAGCTGTGAAAATATCCGCCGATGGTGAACGCGCCCTGAAGTCCATCGACAGTGCTATGAGTATCGCACATGTTATACGCCGTAATGTAACCGACCTTAAACAAATTCAGGAGTACGTTAGCCATCTCGGTGAATATGCGCTGAATGATCGCTAATATTCAGTCTTTGATTGTACAGGCAGAAACTCTCCGTCGCGCACAAAGCTGTGGAGGACGCGAACGATGCCGTTGCCAAACTGAAGGAGGTACAAAGCGATGCAGAGTTGAGGAAGGTGACTATATAACTTCACAACAAACTTCACACAGATTTGACCTAGTTTTCAGGACGTTCGTGGTGCCATACGCTGGACTCCCTTCTTCTTAGGTCCTGGTCCTCTAATCGTCAGCGAGATCGTTTTTGCCAACGCAAAAAGAGATCTCGCCAAGGCCAATGACCAGCTTCGATCAGCTCAAAGCGATCGGGATGAAAACTGTGACATGTTAGGCGCAGCCCAGTATCAGCTTGATCTTATTCATGAGCAGCTCTCCAACATCGACGGCTTGCGAGGACGGGTACAAAAACAAATATCCCATCTTAGCAACTCGAGAAAGCTCAGCATTCGCCTAAAGAGCGAGGTCTCTTCGGTTAGAAACGCGGCTCTCGATCTGTCTTTGATCTTGTCCACCTTCGCGGCCAAGAGCGAGACATTGGGAGCTAAGTATTCCGCTAGAGGGTTTGCGGACAATATTCGAAACATCGCCAAATTTGTTTCCGGAGGAGACATGAGCATCAGAGGTGTGCTTATGGACGATCCTGAGAGGATGGATGAAACCCTTCAGAGGATTATTGCGAACTCGGGTAGTAAAAGTCTAACGGCCAATTCTTATGACGATGTGATGTAATTAGCGTGTGACATGTGTAGGCACTCCAGGCGAGCCCCCCTCCTAATCCACATTTTTATAACGGCTCGGCCTTGTTGTGCGGGTACGACCATGTTGCGAACATTACATCCCATCTCATGTGGTGGTTAATATCTTTTGGTTTGTTCGAGGCGGAGCAACCATTTACAGTCTTTCCTAAACTAATGTTCTGTGCATTCCCATTCGGCGCAACATACCAAACGAGCTTGAAACTCAAACCTACAAATCTATGGGTGTCGCACTCGCCTCGTATTCGAACACCCTACGCAACAGCCTCGTCAACCACAATTTCTTGAGCGCATCGATCATCGCATGGCAATCCTTGAACAGTCCTACTCGAGCTGATGCTTGGAAGACACAGCGATCAAGGTCGAGGCAAGGAAATGGGCGGTCGACGAAGCCGGGAAACAGCGGCACGTATTCTGTACCCTCCGACTTCAGACCATAGAAGTTGTCGCTGAACTGGAGCTGACGCAAGCCGTGCGATAAGAAAGATTGTCTCGGGGTCTTTGAGACACTCGATGTCGACTGAAGGAAGAGAAAGTGTGCGCAAATTCAGGCACTGGTTGGCGAGGTAGAGGACGCTGGCGGGGGATACGAACGAGCTGGGATGGGGCACCTCCAGTCGAAGATCTGTCAGCATAGGCCACGCTTCCGCCATCCTGTGGAGCTCTTCGTCTGACAAGACGAGTGTCCACTTACGATGTGCCCTTAGATGTACTCTCTCGAGATCGTGCATGTCCAGTAGAGGTTCGAATGCGGTGAGAAAAGGACCTTCCGGTAGGGAATCCCCGTTTGAATGCGAACCCCTGGGTGTGCCCATCTTGATCTCACGCAAAGATGCGCTGTAATTGGCACAAATTGCGGTCGCGCAGCGGTGGCACAGCTCCGGGGTGCGACCTATGTACCATTCAATTTTGAACTCGAGAAAATGAAGATGTGGAGCAGAGACCGCCTTGGCCTCGAGGAATTGTGCCAACTGCGTTGCTGAGCCATACAACCGTAATTTGCGCAATGACTGGAACGGTTGGTGAGCACGGAGGTAATCCGACATCTCGTCTTTACGATGAAGGGAGAGGGATAGGTCAATGAGATTTGGCAAAGACGCTAAACCGCGAAGCAGATTGAAGTCCACAAGAGGCTCCCAGCTGTCGAATACGGCGCGCGTCAGGTTGTTGCACTGATTACGCGGAAGAAGGTCTGAGGGCAGACCAAACAGAAGGGGTACATCTGTGAGTGAGACATCGCGATCCTCCAAAGCACCACTGGAGCGGCGCAAGACTAAATTGAGGGCTAAATTTGTCCTTTTATGTTGTGGATTGCGAGCGACGGTGTTGCGCCAGATATTTACGCGCAGGACACGAAGCGATGGTGCTACGAGAAAGAGGATGGACGGATCGAAGGCATGCCACTCCTGGTATTCGATCTCTTCGATATTCGGAAGCAGCGGTTTACCCTCAGTGAGTCGGAAGAGTTGTACGAGAGCTGCAGGCTCCAGTTTGGAAGGTCCGAGCCTGGTCAGAATGCGGACGCGACGTGCATATTGTTTGAAACGCGTCCACTCTTCTGGTAAAATCTCCTCCCCCAACAGCTTGTATGGGTTGTCAACGACCGTACTATATGGCGAAAGAAGAAATAAGGCTCACCCAAAGCGGCTTGAACGTAATCTCAGTATCTGTATCGATGGCCACTCTGTCTTCGGCTTTTACGAAGTCGAAGAACATGAACGCGGATAGCAACGCGAGGAGGTTCCCAATGTCATCCAGCTTCCGCCACAAGACGTCCAGTGCAATACCAGACAATGCTCTGCAAGAGCGAGCCGTGCGCGCTAACGCTCTGAGTTTGACCGCATCGGGTCGCCCAGACCTGGAAGTGTCATTCCACGGATCGAGGGAGCGGACTACGTCCAGGAGAACGTCGTAATTGAGTGTAGGCGTGTTTGGGTCTTGCATGACTGCCTATCGGAGTCAGAGGCAAAGGATGTCCTGGACAGAGGTATGTCTTGGCTACCGTGTCCCTTGCTGTTCGGATCAGTGCTGTCAATAAATAAGTTGTTGCTCTACCACACTGGACCGAATTCAGCTCCTACGAGGCACAAATGACAGGTCGCTACCCAGGCAACCACGTTGCGCTTATGAACTCACATGCATCCATATAGGCCGTCACACGTTGTATTGTACATCCCAGACGTTAAGCGACATCCCCCGTTCCCGAGACCCTATCGTGTCGTCCATTCGTCGGCTTGTCCCCATGTCCCCGGGCACTCGTCAGCAGAGACGCCTCAGTTAAAGACCTTCCCTTTTGGGAAACAATCGCCGGTGTGGTCTCTATCACGGCTTCCTACGAATCGTGGCGGAGCAAACATTTACAGTCTTTCCCGGATACAAGGTAGTCCACCCAGTTGTCGCCTGGCCCTCGCCTTGTAGAAGAGTCTACTGTATCCACATGACCTTCTGGAATGACTTAAGCAATAATATACCTACGCGCAAGACGTTTCACAATATCTTTTGTCGACCAGAATCCTTTGATATCGTGTCAGGTTCGAGTTCAAAAACAATGTTCTGCGCATTTGCATCCAGCGTGACATGTCAAATAAGCTTGAAGCTCAAAGATATCAATATATGGTCGTCGCACTCAGCTCGTGTTCGAACACCCTACGCAACACGCCTCGTAAACCGCAATTTCTTGAGCGCATCGATCACCGCATGGCAATCCTTGAACAGTCCTACTCGAGCTGATGCTCGGAAGACACAACGATCAAGGTCAAGGCAAGGAAATAGGCGATCGACAAATCCAGCCAACAGCGGCACAAATTCTGCCATACGTTGCGACTTAAGCCCATAGAAGTCGTCGCCGACCTCGAGCTGACGCAAGCCGTGCGATAGGAAAGGATATGTCTCGGGGTCTTCGAGACACTCGATGTCGACGGTAGGAAGAGCGAGTGTGCGCAGATTCGGGCACTGGCTGGCGAGGTAGAGGACGCTGGCGGGGGATAAGGACGAGTTGGCCGAAGGCACCTCCAGCCGAAGATCTGTCAGCATCGGCCACGCGTCGGCCATCCTGTGGAGCTCTTCGTCTGACAAGACGAGTGACCATTTACGATGTGCCCTTAGATGTATTCTCTCGAGATCGTGCATGCCCAGTAGAGGTTCGAATGCGGCGAGAAAAGGACTTTCCGGTAGGGTATTACCATTTGAATGCGACCCCCTGGGTGTGCCCATCTTGATCTCACGCAAAGACGCGCTGTAATTGGCACAAATTGCAGCCGCGGAGCGGTGGCACAGCTCCGGGGCACGATCTATGTACCATTCGATTTCGACCTCGAGTGAATGAAGATGCGGAGCAGAGACCGCCTCTGCCTCGAGGAACGGAGCTAACTGCGTTGCTGCGCCATTCAAGCGTAGGTTGCGCAACGACTGGAACGACTGGTGAGCACGGAAGTAATCCGATAGCTGGTCTTCACGATGAAGGGAGATGGATAGGTCAGTGAGATTTGGCAAAGACGCTAAACCGCGAAGTAGATTGAAGTCCATCAGGGGCTCCCAGCCGACGAACGCGGCGTGCGTCAGGTTGCTGCACTGATTACGCGGAAGTAGGTCTGCGGCCAAACCAAATAGAAGGGGTACGTCTGTGAGTGAGACATCGCGATCCTCCAAAGCACCACTGGAGCGGCGCAAGACCAAATCGAGGGCTACATTTGTCCTTTTGTGTTGTGGGTCGCGAGCGACGGTGTTGCGCGAGACGTTCACGCGCAGGATACGAAGTGATGGGGTCACGAGAAAGAGGATCGATGGATCGAAGGCATGCCACTCCTCGTATTCGATCTCTTCGATATTCGGAAGCAGCGGTTTACCGTTAGTAAGTCGGAAGAGTTGTACGAGCGCTGCAGGCTCCAGTTTGGAAGGTCCGAGCCTGGTCAGAATGCGGACGCGACGCGCATATTGTTCGAAACGCGTCCACTCTCCTGGTAGGATCTCCTCCCGCAACAGCTTGTGCGGGTGTTCAGCGACCGTACAATATGGCGAAAGAAGAACTAAGACTCACCCAAAGCGGCTCGTACGCAATCTCAGTATCAGTATCGATGGTGACCCTTTCTTCAGCTTCTATGCAGTCGAAGAACTTGAACGCGGATAGCAACACGAGGAGACTCCCAATGTCGTCCAACTTGCGCCACAAGATATCCAGTGCAATATCAGACAATGCTCTGCAAGAACGAGCCGTGCGCGCCAATGCTCTGAGTTTGACCACATCGGGCCGCCCAGGCCAAGACGTGTCGGTCCACGGATCGAGGAAGCGAAATACGTCCAGAAGAATGTCGTAATTGAGTGTAGGCGTAGGCGTGTTTGGGTCTTGCATGACTGCCTGTCGGAGTTTCTTGAGGTAGAGGCAAACGATGTCCTGGACAGAGGTAAAGTCTTGGCTACCGTGTGCTATTCTGATCAGGGTTGTCAATAGCTAAGTTGTTGCTCTTCCGCACTGGACCTAAGTCAGCTCCCGCGAGTCACAAATGGCCTTGACAGGTCGCTACCGAGGCAATCACGTTGCGCGTATGAACTCACCGTATAGGTCATCACACGCTGTAGACGCTTGATCTGGCCTTCGTCAACACGTGTGTACGTTGTTTGAGGTATATATATGATACTGTGCCCTCGTCGGCAGACCCCCCAAGTCGGCAATTGCATGGTATCTCCCTCCATAGTACTCGATTACCTTCATGGGTTTCGTATGCCTGCTTTCATTCCCCAGCTTGAACGAAACCGAACGGTGCAGTGCTTCTGGAGCCCCTTCCTCAAGACCAGCTCAAGCTGTTGTCACGCTGGTGTGCGCCTCGACTGCAATGGCTTGTGTCGGAGTTTGATGTTTCGACCAGTAAGACGCCACGCTGGCGACGTCATTGTAATCTTCGAGTTATCTTCCCGTAGAGTCCTCGAACGTTAGCCTAGAGGACTTCGAAATTGTCATGCGTGATGGATCGTGATGGATGTGTTACTTTTACGTGACTGCCGACTTGTGGGGGTCTGCCGACTACCCGGGACGGCACAGTACTGGAAATCAAATAGCAACCTCAAGTCGTGCTTCAGCTTCATAGGTCATGGTCCCGTCAGGATAGATTTTGAAAACACGTAACTTGCTCACCTACCTTTCAAATAGGTGCATCTCATATCATGGTATGATGTACAAGCAGCCGCGGCTGTCCGTGGAGTCCAACCGCCGCAGCAATGCCACCACCGTGAAAAGTGTCTTTCGCTGCCCTGGAGTGCACAGTGTTCGCCTCCCAGCAACGCTTTCCGGGGGGCCTTGCTGTAGCGAGCTCGTGTATCACAGCACAACGACACGAGGTTACGGAAATGGTTTTAATGTGGGTCAAACCGGTGCGTACACTGTGCTTTACCAGGCAGTCGCGAGCCGGAGTTCTCGGCATGCTGGCCTTTCGAACCAATAACGAAGGGTTTGTCGACTCGGGGTGTCTGCGTGGTAGAGCGCAGTGATATCTTTGGGACACTGGCAACCTCGTCTCGTACTCATCTGCATCGATGTACCACCCTGCCCACTCCCTTCACGCGATGTTGTGGGAGGTAAGGAGGCCTCAACCGAGCATCTCATGACATATGTCAAACAGACTAACCTGCCACAGTCGCAATGGGCACCCTTGCCCTGAAGCATCGCCGCGGCTATACGCACAATCGTGATGTGAACTATCGACAAGTAGAGCGGTGGCGGAGGTCTGGACTAACTTGCAATAAAAGGACTCGTGAGCCAGAAGTATCCATCGTGTTGTCCGCAACGTCTTTGCATTCTGCCAATTCACGTCGATTTCTCTGCTCTATCTTTATACCTGCACAGATATTTCCCTGCAGTATGGCGCCTGTTCTTCTGGACGTTCGTGCTTCCTCTAGCTGCGCATCCAGTTCACAAACCCGCCCAGCAGGTTTCAGGTCCCAGTCTGGCGTATATCGTCCTGGGAGGATTCGTTGTAGTGGTAAGCGTGATTTTGCGAAAGCGGAGCATATATCGACAGGGACACTGTCAATGTCCTCGCAAAGGGCCGTCAGTCGAACTCTACCGAGTCGACGCCACGGCGAATTTCGCGCTTTGGATGCAGGAACATCTACTTTGCTCATTTTTTCCCTTAGTTCAGTATGGTTTCATTGCTCGTAAAAGAAAAGGTGTGGTTCTCGATTCCTCTGCCCTGGCTCTTTTAACGAATAGCGGCGTCGTGCAGTTGTATATCAACGAGGTTGTTCTGGGAACCGCCTTTGGCGTGATTATTGGTCCTCATTGTGCCGGTGGATTCGACCCCAGGTCTTGGGGAAGTCAAACGCAGAGGATTACACTCGAAGTCATGCGGATCGTGCTCGCCACCGGTCTGTTCGCTATTGGTGTAGAACTGCCGCGCGCGTACATGGCAAAACATGCGAAAGGCTTGCTAGTCATGGTCGTACCCACGATGGCATTCGGCTGGGTGATCGTTGCAGGTCGGTTTGTCCCACCGAGAATTTGACTTTATTACTCACGCATTATTAGCGGCCATATACGGTTTATTCCCCGGCTACGACTACATTTCTGCCCTCGTAGTGGCTGCTTGCTTGACGCCAACCGATCCCATCATCAGCGCAGCTATTGTTGGTGGGTGTACGCTGTCACTACTACTTGCGTCTGATCTCAATTCGGGACAATCAGGTGGCAAGTTCGCGGTCAAGCATATTCCCGTCAACTTGCACCATATCATATCCGCTGAGTCGGCAGCTAACGACGGCTTTGCCTACCCCTTCTTGAGCATATCAATTTATCTCACCGTCGATAGTTCCCGTCGGCAGGCAATCGGTGACTGGTTCCTGGTGGGCTGGTTATGTATGTCTTCACTGAATGTCCTTTTATTATTCTAACACACCCATAGATCAAGTCATTTTGGGCACGGTACTTGGGGCGGTACTAGGCGAGCCGCGGACCTCTGCCGCTGTACATATGCTAACTGCAGCGTGACGGCAGGTCTCCTGTTTCGTCACCTCATGAAGTTCTCGTATCGCAAAGGCTTCATAGACCGCGAGTCATACGTGGCCCAGTACCTTGCCTTGGCACTTCTCACTATCGGGATCTGCAGTACCATTGGCAGTGATGACCTCCTCGGTGCATTTGCAGCTGGTATGACCATCCACACAGGCGTGTCCTTGCTGTTGATTTTATCGCAGGTACTGCCATCAACTGGGATGGCCGTTTCCACGACCAGACCGAGAAAGAAGTCTTCTCGTCTGTGATCGACTTTCTGCTCAATTGCGGTTGTTTCATCTATATTGGTGCTTGGCTGCCATTCGAGCAGTTCAACTCGCCGGAATTGGGCATCACGCCTTGGCGTCTCGTTCTCCTGTTTATTGCCATTGTCTTCCTTCGTCGCATCCCTCCATTGCTGCTGTTGTACAAATGGGTACCAGAGATTGCCAACTGGCGTGAAGCTCTCTTCTCGGGACATTTTGGTAGGTATTTCTCGGATGTCGCAAGATAAGTGTACTGACCTTTATTGCAGGCCCTGTGAGCAGAAGACAGAGCTTATGATATGCTGTACTGAAAGTCTCTTAGATGGGCGTCGGAGCCATTTTTGTGTCCACTCTCGCTCTGACCAGGCTCCCGACGCCACAGTCTCCGCCGAAAGATCAAGCTGAGCATCTTGCTGCAACTCTGCAAATTATCGTATCTTTCGTCGTCTTGGGGTCTATCATCATTCGTGAGTATTATGTTGTATTCCATGATTCCGACTCAGTTTCCGTTCCAGATGGCCTCTCTATACCGTTCTTCACCCTCGGGGAGAATGTCAAGACACGCACGCTATCCATCACTCGCACCTGGACGTCCCGTGGAGCCACTACTCCCGAATGGTTGTTATCAGTCCGCAGCGCGCCTGCGCACGGAGTCACGCACCGGGATGCGCATACGATACCCGAGGGTGGGCGAGCGAAGATGACAGACCATGTGGCAACGAACATCGCCGAGGGGCAGGATGAAGAGGGACAGCATACACTACTCCACAACGGCGGTGCGTCTTCTATCAAGTCGTTTTCGGGAGATTCGGGGAGCTTTGGCTGCCCGCACCACGAGGCCCTCGACAGCCTGGTATCTTCAAGAAATGCTAGCCGCGTAGGTAATTCCACCCGCATTTCGGATGACTCTCACTCATCACCCACCAGGTCAAAATCATCGACGAAAAGGCAGCCAGTATTGGTAGGGCAAATCAGGGGCAACTCGCTGAAAGCGGAGTCCGCACCCCGCGGAGCGTCCATTTCCCGCGCGACAGGCAAGATCCGATTCGCAACTTGGAGATGTCTGAAGATGAGATTCTCAACTTCCCATCTGGAAGCGCATCGAAGAGGTCGATGCTCTTCTCTGCCCACCATGAGTCCTCTCAGGATGGGATCTTCGTCGACGCCACAGGTGCTCGTGGCCACGAGGGGGGAAGCAGACCGGCGGTCGAGGCTCAGCAGAAGACGGATTACGTTCCCGCAGCGCAATAAGACTAGCTGGAGGCTCCATCGGAGTCACGGTTAATTGGTCAATACTCTGATTAGGAACTGGTCCTGAACTGTCATTACTTCCGCGCACTTGTGTCACAACCCATGAACAGAGATTTTGTTGGTTCCGTGTTGGCTCTACTCGTCGCCGTTGTAGTGAGACTCATAGAAGATAGGGTTCTCAGTGGACGAGATGTTCCGTGTACGTGCCCACTAAGCAGAAGGAAATTCCTTCGGACATTGGTGTGAGTTCAGTCGAACGGACGTATCACCAATGTACCGGAGATAGTGAATAGGCGGACGCGTTCTGTACTTATATTCCTTGGAAAGAGTCGATCAGTACGACAATGGAACATACCAGTGGATACAATACTCCATTATGTCTACGCAAAATACAACAGCCACCCTCTACTGAGATCGAGATATATCGAGATAAATAGTACGCATTCCAGTCATGCTAGTGCTATCTGCCCGTAAGTCGGATCTCAAGCCAGCGTAATGGTGGGAACATAAATGCGGCAAATGCGGCAGAAAGCTAGCAGCAAAGAAATAAAACGTCGTCAACTAAACAAGCAGAAGTATAAACATCGTCGGTATACGTACCTCGAAGCCAAGATCTGCGCCGTAACCATCCGCACCTGCGTCCATACCGAGTGGCCCTGTATACCAGACCTGCAACGAAGAGATGAGTGACTGTATGCGTATCAATATGGTACTACATACTTGAGACATGCCAACAACAGCGCCCGCAACGCCGAAGCAGCCCGCAAGAATTCCAGCGAAACCTATCGGTAGTCTTCGCCCTATGTCAGATAGGCACCAACTTCCAGCTGGAACGACTCACTTGCTAGGCGTATCGTAGTCATCCAGGTTATACCCGCCGAGCGGACCATTCTTCCTGCGGAAGATAAAGTGTTCCTCTGCGACAATAACGATGAAGAACGCAGTCCAGTAGCTCAGGATGCTCAGGAAGTTCGACAGGATCTCGGAGAAATGCTCGCGCCCAGCAACACCCGCGACAGTGTACGTGACGAATGCGAGGAAAACCCACACGAACCGCGGCACAATCGCGAACGGGCGCCCGAGCGCTTGTACGGAGATGCCAGCGGAGTAGGTATTCGGGATGTTATTCGCGCTGAAGGGCAACGTCAAAGGACAGCAGGAAGAAAGGAGGAAAGATGGCACGTACACCACAGAGAACGCGAGCAAGACAAGAACGAACTTTCCTCCACCCTTCCATGGCGAAAGGACCTGTGAGAGCAGACCTCCCGTATCGCCGGCCGCGATGACATCCGTAAAGGCAGGGTCACTGATGGTCATGAGTGTAGCACCGAGGATCTCGACGAAGCAAACCGGGACCATAAGGCCAAAGAAGGTGAGGAAGAAGACCTTGAGAGGCGGCGTGTCCGCAGGTAATCTGCAGTTGTAATCCGCGGCTACCGGCGCCCACTGTAGAAGACATGGTCAGAGCTGGCTATATGCGCTACTAAGGGAGGAAGATACATACACCAGAGAAGGACCCGAATACGATGCCGCCGAAGGTCAGGATGTCGCCGGAAAGTGCCCGGCCGGTCGCCTCAAGCGGCTTTTGCGTATTGATGTCGAAGCCGGCGCGGCCTCCAAGACCCCATAGGAACAACATCACGATGCTCATGATCATCCACGCGTATCGTTCGTATATATGCACCATCTCATACCCGATGAAGCATGGCACGAGACTGCATATACCGACAATGATGATGCCTACGACGAGCGGAAGCGTCCCAGGGTTGATGGAGGCAAGCGTCTCACCACCGAGGATGACAGCTGTGACGGAGAAGCCAAGCCTGTTGAAGGCACGGTTCGAACACAAATCACGGTGATGCCGCGATGCGAATACTCACTGAGTAAGAATATTGAGGATGGAGTAAATGATGCCGCCAGCATAGCCAGAGCTATAGCGAGTGATGATCATCGTGCGCAAGCCAGTCTTCGGACCAAGCGTGCTGATGAATGCCACAGAGAGGGCACCCAGTGCACCGAAGCACAAGATGGTGGCAATGGCATGTCTGCGAGCATGGTGTCAGGCAAGTGAAGAATATATTGCATCATGAGGACTCACGGGAGAGTCAGCGAATAATACTCTTGCGCCAATACTCCAATTGGAATTGTCGTGAGTACGCAGTTGACCGAACTGATGCCACGTTCATCATGACGTTCGAGCTGCATGCCAGAAAAGGTTTACTGACCACCACATCAAAAAGCTTTGTGGGGGATCAGCACACGACCAAGAGGTTTCGCCGACAATACGCACTTGTTGTACATGTTCTTCGTCGATCGCTCATCCTCTGGCACACGCTCTACTCCCCTCGCCTCGACGCCGCTCGCGAAAATACGCTCAAGGATTGGTCCAAAGCGACCATAGCGCTTGACGATGGCAGTCTCGGGAGACCGCTCAGGGAGGGCGTCGACAGCAGCCGAATCGACAAGGACATTCTCCTTGTCGTCTTCGAAGGAGGCGCTCTGGCGGGGGGACATGAGGGAGAGAGGCGTGGAGGGGAAACCCGCCGACGCAGGGGACGGCGGAGTAGATATGGCGGGGCGTCGATAACAGTACCGAAGCGAATATCTTAGCGCGCTCCCCCCGCAAGGCACGCTCGATCGGATCACTCGATCACTCAAATTTTGCCTGCGTTTGGTGCGGGCGGCCCTCGCCCACGTGCTACTGCACAGCAAGCACCATATTACACACAACTCACCGGTCATTCACCCGCCTTGCATACTTCTAATTCGCACCGTTGCAAACGTTGTGTCCAGGGTTATCTACCAGCCATAAATACATCGAGCTCAGGCACACAGAGGGCGCACCCCTACGCTGGCGGCTTGTTGTCTTTTTGAGCTGCCAAACGCTCCAGGTCAGACGCGCGACCCCGCAGCACATGGCACGCGACGTACCCATCGTTATCCGGTCTCCCAGGGACAGCGCGATGCCCTGGGTCTTGCTTCTGATCCGCACATGTCCAATGATAGTCCCTGCCTCCGTTCGTTCCACACTCAGATTCGCCAGAGCGTCCTCGCCTGTGCCTAGATTGAGTGCATCGCCTACAATCACGGAACAAAGTACTCACCGAAGAGACTTCGCGCGTACATGTTCGCTGACAGGAAGTCGCAGTCGCCGGACACAGCGCCCTCGGGCGTCAAACATGACATATTGGTCGACTTCATGACATGTTGCAGGTACTCCCGTGGGTCGCTGTGTTCCACTAACATCAGCGCGGGGCGCGGAAATGTGACATTTGGCACATACGAAATAGACGTTGACACATTAACCCTGTTCTCCCATTCGAACTCTGTCCACATGCTCCGGAACTAAAGATGGATTTCAGTTAAGCGGGACTAGACCACTGAGCGGCGGCGCGTCACTCGCCTGCGCCTCGGTGCAGTATGCAGGCTTGATGTAGTCCATGATGTCGATGTGGATATCGTTCAAGATGACGCATTGTTCTGACATGCCTGGGCCTTCCCAGAGAATGCTGCCAAAGATAACACCAGTTTCTGTTGAGGATACCTGCACGCCACTGTCAGTGCTTCCAATACAGTCCCGGCGAAGACGGTAATACCTTTATCGTTGCCTTGATGCTCTGGAAGCTATGCGGAGCAACGGTGTAGACAGAAGGTCGCTCCACCAGCTTCAGGTCGCCCAATGTCGCAAAGTCCAGGCACAGGTTTTGCAATGTGTCAGCGGTCTGGTTGACCAATAGTACGTCTGGCGAAAAGGACATTAGTTGCGAAGCTTAAAACGTGGTGGTGGTCATACCGAGAAGGATATCGAATCCATGGACCTTGACATATGCCTCCGCATATATGGGGTCCGAGAAGCCTATGCATCAGATCTCAGGTAAATCCTTTCTGAAAGTAATGAAAACCTTACCAGTGAGCTGTGTGATGCGGCTGAGGTTAGAGATGAAGTCCTCCTGCACTTCGCTTGAGCCTGTCGCACGACCGACATCTTCGGCATCCTACATGTTAATATTAGGCACAGATTTGCGTGAACGAAATGAGCAGACCCCACGTCGATCATATCGTCCGCTGGCTTCTTTGAGAACTGACGGAAGGTCAGAAGATCGTCGACCTGCACGATCTTCACCTTCGCAGACTCCTGCTCCTTCTTCTCTGCGGCCTTTTTCTGCAAGCACGAACATCGCATGACGTCAGGACACAAAGGGAAAAACAACCGAATGACAAACCTCCTGTGCTTGCAGCATCTTGGAGTACGCAGACCGGGTATCATTCAAGAAGATGTCATGTACAATAGGCTTCTCCTGCAGCTCACTGAGCGTCTGAATGCAGTTCATGATCCGCTCGTTTGAATCCTCGTCAATCGGGACGGAGACGAACTTGGATTGCCCAACGCGAATGACGGAAGCCATGATCAGCATAGCCTACAACAACCAAGCACATCTACGTCAGTACGACATTCCTGAGCCAGACAGACAAACGGTTACCTCCGCCTTTATCATATTGGCTTTCTTCAGGTCATTGCTAACTTCTATGTACCTCAGCACAAGCTTGGTCAAAGACGAGGCCAGCACCGCGCCAGTGAAGAAGTCGCCGCCAAGAATCAGAGCTATACAACTATGTGTTAGGGAAGGATGGGACTCAATAGCATATATAACCTACTTCGGAGAGGCGGCTTCGCAGCAGCCTTCACAGCCTCTAACCGCGCGTTCGACACACTTGTGAACGCCGTTTCCGTCGCATACGTCCCGTCGGCGAGCACGCGCGGCTTCGTAGACTCGGCTTTCGGCTGGCTTTCTTCCTCCTCCTTCTTCTCCTCTTCACCGCCTGCCTCTTCCAGGAGCCGCTGCTCGGACGCTACAATGGGAATCTCGCCAAGCACCTTGCGCAGCTCGCGGAAGACTTCCTGGATTCCGGACGCGCCCTCTGTGTACTCGCCGAGGATCCAAAGCACCCCGCGGTACACCTTCCCAGACTTGATGTCCCCGAGGGTCTGCGTGAGCTTCTCGCAGATGGCAGTACGCAAGGGCGGGAATTTCTCGACCACCTCTCTGCATGACCCATCGTCACGCGATTGTACGAGGATGTGCGTACGCGTATACGCACCTGACAAAGGCGACAACATCGAGGGCAGAAGGATTGTTAGAGTCTCCGAGGAAATCCATGAGGGCATGGACCACGCTCGCAGCTACCTCTGAGAATTTGACAGCGCAAACGTGGATGGACTGAATGAGGAGCTGTCGGTACTCTGGTGCCTAGGGAGAGGTCAGCGTAATCTTTGAGATGTTGCAAGCTCCCTTACCTTGTCAAAGTCCTGCTCTTGCGTTTTCTGCAGCTGCTTTTTGAAGAAGAGAACAACCTCCTCGACATTCCTGCTCGTGACCATGTTGAGCACAATGTTGATCGCCTTCCGGCGAACATCGAGGTCGGCGCTATAAACTGAGATCAGCCACGACAATGGCGGTGTATTGTACACAACGCGTACCTGGACAGAATTTGCAGGATGTCCATAGTAAGTGGGTCCAAGACATGACCGTGTTTCGCGCGCAGCGTGTCCAGGCGGTCGAGGACAATGAGTTTCGCATTGTTGTCCGACTCCTTCAGAACGAGTTGAATGTAGCAGTGTGCGGCGGCTGCGTCACCGTCAGGCGAAGGTACAGTATGTGCGAAGATAACAACGTACCTTTGATAGCAGCAGGATTCTGAGTGAGATTAGTCAAGGTTGTCGCAGCTTCGTATTTGACAGCATGCGAGGACGCGTTCAGCAGCTCAGATATCAGCAAGATGTACCGAGACTGTAGAACGCATTTGAGCTAGGTCGCCGCGTGTTATATTTCCTTCACTTACCCTGTAATGGCTCTCTTTCTTGCAGTCGAGCCGGATGACCTCAATGATACTCATCTGCAACAGCTCGTCCATGGCTGGGATTTGATCGAACACCTGGACGATATACTCCACGGCCTTTGGCATTGCACAGTTTGCGAGGAACACGAACGCGTTCCGCTTGCACGTCGCGTCCGACTCCGCAGCGAGGAAAGTCTGTATGAGCTCCGGGGCATCGGGTATCAGGTGCTCGAATTGGCGGTAGATGGAGTAGATAGCAAAGACGGCGTTCTTGCGGACGTAAGAGTGCCTGTGCTCGAGGCATGCGCGGCATGTGGGGATCAGCGGCTCGAGGAGTTCTGCCTCCTTGGAGATTTTCTGAAGGAAGCGAAGTGTCGCGCCTCGGATGTACTCGTTCGGGTGTTGCTGCACGAATAGTCACTCGACTGCCTAAAGGATGCCATACTCACATGAACTCACAAGGTCATTCCGGATCGCGTTACTTCACGCATAGTAAGAATGTGAAGTAGAAAGCAGAGAGAGCAAGGACGTACACGACAAGAATCATCTCCTGCTTCAGCTTACCGTTGTCGTCATACTTCGGGCACACTTCCCAGTAGAAGTGTAGCAACTTCTTGAGCTGCTTATTCCGCGACGGCATGACATATTGGATGATGGGCATGAGCAGTTGCGGCTGTGTTTATTCCCGCGTTCAGTGCACAAAACCCACTACCCTAGACAGTTGAATATACCTGATGGTTCCCATTAATTGTCGAGACGATGATCTTGCGTAGCGTGTCTAGCTTGACCTCGTCAGAACCCTTCTGAAGGGCGGTCCTGAGGTCCTGAGTAGACGGCGTCTCGGAGCTGTCCTCATAGATGATAGTGTAGCAGGAAGCCTCAGCCGACGCCATTATGAAGGGATTAGAGTGTGTTGACTGAACAGGTACGGCGGTGTATGCTACGCAGCCCACGTGGAGATCGGTGCACACGAGCGCCTACACGCTCATACGTGACCGTCCACCGTTGAGTCCCTCCTTGGACGGCCAGACGCTGGTGTGGCATTTCTGTGAACATGCGGCCGGTATGCCGAATTGAATTTCGGTTGCACACTACTCCTGCAAGCCACCTCCCACGTGTGGTAGCTGGTTGGCTCTTTCGAAGGACCTACGCTGTCCTACTGTCCATATGATACGAAAGTTCTGTCCGAGAAATCGCACCATTGGTCACCGTAGCTCTTCTAGAAATGATACTTTCCTCCAAAAGGTGACGGTCTTACTCAACCTATGATTGGGTTTGATGTGCTTCCAGCTAATTCCATATCATTAGACCTGTTTAACTCCGTGTGTGCTAAGCGGACCCCTGACGCGAATGGGCGAGCCCTAGAAACAAAGGGCTACTGAGGTAATTTGTGGCTGTGATGATGTCCAGCCAGGTCGACCGTTGCGTCCGAATCCCGCATCAGCCACTTGCGCACAAATATTCTCAGGTAGGTCTAGCGATATGGAACCAGCTGTCACACGGGTTCGACTAAATACACCCGATCTGATCCCTTGCTCGCATCGAGCCGCCGCACCGAGCGTGCGTGTATAAAGCCTCGTGCGAGGTCCCCTGTCTTTTGTCCTCAAACCACTACGTTCGCAAACCCGCCCACCACCCTACCACTTCGTTGAATATCCAACATGAAGTTCACAGCTGCCGCCGCCTTCGCTGCCCTCGCGCTCATGACAGCCTCCCCTGTGGGTGCCGGGCCCATCGCTTACGGTGTCTGCCAGACCGGTAAGCACTGTCCCTGCGCTGCAGTTCAATTACACTGACCTTTACACCACAGGCTGTAACGCAGTCGCTGTCGCCTGCTACGCCGCCGCTGGTTTCCAGTTCGGCACGGTCGTGGCGGCTGTTGCGGCCCCGGCAACGATCCTCGCATGCAACGCTGCACTCGGGACCTGCTCTACGATGTGCGCCACTGTGGCTCTCTTTGCCCCTACTCCGTGAGGAATGGTAGGTGAACAATGTTCGTAGCATGGCATTATATTGATATACTGCACTTTTCAGCTCTTAGTGTCGGCGTCGAGTCCGCCATTGCCTGGTTGCACAACATGACTAGCCTGTGCATCGTAATCGTCTTATTCGTGCAAGTGATTTGCTATCGTCCTGTAATATATTGTTGCACTCCACTGGCTCACGGCATGCGCAGTCGTGCCGTCGTCAGTCGTCAGTACAGATAGTCAGCAATTTGTGTACAATATGTCCCATGGCTATCAGCGGACGCTGTTGATGTAGTCACAACTCCCGCTGATAGGCAGAGATCGCTTCTGAGCCATGCGGTGCACGTCCTTCGGTTGAGCGGAGGGCGTACGGAGTTCTTGTGAAATATGAACGCACCGTACTGCATACGTGGAGATAACTGGCCCGACTTGCGCCATCGTCACAGGATGGGGGCATGCCAGGTATCGAAATGACTATTTAAGACTCGTTCCGCTTCATGGCGCCTGCATCGTGTGCTTCTGGTCAAACCTTGGTCGATGACCGTGACCCTTTTACCTATCTTAGTTTGTCGGAGATAGGGCGAACGTTTCTAGCCATTGAACCCCGTCATCTATGTGGGGGTTTGATGGTCGAAGGCGCTGCCGAAAGCAGTTGTGTAGGGCCGTAGACTTCCGGCCTCTTCATCTAGCGTACGTGGTGCCAGGTGCTCATCTCGTAGTCATAAATAGTCTGCCTCCGTGGCTGCATTCACAAATATATCTTTTACTAAATCACAGTCAAGCCTGACTTGGGACCTGTATGCCAATTCTCCTTCAACAGCAAACCTTCGACAGCGAGCTACTGGAAGGAAATGCTGTCTCGTCTCAGTATTTTTGTGTAAGTGTCCGCTGGTCTTAAAATAGACACGGACTCCTCCCACCAAATTCCCCTTATGTTTGCAACCCTAGTGTAGCCCTCTATTGATGTATCAATACAAATGCGTCATTGATGCTAAATGAACCTACGCACCAGCTTTATGATATTCTCTCTCTCGGCATACGGTAGCTGGTATATCTCCTCGCGAGTCATGGATATCACCCGCAATATCAGCGCCTGACAACGCACACCATGATGAACTAACGCAGCACATGACGAACGGATAGCAAACCTTCTGGTCGTCTGGAATGTTGGCCAGCGCCGGCGCAAGCGCAGATGGTATCATGCCAGCAGGTGCTTGAGGCGGTTGTGAATATGAGGCAGGTCCTGACGGGCCTGTCGGAGCATTGAACTGAGGGGCAGAAGGTGCAGGTGCAGGTGCAGGGTAGCCACCAGAAGGATAAGAGGGTGGTTGAGAGGGGTATGTTGGTGTGGCCCCGCGGTGTGGTGGCTGGGACACAAGGTGGGGAGGAATGGCAGAGGCAGGAGGTGCACTGACTGGGGCTGCCGGCGGTGGTGCTTGAGCAGTAGAAGAGGCTGCTGGAAGTGCACCGTATGATGCTAGTGTTTTCTACATGCCAGTGCGAGCAGATGAGCACAAAGGGACCCGATAAGAACGTCTCCAAGGACCGGGTTTGTGAGCATACCTGGATGACGTCCATATTGACGGCGTTGACGTTGACCATTACGGCCATTAACGCATAGGCAATTTGTGGCTGGCTGTTCAATATGACGCGAGCTTGCTCTGGTGTTGTCTTCTGCATGGCGACCGGACATTAGGTTCCTAGAGTGGGGTGCAAGCTGAAAACCAACCTTGAGCTGCAGAAGGAGCTCGAGAAGCTGGTCTTCTTGTAGTGCTGCTTGAGATGACATGTTCGCAAAACTCCTCGTTGGTTGTATATGTGGCTCGTTTCCCGTTATCGCAGCGAGCGTGTTTTCCGAGCCGAGCCCAGTCACTGCACAATGAACGTTCTTAGCCAGTCTTAGGCGCTGACAAGCACCCTCATCTCGATCGTGATCGGCGCAAGTGATCGTGTACGCGTTGGTTCTCCGCACTCTGCGCTGCAGCTTTCAGCTCGACGGGCAGGAACTCCGTTCTACATGTATTTTGTGTTCTCACGACAGCCAAAAGGTCTCGCTGAACACTAATTTATTCGGTTAGCTGACAGATGTCTCATCGTCTGCTAACCAACGACCTAGTATAGTTGCGATGCAGCCATTCTATTCAGGCCGTGCGTGCACAAGCGGAAATACCTGCCCATGAGAATTCAGAATCTCGGCAGCGGAATGCAGTAGCGCTGAGCAACGATTGTCCCCATCTGACTACAAGACGATCTTCCGATATATTCTTTGTATTATTCTTACAACCGCGACGACGAAACAGGTCTGCCAGTCAGGAATTCGCGTTTACAATTCCATAATGTACGGACGGCGGCGAAGGACGCTCACGCTCCAACAAGCCCCGCGAGCTTGCCTTGGGAGTCCAAGCCCACAACGCTGTCGCAGCCACCAACGTGCTGCTGGCCTGGGGGAATCGGTACATGAGTGACTGCAGGGCAGATGCAATCGCAAATTGCGTACTGATGAAGATGTTGGGCACAGTCCTCTGGCCGGTCTTCTCTTGAAGGTAGGCCTGAATCGCGTCACCCTCGTCCAGCTCGTCAAGCCTGATAGAACGCCATGAGCCCCACAGCTAGTATGAGTATTCTAGGACATACTCGTAGATCTTGGTGGGGACGTCAGGGAACTTGGTGGTGAGAAGCTGCTTGGCGCGCTTGCAGTACGGGCACCAGCTCTTGGAGAAAATAGCAATCTTGTTGCTGGAGATAGTGGACTGACGGGGGACACGATAGCAATCAACGATGGATCGCCCGCACGCGTCTAGGGACTCACCTCGACAAGGTCTTTAGCAGCCATGACTTTACGCTGGTAAGGAGAAGGGTTGGAAGAAGATGGGGCAGCCGTTGCGACTGACGATGCGGTTGGTGCTTACAGGATCGGGGGTCTGTGAGAAGAAGAGAGTTGTGAAACCGGAACTGAAGCCTCTATATAGTCGGGGGAGCATCCGAGTCGTCTGTCAGCCCGGGCCTGGCGCGGGCTTGAAGCCTGCAGCGATGACACACTCTCGCGTTATCCGCGTCACGTGTGCGTCATTGCATGGTGCCTTGCCTTTTTGAGCGCGTGCCAAACATAACCATGTCCATCGTGAAGACTGTCTGCAGCGTGCTCGAGCGCATCGCACCCCTCCGCCTCGCGGAGAAATGGGACAACGTGAGTAACGGCGGCATAAAAAGTGTTGCTGAAGTTGAGTTTCATCCAGGTTGGCCTCATCATCGGTATTTTGGGTCTCAGTCATTCCAGGAAACATGCCTGAGCGACCTTCTCGTCCACTTCAGAGGCTCCCCAACAGCGCGCAAATGCCAACCGCGTACTACTTACCATTGAGTACGACTTTGAATCATATCCCTCCCTGCACCGGGCCTAATACTGTTCAAGTTTGACACCAGCCGTATGCGCTGAAGCCCTCAATTCACCCACCGCCATGATTGTGTCATACCACCCGCCAATCTTCAAGCCTCTCTCCGCGTTGACGTTATCCAACCCACTGCAGGGATCGCTGTTGCGCTGTGCTGCCGCGGGAATCTCCATATATACTCCACACACTGCTCTTGATTCCGTCATAGGCGGGATCAACGACTGGCTCTGTCTCGGTGTCAACAACCAGCTCGTCCCAACACGGGATGCATGGCGATACATCGGCGAACCCAACAGCGAAGGCTTGGGCGGCTCAGGCCGCATGATCAAGCTCAGCGAGCCCGTCAGTATGCAGGAATTGCAGCGCAGGATCAAGAGTCATTTAAAATTGGATCACAGTATGCGGCTCCCATTGTCTGCTATTAACGATTTCACCTAACACGACCTATAGTCCAAGTCGCATATACCTCCGCCCGCGATTTGACGAACGTCCAATCTGTCGCAGTGTGCGCAGGATCTGGAGGTT
Source organism: Postia placenta MAD-698-R-SB12 (assembly GCF_002117355.1). Taxonomy (NCBI): domain Eukaryota; kingdom Fungi; phylum Basidiomycota; class Agaricomycetes; order Polyporales; family Adustoporiaceae; genus Rhodonia; species Rhodonia placenta. The sequence goes on along the minus strand of NW_020169832.1, from coordinate 751,433 downwards.
CAGTGCTCCTCGGAGTAGACGCCGATGTCTACTTCACAGGCGAGATGGCCCACCACGAGGTGCTTGCGGCCGTGGCTAGCGGCCACAATGTTATCCTATGTATGTCTCTTTCCATGGGATGCTTTCTACCGGATCTCACCTAGCGTCGCAGGCGGCCACACGAATACAGAGCGCGGGTATCTACCTGTACTTGCTGAAAAATTAGTGCGCGAGCTATCCTTCGACGCGCGTTCTGGAACATCCGAGCCACCAACACTTGATGTACAAGTAAGCAAGGAGGATTGCCACCCTCTTGTCATTGTATAAGATCCTTGCCATACCGAGCTGTACAAAGAAGCACCGGTGCATTTATAGGAGTTGGTCCATGTTGCAGCGTATCTGCACCCGACTGCCCTGCCCACCTTGTTCGTCTGCACAAGATATCTCTCCGCGCCAGTCAGTGCATCATATACAATTGATCTATTGCCATATTTCGGAGGAATGCACACATCGTGAAATGGAAACGCGCAGCGATATATTAGGTTACCGATCAACCTCCCTACGGTACACAGGAAGAGTTAGTATAGAAAGCCTTACCGACAGCTTGGAGGGGCGGGGAAACGTACCCAAATACGAGATCCTGGAAGGAGTGTCGGTCAGCATGCCTGAGAATGCACGCGGCTAAAAGCACTTACCATGGTTCCAATAATGGCCACAACGTCGGCGATGAAGTGCTGTTGGAAAGTGTAAAGCCCCATACATCGATTACCATCGGCGCCGAAGCACTTACATCTGTAAATGAGTAACCATTAGCAAAAAAAAAGAATGACGCTGGGAGAACACGGGGCACGTACGTCTCATCATCATGTCTGCACCTGCCAAATGCGCGAAACCAGGCGCGCGGATCTTGCATCGGTATGGACGATTCGAGCCATCCGACACGAGGTACACGCCCATCTCGCCCTTAGGCGCCTCAATGGCGCTATATGTCTCGCCTGGAGGAACAGAGTAACCCTCACTGAAAAGCTAGGGGCAAATAGAAACTAAGTAGACGCCCTCCCCATGTCATATATCGTGGCAAACCTTGAAGTGGTGGATGAGGGATTCCATGCTCTCCTTCATAGAAGCGCGTGGTGGGGGGACAAGTTTGTAGTCATCCACCTTGTAGGCACCGGTGGGCATCTTGTTCAAACACTGGGGAGGGGAAAGTAAGGAGATTATACCACCGTGAGGTGCGTAGATAGCTCACTTGGTCAATGATACGCAATGACTCTCGGAATTCCTGCACACGACAGAGGTATCGGTCATAGCAATCACCGTTCTTACCGACCGGGACATCGAACTCAACCTAGAATAAATACCATCGTAAGCCCTCCAGTCTAAACCCAGAATGGCACATCATCGTCCAAGTTGAGACGCACCTCGTCGTACTTGTCGTACGGCGCAATCTTCCGAATGTCCCATGGCACACCGCTGCCTCGCAGCATGACACCACTGAAGCTGTAGTCCAATGCTTCCTTCGCCGAGACGCGCCCAATGCCTATTGTACGTTCCTTCCAGATACGGTTACCAGTGACGACCTCCTCGATCTCATCTACACGAGAACCGAACTGCGACGCCCACTGGTAGATGTCCTCCAGCAGTCCATGCGGCAAGTCGAACGCAACGCCGCCTGGACGCACATACGCAGAGTGAAGACGAGCACCTGAGACGCGCTCATAGAACTCCATGAGCTTCTCGCGTTCCTCGAAACCCCACAGGAACGGCGTGAGGGCACCGACATCCATGGCGTGCGTAAGGACAGCCATAAGGTCTGTTATCATGAAATGAGCTTCAAAAGAGATTTATCGTCGAGAAACTTACGGTTCAGGACTCTGGTGATCTCTCCGAAAAGGGTTCTGATCCACTTCGCGCGTTCAGGAACCTCAATGTTAAGTAACTTCTCGACAGCCAGTGAGTAGCACAGCTCGTTCGTCACTATACCGCGCATGAGGTCTGGATGCAACAACAGAATATGTAGAGCATACTCATGGAGACATAGTCGAGTCGATCAAAATATGGCAATGCCTGAGTGTAGGTCTTGTACTCTATGAGTTTCTCGGTTCCTCTGTGGAGAAGACCGACGTGCTATTCGTTGAGCGTAAGTCAAAGAACAAGGACCAGCCCGCACAGATAGTACTGACGGGATCCGCGCGCAACACTTCCTCGCCATTCAGCTCCAAGATCAAACGAAGCACACCGTGGGCAGCAGGGTGCTGTGGACTGTAAAATCACATGTATAAGAGGCATACAAGTTAACTCATGATACACGCATACCCAAAGTTCACTATTTCGCGACAAAATTCAGCAATGTGAATAGGAGTATGCCGCCAACAACTCACCAGTGAAATGCCTCATCTGCGCATCCTTCCTCGTACCTGTCTCCGCAAGAATATCCGACGCGTGAATCCCCTGCAGATCTTCTACCGTATGCGTGTTCAATAGATTTTTCACACCCGCCGTCTGCGCGGTAGCTTTGGGATCCACCACGGGCTCGGCCTGCAGTGCAGCCGGGGTACTCGAAAGGTGACGGCGGTTGGCGAGAAGCGAAGAAGACGGCGAGGACGCCGTGGACAGACGCGGCGCCCGCGCGAGCTGGCGACGGAGGAGCGTCGAGGCCATCGTCGCCGGACTCTAGGTGTATGCTCAAGATATCGTCGTCGACGTTGTCGGTGCCAAACGGAACAGTTGTCATTCGGCGCTGCCGTTGCGTCTCAATATGGTGATGTGCGCTCACGGTCACGTGGGTAAGCGTCATTGCTTCAATCGCGACGCGAGCGCTCGTGAACGTTGGCGAAGTCAAGGTCACTGGTTGGCGCAGCACGCCTTGCACAACTTATACGCAGACAACCTGCATCCAACATTGTTACGAGGGTACTGAGGCCACAACGGGAACATGAAGTATAGCCCAAGCATGCGCGCAATTCTCTTATCGGCAGTCGCCCTGCTCGCCGTCGTGCGCGCGGAGGAGGCGCCATGTACCGCCCATGACGGCGATGACTACTACGACCTGAGTCCCCTCAAGTCGAAGTGCGTAGATGCAGCTCGTATGACATTCATGGAGGAAATTGACACACGCCAGCTCTCCAGTAAAGACTACGAGTTCAAGTCGCCCGACGGCAAGGATTTCGTCCTGAATGTCTGCAAGCCTGTGAACCATGATGTATGGGCCCCGAAGGTCGACAATCCCGAGAATGTCGCTGGATTCACCCGTCATGATCGTGGCGACTTCTCTATTGGGTGAGCATAGGCAGTACGTGCCGCGCCACGCGCAGGAATGACTTAATAGTGTCATAGAGAAACAAACACGACGCTGACAGTCCAGAATGGGCACCCCATGCTAGTCATGACCAATGGGTCTCCTTGCCCCGGCGCAGAGTCGACGCGAGGCTCTACGGCTATCCGATTCATATGCGATACTTCGGTGTTTGAAGCAGGTCAGTCCATGCTCATCGGGAGGTCGGGTCGAAAAAGGAGTGGCTTAGTGCTGGATAGGCAAGCCTGATATTGTGGCGCAATTGCCACCGGACGACGACTCTGCATGCGCATTCTTCATGGAGTGGCGGACCCATGTAGGGCGATCGTCTACTAGGATTTGAATCTGTTGTACTGATATGACGCGATTTCACAGGTCGCCTGTCCTACGCATGAGAAAACAGGCCGCATAGGATTTCTGACCGTCCTCGCAGCTATGTGAGTTGCATTTATTCGGTATCATCAGCGAAACTCGAGTCTGATCAAAAATAGATTGACGACTGCGTTCATGCTTTACATCATTGTGGGAACCTTCTACAAACGTTACGTACTGGAGTTGCGAGGGTTCGACCAAATTCCGCGGCTCTCGATCATCTCGTTTAGCGGGACCATGACATGGGTGCGCGATCGCATCGACCACATCAGGGATCGGTCAAGCGGCGGGGGACGTAGCGGCGGAAGCGGCTATAGGGGATTAGGTGGGGAAGATGAGCCGATGATGCATGGCCCGCCAGGGTACCTGGACGAGCAGGACGAAGATGAAGCGCATGATCTGGAGGCGCAGACGGGCAGTGAGGGCGCACGACCTGCGGGTACGGGCGAGAACGATGTGATTCAATCGTAACGGTAGCTCCGCTGTGTGTCCACGGAATGCTAACAGCTATGCGACGGATTCGCCTATCGAGATAGAAACTGAGAGTAACTAGCACTCTGCCACTTCACGATGGCATCTGGTGACCCGGGTGAGATACACTGCGATGAGCCGGAGAGGCTGAGAGATCGTCGGGTATCGGAACACCGGGACGCCTGGGTATCGATGCGGACTCTGTGTGTGCCCTGGGCAAGGGCGTGTTGGGGGGGTCCTCGAGGCTCGCGCTGCGGGGGTGGGGTCATCTTCGCGCCTGTGATGGAGCACGATAAGGACGGTGCGATGACTGTGTTGTGTCCTGGGCACAGAGGGCGACGAAGACACAATTATTTGTACGCTCTCTTTGGAGGCGGATTGTTTGGAGGCAGCCGGGGCAGTTGGCAGGGTCGAGGGGACAATAGGCTGCCATGGCTGCAGCGACGTCGGGGCGGAGGCAATCGCGGGCGCCTGTGTGCGTGGGAAAGTCGAAACGGGCGCTGAGGGCGGCGAGGACGGGTCTGTCCTGGACGTAATTGAGGATCCGCCACCGGGGGGACTTGGGCATTGTCTTTCTGTTCTCCTCGCCTCCCTGCCCGTCTTTTTTTTCTTTTCTTTTCCTCCGTCTTTTATTCCTCCTCTTCCCTCACGACACATTGCACGACACGACCCACCATGGACCACCACCACCACCACCATCACCAGTCCATGGACGATCCCAATCCAAATTTCCTTCCCCAGACCTATCCGATGTACGCGAATGAAGATGACGGCGCATACCTCATGTACCCTCAGCAGATGCCTCCCTATCAGGTCGTGCATCCCGGCCCTCCTCCGCGTGGGTGCTTTCTGTCATTCTTCATCTCAGCGGACAATGTAGATCTGATGCACCCGCCCCTCGCGTTGCCTTCCTCTGGCCGGCACGCCTACAGGCCAAATGAGCGAGTCGGACCTACACCAGGCCATGCAGTACCAAAGGTCGCTCAACATGATGCCCCAGCAGTATCCCGCACCCGTGTACACCGCGTCGCCGCCTCATGGCGTGATGCCTCTCTCCGCGTCCCCTCCCCCTCAATCACCCAATATGTATGACCCGCTCTCGCCCCCCGTCTCCGGATCGGAGACATCCGCGTCCGGCCCCTACCATCCTTCAAGGAACAGCTCTGCCACGGGCTCCCCCTCCTCGTCCCGTGCTAATTCGCTTGTCCACCGGCACCCGTTGCGGTACAACCCGACCCCTTCCCCCACCAGCTCCTCCGCCGGTCGCCGAAGTCGCGGCCGCTCCCTTTCAGACGACGAAGACATGGGTGGCATACACTCCGCAGAGAACCTCGCTAATACAAGGAAAGAGGCCACGCGCAGACAGCGAATTGAGGCAGAGCAGCGGCGTCGGGACGAGCTCCGGGACGGGTACGCTAGACTAAAGGATGTTCTTCCGGTCTCCAATCAGAAGAGCAGCAAGGTCTCTCTCCTAGAGCGAGGTGAGTCGCAGTCACTATCCTTTGGGGATTCCTCGCTGATCGTCGTTCATCTTCCCCAAGCGTGCAATCATATCACTGCCCTCGAAAAGTCTAACAGACAAATGCAAGCGCGCCTTGCCCAGGTAGAGTCGGAAGTTGGACGACTTCGCTCGCTCAACGAGAAGATCTCTCTCGGCGTCGGTAACACGCCGTCCCCCGGGCAGGTCAATATGGACTCTCGACCGCTGTCGCCCCCGCCTGAGGAAACCAAGGTTCCGGCGCCGCAGCAGCAACATCAGCTCACCTCTGTTGCCGGACAAGAGCCGCTACGGGAAGATTCAGACAGTCCGGCCGCCTCGGAGGCAGACTTCTGATGCACGATGGGCCGTCAACCCGCACTTCCACCGAGTCCCGGACATTTATTCCTATCTCTTCTATCTTGCTGCAATTACAAGTTGTCTCAATTCCAATGTCTATCCATCCTCTCACTACAATGCCACTGCTTCTCGTCTCCCCTTTCTTCACCACAGGGTCTCCGACACCACTCCGGGACGCGCGTTGTACTATTGGCACAGAAGGTGCAGGAAGGCGGGTCCTCTTCCGTAATGAGGCCCGAGTCCACTGGCCGAGCTCGAGGCGCTGGCAATCGCGTAGAGCGCCTGGTGCGCTCACCGTCACACGCGCTCACCCACCCACACGCCACCTTCGACTCGCGCCCTGGCCTCGGCAAGATCCTGCAGCTGGACGCTGCAGGCTGGAGCATTACAAGGAGCCCGTTGCTGGACACCTTCGCGGCTTCGATCCGAGGCAGTCGGTCTCAGACCCACTGACGCTCGTTGATTGACGACCTCAAAGGACGTCGAGCTCCTGCGTATACTCTTGCCACGGCCCGAGCGACTTGAGGGAGGTAAAAGGGTTCCGCGAACCTCGCTGCTGCTGTGCGTCCGTCAGACCCTTGTTTTCCGCTGCGTCACCCTTTCCACCACGCTTGATCTCTTGTTACCCGTAACGAACATTTTTGTAGAACACGAAAGAAACCGTCTACGTTATCTTGGTTTCGCTCACACCATGTCCTGCCTGCGCATTCACGTTCTCACTTTCTGTCATCTTTTTTCTCCCACAACAACACATTTGTAACAGCACTGAGTAATGGATCGCGACGACCATACTGCACAATAGGACATCCGAAGCGAAATCGACGACGTAGCATAATCCCCTTGGCAGCCGTTTCTAGTCAGGAAGTGACCTTCGGAGGCCAAGCCTCCGACCCTCGCCCTGCCTGCAGCCTATGCCGTAAGTGAGGTTTTACGTAGACGTGCCGCTATGCTATTGTAGACGCCTTCTAGTGACATGGCAGGGCATCACCGAGCTACGGCCAAAGGCGGATATTAACGTCTAGCGCAGTGCTGCTGGCAGGGCCGCATTTGCTGACCTGAGGTGTAGACGTAGACATGTCTGATCGCGGAAGTCCGCAGCCTGCGAGCGCATCACCGCGCCCACCAGGCTGATAGACGGGAGATCATCGCAGACGGCGAGGCCGTTATGCCGCTTTGGGCGACCTCTCCTGCGTCGCCGCGCCGATAAGTATCAGTGGCTGTGGAGGTCCCCGGTATACGCTGAACGTGGATCAGCACCAGAGGGCGTAGCCCCCGACCCTTGACTCATACCACCTGTACTCGAGGCACAGTGTGGGCTGTGTATTTGGGTGTGCACCAGTTACGCCCCGCTGACGGAAGTGAGTAAGGTCGTATGTGGTAAGCGCTAGCGTGTGACCCGGCGATCAGCTACAGCGTTTACCTTAGTAGGAGGAGCGGTAGGAAAAAAATAGCAGCGCGGATTCGCAAGGTAGCCGAGCCAGCCGCTGAAGACACTCAGGACATGTATACGTACGCGACGCGCTCGCTCTCCAGGCTGATCTCCAGGAACAAGAGTCAGCCGTGGGCGTCCTGCGCATTAAGCCTGGCGCCCTGCTCCTAGCATGCGTCGACGTTTCCGGGGTGGGTTGCTCGACGGTCGAGATCACGACTGCCTCCGAGGGAACATTGATTGACTCACCAGGTCCATGGGAGAAATCGGTGCCACTCTGCGTTAGACCCTTCGACGCCAGATCTGCAGATGAGACCTGCCCCTTTCATTGTGGGTATACTAAACTCTATCCCGCTCGGACGGCGGCGGCCCGCACCATCTTCGGTCTCAAGGTGGCTAGGAAGTGGTGACCACAGGGTCGGAATGAAAGGGAGACCATTTGGACTCTCACAGCTCGACGGTACATGTGTTGCCGACGTTCTGGTGCGGCGGCTAGTCGCATGAGATAGGGATAGAAATGAACTCACTCAAGTCAATCACTTGTGGATCATGTCCTTCAGCACCAGCGGAGCCGCACACTTTTCATGTGCACGGAGGGGCAGAAGACAGAGCCCGAAGGAGAATGCAGCGCCATTTGCAACATGAAATGAAGTTCCCCGGGATTCATGTCGCCAACATCCCAGCTCATCGAGTCAAAACTCCACAGTAGGGGCGGAAAGAAGTCAGGGGACGGAAGAAGGCCAGGAAGCGAGCTTCTCCCCGTTGCGCATCTGGAGAAAGCACATGTAGCCCAGTGCAGCGTGCCCAGATGACGAACCCACAGCTATCTGGACAAACCTTCCCGGAGATACGGACGCCCCCGGGGCAGCCTCGAAAGGATAGCAGGTTCCGGCCTGGGTGCAAGGGCGTGTCATAACTTCGGCGATCGCAGCCTGGACAGGGCTGCAATGCCAGTCTCCGCGCTTGAGCGCTCGCGCAAGAGGTAGATGTGCATGCTTTCTGGGGCCAATCAACCTCTCTAGGCTGTAGCTTACGGCAGCGGGATCACCACGCGGATACCAACCGGCGGGCTCCCATTGAGTCCGTAGCCGACGACGTGCGCTGTGGCGTAAGCTCTGAGCCCAATGGCGGAGCACTACTGGCGTTTCCGATCATGGGCGTGAGTGGCGTCCCCTGGGTCCCCGTATGAGCGCCCGTCAGAAGTAGCTGCGTGGGCACTTGACTAGAAAAAAGCTTCGTTTCGTAAGGGAAGGCGCACCAGACTGTGAAGCCCTTCATCAGGTGACGGGACGGGAATGGAAACGCTTCCCATGGGACCTCGTGTACTCTCGGAGTCGTGCACATCTCGTATGGACGCCTGAAACAGGGAGGCGCATATGTATCGACATGAAGTATCTTGTCAGAAATAGCCCAGGCAGAGCGCAGATCAATGAATTCAGTTGGTGGCCAAAAGACAAAGCAACTAGTACCGGGGGGAAATAGCAGGCTAGCGGTCCGGCCTAGATTGCGATGCGAAGGCCGTTATCTGCGAGAAGGCAATATAGACGGTAGAGGATCTCCGCTGCGATGGGGACACAATACAGGAAGGTCGGGACGTCTGTCAGTGGAACACCAATCGCAGCCGCGGGGTAGGAACTGATACCGGAGATGAACGCCAAAACGAACGCGCGAGCGGCGACGCCATGGAACGCTAGAACACCGATCCGAAACCACGAGGGCTGAATCGAAGGAAGCAGATTCAGCGTTGTGGCGGTCTTCCAGAGCGTTCAACGTGCATACGAAACTACCTCGGACCCACTGGATATGAGAGGGACCGGTCAGCGGGTCCTGTGGACGGATCATGTTCAATAAGGGTGCCCCGTTCAATTGCATCAACTTGAACAAGCAGCGCCAAGCAAAGAGTGGGCCACCACGGTGTTTGCACGGGCACACTGTTTGGCATGGACATGAATGCCTTCGCGTACATTGCGCCTAGAATTGCGGGATGCGGATGCACAGCGTGAGCGAGCGGATCTTGCAGTCGTCGTCTCAATCTCTCCGACATGTGAAGCGGTTGTGGCGCCCTGCTATGAAGTCATCTGCTAGTATTGTAAGTCTCGAACATGCCCACATTCAGTTCTGCCCAGCACTTACGGCAGGCGCCTCCCCTAGAAATAGGCTGGATATCATTGGATTACTCACCCCAGTCCATGTCGAGCGCGGCAATGAGCTCATGACAGAGGCTACAGCAGCAGCCCATCCGCGCGAGGCGAATTGTCGCCTGTACGTCGGCACGGTGTGTCTTTCGCGGATGCCAACACCAAGATGATATCTTTCCGAATCCAAGAAGCCGCGCTTCACAAGGTTGGTTAACGCCCAAGCGTGACGGCGGTCACTCAGGATCACTTCTCTGAATTTCGTTGGAAATGCGAATGTGACGTCGGGGTCGGGTGTCACGCAGGTCACGTTCGAAGGAGCGAACGTGCCCTGGATCGTCTCATCCAGCGACGGCGGGCTCCCAGGCTACCCTTGCTCCTTCGTTCCCTGCTCCCAGCAGTCCCAGGATCCCTTCACGACCCAGTCGCTCGCAACCAAGTCTCTGGACGTCAAGACAACTGCTGGGCAACGCTCTGGACAAATTGGTCGTCAAATTCGCTCGTTCTAGCACATAGCCGATACACTGATCCTTCACGATGTGGTAAGCATCTCTGCGCGCACCTCCCGCCAAGACCCCTTCCGGTTTCATATCAGTCCATCGCTCTAGGTGCGACAACTGTCTTCTGGTTCTGCCTCTGGTATGCACCGCGCTTTCATGATCGTCGCGAGCCGCAGAATCCTAACCGTATCGTTCGCGCAGCGCCATGGAGCTATGGCTTGGGCAATCGTCATGGCTGTATGCATCCATCAAATCCATGGCGAGTTGTTTCTGAAACTGTTTGCTTTGTAGCTGTACAGTATAGCCGGAGGCGTTTTCCTGCTCATATATGGCGAATACATCTTCTTCACCTCTCCTGAATGGTCCGTACATCGTGAGATTTGCCGTGCTTGCGCTGCTCACGGCACATCGCGCCGACAGGTCGATCTACGGTGGAATTGGCCTCGGCGTTGGCGCCGTAGCAGTCATCAATATGCTCGCTCTTGCCAACGCGAGTCCCTTCATTTTTCACCTCCTTGAACGGTGGCTAATGTCGATGCATCTTGACTTCACCAGCGAAGCTACATATGGACCCGCGCATGCAAATTCCTATGGCCATTCGTCATCGTAATTTCTGCAGTTCGAGCCATCATCATGATCGTCGAGCTTCAACGCGGGTGCGTAGATCTCCTGAATTTCACGCCTTTGGCTTGCTCCTCTCATTTACCGATGCGTTCGCTATTCTGATTCCGCGAGCTGCTCGTTTGATGCGTGCTGATCACCGCCAGCTGCGTATTCATTTTTGTCTGCGGTGCGTGTAAGAATTGGTACCCTTCAGTCGGTGTCCCATCACACCGGGATGTCGACGCACTTGCCGGCATTCCTGAATGGGCACATCCGTACCCCCAGTGTGTATTTATCGATGTTATCCCCGATGACGTTTGATGAGTGCTCGGCCCTTCCCCGGCGCCCCCCGACCGCTCAGGAAGTTTTGTATCATTTTCATGTCCACACTTCGACGCGTTATGGATATTCACTGTGCCTGGCCATACTTACTCCGCTTCTCTTCGAACATTTGTGGTTTTCATTCCCACACCGTGACCCGCATCTACGGCCCATCTGACGCGCGCATATCGCGTTATCGATTTCATTTTACAGAAAGGCAAAGTTCATTTGGGAATGCGAGAACGGGAAGCAGCTATGGCCTGCGTCGGCGGCCTTGGGCTACGGCGGAACGACGAGTATGCCATCCGTGCTCTGCACCGCAGGGTTCCCGAGCCTCTACATCATCTTCATCGTCGCGCTACTGGTGGACCTTGTATTCCAGGTAAGCGGCGCTTGAATTCGAATCACCCAGGTCCCCGTCCCCCGGGCGCGGGCCGCGTGATATGGGACGGCACTGTTTTCTGAACTCCGGGTGACAGATGTACATGTTCTTCATGACATGGCGGTACCAGAAACTTTTGGAGCATTACACGAGCATGAAGCCCTCGATCGGCGGTGAGTGCCCTCCCCATAAGCACGTTCCATGCGCGGTGATTGAGCACACACAACTTGCACAGGTTATTACAACGCTTGAACAACAGAACACCTACGTCCGGCTCGGGGACATTTCATCTGCCCATTGAACATTGTTTCGCTTTTGGCCTGTCTTTGCGCTGCCCTCATTTTCCCGCCCTGTTTTGGGCACGTCACGACCACGCTACGACTTACGACCCCTTAATGACTGACTTATTGCGCTAACTCGACGACATCTCACGACTGTTCTTACCTCGCCTTCCTGATACCTGCTATTGTTTTTACCGCGCGCTACACTGTGTCTTTCCGTGTCGTAACTGCGAGCGCTTGCAGGGCGCTCGCGGGAACAATTACATTGCTACTTTGAATGCATTGAAGCGCCAAATAACGCAAAGTTACGACAGGTAATGAGAGATGCACATGGATAGAGTTCCGTCCGGCGCAGGCCGAATTTGCAGGGCCGCCCATGGCAAAGATGTCGCGACTTCTGTCGTGGGCGGACGAGAGCTGTCGCGAGCCGCTGTGAGGGATATGACGGATTGATCGGAACAGGACAAAGTAGGGCGAGAGCATCCGGACGGAGCGGTCCACCTGCGCGAAAGGGCAAACCGAGGGACATAGAGGACAGACGGCGGCGCGGCGAGGTCCGGCAGGGGGAGATGAAAACAACGCTGCAGGCGCTGAGTTGATGCGGGGCCATGAGGCGTCGCTAAAGGCGTGAAGGGGTGGGTCGGGGTGGGTGACGGGCCGGAGGGCGAGAGTGAGACGGGAAGGTGCTCGGGGGGTGGCGCTGACTGGGCGAGCTGATGGTGGGGAAAGCGAGGATATGCGTTTGGGGGCCTTGGGAGGGGGTGATACGCAGATAAGCTAGCTAGGAGCGATCGATGGAGACAGTACGCGGGACTGGACACGTAAAATGAATCGTCCGCCTGTGCATATGCTCGCTAGGGGAGGGCGCACACCCAGGCGAGCGAGGAGCTGGGTCGACCCGCCCCGTCATTTCCCGGATCCTAGCTCCAGGAGGGGGGGGATCAAGCCAAGATGGTGGTGCATGGGCGTGTGCCGGGGAGGAGCCGCGTGAAGTGAATGGGTGAACAGAGCCCCACAGGACAAAATTTCTCGCCGAATGGACTAGGAAGCAGGGCAGCCGGGCAGGGATGATACGGTTTGCGCGGTCGGGGATGGGTGGTTCATAGAACGGGGGCTAGCGCGCGAGGGCAGAGACGATGGAAGCGAAAGCGGACAGAGGGAAGTGGGAATGGAGAGTGGTCAGCAGCTGCGGAGGAGGGCCTCGGACGATGGGGAGGAGTCCGATGAGCCCTGGCACCGGACGGAGGGCCAGCAGATGAGAAGCAGCCCGAACCATCCTGCCGCGGATGCATTTCATCACACTCTTCCAGTCACGCGCGGACCCATTTCTTTGCCTTTGCGTTCTGTGAAGGCATAACACCAGTAACGCCGTCACGTCACGCCACACGAGGCAGCGTCTGATTGACCTTAGCCCGTCCGTCTCGGGTTATATAGGACTCGCCCTCGTCCCTCCTCCTTATCCCCTCCTCCCCGCTCATCTCTCCCGCCCCCCTCCGCCGGTTTCTTCTTCTCTTATTGTCCCATTGTTTTCTCGCGTCCAAGTCGCAACCGCGAAATTTTGTTGTGCTTTTATCGTGAGTCCTTGCCCTTCGCAACTTCCCTCTCGACACCATCTAACCAATGCTCGCGCGTTTTGTCCCCTTCAGGCATCTGGCTTTTCTGGGTCTCACTTATTAGCATCTGCATCTGTACACTCCCCACATCCTTCTGTACTTTCATCTCATCGGCATCGCACAATGGAGACCGCGCACCTCGAACACGTCCTCGACCACACCAAGAACTCTGACTTCATGGACGCCGCCGCCTTCGGCAACTACGACCCGCTCAACAGCCTCGACTACCTGCAGTACCCGCACTCTCCCTTTGGCGTCTCCTCCATGGGTCGTACGTCATTCTTTGATGCTCATCATGCATCATCTAACAGACCGTCCGCAGTGCCAGTGACGGGATCCCCGCGCATTGGGTTCAACTCGCTCAACCTCTCCAACAGCTTGAACGAGTACACCTACGGCTCCAGCCAGTCGTACAGCACAGGCTCCCCCGCCGCCATCTACCCCGGCGCGCTCTCCAACCTCAGTGCCGGTGAGCTGTCGTCCGACAGCCTCGCGTCTGGCCGGAGTCGCCGCGGTAGCGGCACCCAGTCGCCCGGTCCCTCTGTGCCCCCAGGCTCCCTCGCTGCGGTCCCCCGCTCACATCGCTTCAACCCGCTCGCTGCCGCCGCCGTCACGCGTTCCTCCGCGCGCCAGCAGAAGAAGCGGTCGAAGGCCTCCGACGAGTTTGCGAGCGATGACGAGGACGTCGACTTTAACCCCGGCAATGTCGCGAACAACGAGATGCGTCGGGAGGAGATCCGCCGCCAGCGCATCGAGTCGGAGCAGCGGAGACGGGACGAGCTCCGCGACGGGTACCGCCGGCTCAAGGATGCCCTGCCGGTGTCCAACCAGAAGTCCAGCAAAGTGTCGCTCTTGGACCGAGGCGAGTGTTCCTACTTTTGATGGCCGATCATGCATTGATCGCGATCAACAGCCACCACGCACATCCGCTATCTCGAGATGACCCAGCAGCAGCTCCAGACGAGACTCCAGCAGGCAGAGGCCGAGACCGCACGTCTCCGGCACGTCAACGAGGCTCTCATGCTCGGCACCGCCGAGCAGCGTCACGCTGCCGCCGCCGCCGCGACTGCTGCCGCACAGCAGGCCGCTCCCCAAGCGCAAAACTTCTGAGCGGCGGCGGTTTCCTGCAAAAGCTAGTCGTGCGCGTCCGGACGCGTGAGTAAGCTCGCAATGGACTCTTACGTGGATACGACCTGCATGAGACCCGAAGCATTCTTGCCAGGATCGCAGGATGCTCCGGTTAACGATGGACAATTTACGCATACATTGATCCCCATTTACGCATTTTTTATTCTTTTTATTACCGGCATTCTTCATAACCGCGCACCCCATCATCTGCATTCCCCGCCACCCCCTTGCAATCATCGCATTTTTATGACTCCCCGCTCTGCTCCTCTTCCCCAGGTGGCGCTCACGACGGGACAAACCAGCTTGACACAGCTCTGCGTCCGCGACGCAGGCTGCACCCTCCTCGATCTGCTATCGAATGCCTTTTGGCCGTGCCATTAGAGGAAGACACCGACTGCCCACGAAGACCGCGCCCACGGTTGGCTGATGCGGAGGCGCGACACGACACCGACGCAAGACCACAGTGGAGAGCTTGAGGCGCATTGGTCGCGTCCCCTTGCGGTGATGTGCAGTGCCTCGCCTCCCTGTGTGCGCTTTCTTGTTTCTCGCACCGTCGCTTGTCCCCTCTTGCTCGCCTTCCCGAGTCCCGCCCTGCGTACGTCTGGCTGATGGCGACGACCACTTTGTTGTGGTTCCGTACCTCGCCAGCTGCGCGCCGACACACTGGCTCGTGGATCCCCTCGTTTCCCTCGGCATTCACATATAGCATCTGGATATCAGTCGCGCTGGCCTCCACCACCGTCCCTCCTCACGAGCCGCTCACCCTATGCCAACTATGCCAACTCTCATCCGCTGCTCACCGAGCCGCGGCGCTTGATCGCCGCCACCTCTCGCGCTGAGCACCCCAGCTTTCCCCTTTCCCCGCCTGTTTCCCCTGGCTATTGGCAACCTCGACAAGACATCCGGCGCGTCTGCTCTCGCGCGTCCGGTGAGATTCGCTGCAACGCCGCACATCCGACCCGCACCCAGCCAAGCCTGCCAGCCAGGGAAGACATGGTGAGGACAGGGGCCATCCTGACGACGACACCGGCTCCCGCCTGTCCACGCATTCGACTCCTTCGCTCTGCGCCGCCGCCTGCTCATGCCGATCCTCGCGCCTCGCGCCTCCCAACCGCGCGTGCTAGTCACGCCCACCGGTGAGGTCGAGCGCGGCGAGGTCCGCTGTTGAGCTCCGGCACCGCGCTGCTTGCCGAAGTCGAAGCCGTCTCGCGTGTTCGTTCGTTGACGTCGCCCGCCGGTCGCCTGCTTGCAGGCCCGCGCGCTCTGACCGCCGACGGACGCGACTTGCTCGGAAGCCACCGTCATCGTCTCCATGCCCTGCCCTATGCCCCGGAACTGTCCGCTCCACGCCCGTGCTTTACCAGTGCTGTAGATAGTCGTAGTACTACGCCGCGCCGTCGTCGCATGTACGCATCTGGCCCGCAGCTCGAGTCGTCCTTGTCGGTCCTTCTCCTTTCTCTTTCTCTCTCTCCCTCTCTCGCGCATCGCTATAGCTCGCTCGCTCGTTGGAGGGTCTGCGCAGTGTACATCGCTACTTGTCAGGTTCTTGCACACAGACGACGCGGCACGGGTATCTATTAGCACTGACGACAATGATACGAGCTCATGTTGTCTACGAAACCTCCTTGCATGCGGCAAAGTGTGACTGACGAAGGAGCTGCGTAGCTCGACGCACCCACCAAAACATTCATCCAGTGATTTAGATGGACGTTCCTGCACCATCGTGCTACCTTTGTGAGCCAGGACGCGGGTTTCATCATCTGCAGTGTTCGCTCGCTGAGCTGCGGAACCCGCAAGCTACCTTGGGACTGACCACTGAGTAGATACTTCCCTCAGTCCAAAGATGATGCAATAGATATGGCAGACTACAGTTGTTATACATCGGCACTGTGTGTAGTACATAATGTTGTGGTAGATTACTCGCGCAGTGGGTGAACGGGAAGGTTGGGTGGATGTTACAGGGCCTCGGAGGGGGCGTTATATACATGTATCAAAGCGTCCGTAGGTAAAAGCATTCGTAAGACAAACATACGTATGTGGCGCGCGAGTGTGGTCAAAGCGATCGTGCCAAAGCGGTGGCGTAGTTTGTGTACGCGCTCGAAGCGTGTACTACAACACATACACTAGTGCACCACGAGTCTGCCTCCACCCGTCTAGACGCTGAGAGCCGGCTGCTATGAGTCGTCTTGTGGCACGACCTGCACCTCTGCCTCTGGAGTCCCTCCTTCACTGGCGCCCAGTCGAACGATTTCTGTATGGTAAGGGACAATCTCGTCGTCTATATAATAATTTCATGAGTAAGCTAAATCCTATCTTGAGCTAGCGCAGCCAAACATACCATCTATCAGTTCCATTTGAACTACGCGACGGTTGACTAGATTCGGGAGCCGCTGTGCGATCTCAGAGCGTATTTCGCTACCCGACAATTCCCTACCGCCAGCCCGAACCACCAAGCGAACCTTCTCAAGCGAGGGGTAACGCGATTCTTCCAACATGCTGTCCAGGTAGGAGCAATGAACGTCACTAAACGCAACACTGGTCACCCAGGGATCGCAGTACTCGATGGTGAGCACACGTATCCGGCTCGACATGAGCTTGTATAGCAGGGTCACCGGCCATATCTCGTTCGCCGACTGCAAGGTCAGGCTAATGGTCAGCTCTTCCATGGAAGGCAAAGATGGGAATTTTGCGAGTGCATTGTCCATATCTGCGTTGAAGCCTTTCATGACTGAGAAGTAGGGACAGTTGAAATTGCAACGCACCGATCGACGTATAGACGTGTTCTGGAGCGTAATCGAGATGCAACGTCTGGAGATTTCGACCTTTGCCGGATAGTAATCGATCCAATTCCGTTATTTCCATGCCTTCCACCTATCGATAAGACGCAATAATAGAGGACGGAGGGCGGATGATCAGCGAGAGAACGCATGGCAAGAAGGCGAAGACATACGACTAAAGACCTCAATGACATAGGCTCATCTCGTCTCCGGAACCGGAAAGGATCAGCACCCAAGTGTTTCCATTGCAAGCGGTAACATTCAAGAGACGTGATCGTAGGAAGCGCCAACAGAAGTCTTCCAAAGTTGCTGAAGGATTGGAATACAATCGTGCTGAGCACAAGCGTGGTCATGCTCCTGAACTCTCCGATATACAGAAAAAAGTGTGGCCCATAGAAGGAGAGGGGGGATGCCGATAATGTGGAGAAGATTTCCAACTGTCTGAGGTTCGGTAGTCTGCATGCGAGCTGGTCCGGAAAGCTTATCAAACACTGAAAAGTACTCTTCTGCCAGCCTCTCTTCCAGAGTACGATGAACTCCTTGACTAGAGGGGAGAGGAGAGGGCGGTACACAAGAGTTCGGGAGAACTGGATCAACTGGAACTGCTGTCTAATCACCACAGCGGAGTAGAGACGTGCTCGGCTTCGAGGTAGCCATGCCTTGCATGTCAGTGCACATGCCATCAATGTGCGGTAAGCTTGGTGACCCGAGCCGACGTAATCAATGACGTGGTCCACTATTTCAAGGGGAAAGGTCGAGGGCGGGAAAATCGGGGGAGTGTCGGACATTGTCTCGGCACGTCGAGTTAACTGATGTTTGTTTGAAAGTATCTAGAGGAGGAATTCATTCGCCTGTGCGCCGAAAGGTGAAACTACTCACAGACTGTAGGATGTACCACGCGCCGTTAATGGATTGCAGGAGGTAGTGAGTTGACGGTCGACAGTGTTGAGCATGTCTGCAGATGCTAATATTTATGCTCGGACTAAAAGGTGATGTATGCGTATATTTACCTAGACACAGTCCTCGGTGGATATTGTGCTCCATGATGCATGAGATGGCTCGAAGGATATCGACCGGATACTACTACCCACTTGATACCTGACTATGCATATAAATAGATATCCGAGACCAACGACACGAAGCCGTTCGTCTATTTGGATATCAGGATGGTCTAAACTTGCATAATGTACCACAGGTACGATTGTCATCTGCGCGAGACTTGCCCTGATTATACAAGCGGAAAGTAAGTGGTGCATGAGAAACAGGTCTTTTTGCTGAAATGCTGTGTCAGCGCCCTCATTCAGAACCAGCAACGTCTTGCACTGCTTACCCGATTTAGTTTTCGCGTTCTCGTTCCAATGTGGATGAGCAGTCTGATATATGATGTGGTGTCTTTGGAAATATGCCTGCATTCTGCCTGTACGGAATGCCTCTCAGCGCTTCAGTATTTGGAGGCATCATCGTTTTCTGGACAATGCGGCGAGACTGACTGGAACTATTGAAAGATCAGACACCGTCGGCCCATGGACTTGAGACTATAGACCATTGAGATGTACTCATGTCGCGTCACCGATAAGAAGACATAGCACGGTAATGCTAGTTAGATAGGCTGACGAGCACATCCTGCGGGTGTAGACCACATCAGTACACTTGTCAGACTAGATACTGGGACACTCACAGCATGCTTAAGACGAACACAAGCCAAGCACGTCGCAGACCTCCTCCTTGGCCCAAGGAGCCATGGCCCGGATGATGAGGAAACGTACGTGTCTTGGCCTTTAATGTATGACAGCAACATCTGGGCATCGGCGCAGGGGTTCATGTCGTCGAATGACGATACTGAATCCAGAGGTGCGGAAGGCCAAGCGCTCGGGCATGAACTCTTATAATACAACGTCTAACAACGGCGCGACTCCGCAAGCGCCAACGTAAGTACTGTTCTGCTTGGGATACCCCACGAGATACTGAGGATACTTGCCGCAAAGGTTGTTAAGATCACAACTGAATGATTTCCTGCGAAAGACCTTGGGCCGTAGAGCATTGAGATGGGAGACGCGACAAGTGATGTCCGAGGACCCACCTAATTGGGAGGCAATAGCATATAGTAGGTCGCATTCTAGCTCGACTTGACTACTGAGCATGACGGTTTCCCTATTTATCCAGTTCACGATACCGACTTTGGACGAGGTACAGGAATAAGTTTGCCCGCTGCGAAAGACATCGCTGCAGAAAGGGCTCTTAAAGAATTAAAACACGCGTTTTCACTGGAAGAACAAGTATAGTCTGCATAAACAGGTGCTGTGCTGCCAGATGGGTGTTAGTAGACGAACAATTGACGCCTCTTGCAGGACCAAACCGCGATGTCGAGACGTTACACTCGGCCGTTAGATCTTGTTATCACAAACATATGTTAGGCAGGCGGGCGCACCAGCACGTTGTTGTATGATATTTGATATCTGTCGTGGTGTGTTGATTTTCCGTATTTAGGAATCGACGACCCCTACGCACAGATATTGCACGGCGTGACTGAGCACGGACACCAGTACTGCCGTCACGGCCGGTGACCCACAAATACTCTGGACGTTGTAAGCTGGCAACTTCCATGCTGGAAGTCCGGCAAAGTATTTATAAGAATTGTCCATATCGTCCGTCCGTCGGGACTTGTATGGCTGAAGTCCGGATAGCCGACTGCCCACGGTGGGGAGTACATATTGTGTTCAAAAACAATGTGCCGACGGAACCACACGACGCACGAAAGTGTTCGTCCAAACTGAAAGGATAGGACTATGCAACCTTTGGCAGCGGGCAGGCTTGCTTTCCATGTCCCAGGGCGATCTAAAGGTTACTTTCCTTGCTGCCAATCAGAGAGCAGGGTTCCCCGGAGTCTCCCGGGATGTTCGCAATCCGATCAATAATTTCAGTTACAGGATCAATCAGGCAAGTTCTCGTTAAACGACCTCCAACTGAGAACGCAAATGGCTCGGCAACCACTGAGCGTATCGTTCTGCTTTTTGCTGCGCTGGACTCGTCTCGCAAGTCCGTAGGTCCTGGTACTAGAAGCGTCGTGGATTTCCAACATTGAAATTTCATCAACTTCGGTAGCTTCTGAAGTGGAATTGTTCTTACTCGTGAACACGACATCCGAGTCCGCGGGATGTCCCATGCGGAGAGGGTCTTGTTACTTGTACCCAAGTGGCTTATCGGGCTGGCCACACGCCGCGGCAGCTACTGGTACATACACTAGCTCGACAGATACAAGCAAACAGAGTCTGTTCAATAGTCTACCTGTACGTGGAGATATCCCATCGTCTACTAAACATCCATTGGAGCCTGGCCAGTGGATTCCAATGTGTGATATGGAACGATCTCATCATCTGCAACACATCCTCTCTCACTTATCAACTCGCATAAGTTTACATAAGTTGGGCACGTACCCTCTATCGGCTCAACTTGCACGACTTTGCGCTCCTCTCATAGCTTTGGCAGCCGCTTCTTGACCTCATCGCACAAGGTACCATGGGACACCCCCAGACGACCTGTCCTGAAGATGACGCGCACAAGAGTGAGAGACTCATAATAAGAACTCCCCAGCAGCTCGTCGACTCGGGTGGTAGGCGGACTCTTGAAGTCGACGTACTTGATGTGGGGATCGCAGAATTCGATGGTGAGTGACTGCAACTGATAGGGTTTGGTCTCGCAAAGTAGTGTATCGAGCCATGGCGTATTTGCGAATCGCAGCCTTAGGCTGAGCGTCAGATCCTTTAGGTGTGGCAGCTCCGGGAGGGTAGGAGAAGAGCGTGGTGAATCGCACCACACGCCCTCCCCGTACTCAGGGGCATAATCCAAGGAGAGATGTTGAAGCGCGTTGTTTGTTCCGGACAGCAAGCTCGCCAAACCAATCGGCTCCATTCCTTCGACCTATAGAAGTATATGTCGAAGTGTGAGTACCCATGACACCAGCGGCAAGATACTTACAGCTAATGACACCAAGTTCAAAGAGGTGGACTCAAAAGACGAAAACGTGTCAATGTCTTGGTTCTTCCAATGCACACGCAGACATTCAAGGGAGGACAACGTTGGTAATGCCAACAAGGGGCGAGCGAACTCGCGGAAGGAGCAGAATGTGATCGTGCTCAGGACGAGCGAGACAACAGACCTAAATTCGCCAATGGATAGGTAAAAGCAGGGATGGCGTATCGACGGCGGAGTCAAAGCCAGGTCAGAAAGTATCTTGATCTTCTCGAGATTCGGGAGTCTGCGTGCAAACATGGCCGGGAAAACTAATAGACTGGACAAAGTGGTCTCGTTCCATTCCTGATTCCAGACAATGACCAGCTCCTTGACAAAACAGGACAGGTGTCGCTCGCGTTTGATGGATTCCGAGAAGGAGTACAGTTGGGACTCCGTTGTGATCGTCACAATGGTGTACAGGACGAACCGACTCCTGGGAACCCAGGCTTTACATGTCAAGGAGCAGGCCAGGAGTGTCTTGTAGTTCTGATGGCCGGGTCCGACATCGGTGATGATATGTTCGGCGATTTCGAGAGGTACAATGCTTCGCCGTTGCAGAATGCCTGGAATGCATATGTGATATGAGATGGGCTTAGTTTATGCTCCCGGATGTACATTCTGCCGACTACTCACACATAGTATAATGATGTTGCATTGGGGGCGAAGAGCAAGGGCCTATCCCATCCGTTATATATGTTAGAATGTGAGAGGGCCTTGGAGAATAGATGATAGTCATGCATAGCTGTGATATCCATATATCCGGATATGGGCACCAAGATAGTATGATCAGCGGTCATAGACCGCGCATGGATCCAATTCACATCCACCCAGATAACTGGAATCGTGCGGTCTGCACGGGATATCGACCGGTCAGCCCGTCATGAAATCCGATGGATATCTCCTCTTAACGTATATCCACATCTGCAGCAGTGACTGTTGTAATTAACGACTAACGTAGATACTTACGATACATACAATCGAACGTACGACGCTCACTTACTATAGCTATTTCCTAATACGGTAATGACCCGCTACGTACATAGCGCTCGCTACGTATCGCGCTTTCCCTCAGTCCCCTACATCGTAGGCAACGGACTGAGGGTAAGTCAATCTACTATACTTCACTATCTAATACTTACTCATGTATCTATGACAGCTCGCTATCCTTAGGTACGGAATATTAGTCCCCTACATCGTAGGCAACGGACTGAGGCTCGCTATCCTTAGCCTTCAACAGTGACGTGTCGGATGCGCGACAATCAACGAGATGGAGGTGCTTACTATTTCTATCAACACATTAATTCGCTCTTAGCGCCGTTACAAGCGTACAAAAAGATCGATATGGCACAAAAGCGCGCCGGTAGAAATGCGCTGTACCATGACATACACCGAGAATCCCGACGTACCGATTGAAACGGTACAGTACCTGGGCAATTTGTCACTGGGACAAAGATTGCCTGTGACGGCGCAAAACCTTGGTTAGAATCAGTCAAAGCATAAACATTGCAATGTGTGCTCTGTAGACAGATTCCTTGCCGAGTTCTTCCGATATTTCCAGTATTGGTCGGATGTTGTGAAATAAATTGTGTCTCGGCGCGTGCTGCCAGAGCAAACCTTAGTCAATGTGGCGAGTACGATATGACCTTGTCGCCGGCGGTGAACAGTGGTGCCTGTAGTATCTCTGTAGACATCCGTACTTGCCTTCCTAACCTCATGTCGGATATAAAAAGGGGATGCAGCCAAGTGGGAAGTGGAGGTTTCCTCCGAATCAATCCAGACATGCCTCCAGTGAGGGCCGGTACGTATGCTGCAATATGATTTGCCGTCCATTCTGATCAGCTTGCACAGGCAGAATAAGCTCCGCATTGTGCAAATGCAACGCACAGCAGAGTGCACTCTGGAACCAGTGTGATGTGATAACACACGAACCCCCGGATGCATCATGTGCAACAGAAATTCATAGTACCATCGGGACTACGTCGCGGAGCAGGAACAGAGGACGTAGCCGTGAGCCTGCTGCAGCACGAGAGTCTCCGTACGTATTCGGTAGCGTAAGATGCGGCTGGAAGAAATAATACAGTCGGACACAGATCTATCAGATCAGAGTTATACGCTTGCCTCCGCATAAGCTTAGGTCATGGAGCATTGAGATGGGAGGTATGCCGCAATCAAGTAAGCGCAGAAGACGCATCGGTCACTGAATGGGAGACGATCGCATACAGTATGTCGTATCTTTATACGAAGCAGTGAGACAAGAACACTAATTGTGCATACACAGTTCACGACATGGAATACGGTCGAGGCACAGGGTCCGATGCGCTGGCAGCGAAAGACGCTGCAGCCCAGAAGGCTCTCGAGGAGTTGAAGAAAGCGTTCTCTAGCAGGAAAAAACTGAGACCCTGCGCTGGACGCACTGTGGTCTCGGTAAAGGGCCTGCGCGCAAAAGAGATTTGAGCACGAGTTTAGACATGATAGAGTCGAGGAGAGAATGTCGTTGCACAAACTGCCGAAAATGCTGTAATAAGCCCTAGTTCAGTTCGAACTGTAGCACGCTGGTTCTGCCTTTGCGTCCAGGATTTGACTGTGGTATACGCTGCTGAGTACGCTTTCAAGAGAGAGGTTGAATAGAGAAAGCGGGTGTATACAAATGTGGGAGTTGTAGAACTTGTGATAGCTGTTTGAGATTCTGGAGGCGATCGCGCACTCGGCAGCAATTGACGTTGTTCAGCGATCGATCAAACTCGCTCCGCAAGTCAGAGAACAGCCGCCTCAGTACATCCATCGGTCTCCCCACGCGCACTCTCGAACAACAATGAGTGACACAGCAACAGTCCGCCGCCAGCTCAAAATAAAGGCTGGTGTATGCAAACGGTACGTCGTCCCAGCCGAGAGCCCGCACCCAATATAACTCCGACTCCAGCCTGTACAAGGAGCACAAGTTGTACCAGAAGGAGGAAGAAGACCAGAAGCGCAAGCTCGATAAGTTCATCGCTGACGCGGCGGAGGACTGGGATATCAAGAACGCGGTACGCCTTTCATCTGCTGAGGGGTGTCGCGCGCTGTGCACTCACAGGGCACCACAGAGACGCATGCTTGAAGAGTCGCAGAAGATGATCACAGACACGGCGAATCGTCTTGGAGGCGCCGTACAAGATCTGCGTGAACTTCTCGTGCGCTCACACTTTACCGACTCATCTCTATGTTCTGACACGCTATATAGGTCGCTGGAGAAAAAGACCCGGCCCTCAAGAATGACGAGGTGCTTATGCAGGCGCAAGAGACCTTCGAGGAAGTTAGTGTCTAGAAATATACCAGTGGAAGTATTGTTGAGAAGATTACTACTGTACTGTAACATACCTATGCGTACAATATGCTTTGCATTCATGATTGTGTTGGTGTCATCTCAGAATCGCCCTGTGTCTCGTCTCGCTCCCTCGCCTCCTTCAACCGCGTCAAGGCGTCCAGAATCGCCCTCCAAGCATCTCGTTCCACCCGTTCCTCTTGCAGCCCCCTTCCGTCTTTGCTATACTCGCCGTTCGCGGATGGCATCCCTACTCCGAGAGACGGAGGCACAAATCCTGGTGGTGGCGCGTTGATCGCGGAGGGCGCTATTCGTGACTGACGGATGTGGGCGAGAGACGAGCGAATCGCGATGTGAATGTTCTGCGGAGGGAGAGTGAGACGTCGATGCGAGAAGCAGCAAGCAGGGACGCACGTCCAGTCGCTCAAAGTACTCGCTCACTTCCAGCACGAACTGCTCGGACCTCTCCCCGCCTTGTGGCAGCTCGTCCTCTGGTGCATCCGTCTGCGGCAATGTGAGCAGAGAGATGGAAGACGCTGCAAGCGAGAGCAGGCGGCTTATGTCCTGCATTGCTTGCTTAGCGGTGGCCTGACGTTCGATTCGCGGACACACCTTCTCGACTTCCCCCAGAGCGTATATTTGTCGTGACGTACGACTTGACATCCATATTGGATCAATATTCACTGGGGACTCATTTTGGGCCTCTCCCATTACGGTGTCAGAGCTGTCGGCGTCCATTAAGATGTTGTGGAAAGCAAACAAGGCAGACAAGCAACGAGGTCGCCGCTAAACGCCTCCAGTGCCGCCGAAAGCGCTCGAAATACATCTTATCTAATCTTGTGTGGCTGCTCGCCGGAACAGAGAGTAGCGGTATCCACGCCCAGAATTCCCCTTGTTCAGGGTCTTATCAATGCGGGAAGGATTTACTTGGAGGGCCTCGGATTTCCCTGAGTGCCTACTTGGGGGTTACTGTGCTGCGTCTTCTCCCTAGATAGTGAGGTAACCCTATATATGGTAATTCGTTACCGCACAACTCCGATGATGTCATACGGGCTGGTGTCTTGTCGTATCCTCTTATTTTCTTGTAACCTCCTTCGCCCACATACCGGCGCGCACAATGCGGCTGTTTTACTCAAAGATATTCTTTGATACTTCCCTTCTTTCTGGACTAATGACAGATAGATCTATCAGGCTGATTCATTAGATATCTCAGACTGATCATCCACCGTAAGTGGACGACAAATCTGAATACGAGCCTTGAAAGGAGAATACCCACTACCATCCTGTTAGAGGGTGGAATAAGAAGGCGCCAATGGGCAAGCGTTCCTTACTTATTAGACCTAATACGCATTACGTAAAGGGACGCGCCCATAATCGCGGAGACTCGATCGGTGGGTTTCGAGCTTGTGTGCGATGAACACTTCAGAGGGCTGTCCTCCAGCGCCCCCCCTCTCCTCCGTCTTAATGTGTTGAGCTCACTCTCAGCGCGATCTCCTGTCAGAATGGAGTCACCCCAGCTAAGTTCGTCGAGCAGCCATCTCAGCAGCGAGCATACCTCTTCTCGATCACGCAGCAGCACCAAGATATTCGACGATGTCACGAGCCTCACGTCCACGAACCCCTTCGCCGAGGAGGATGAACACGACCAATCGTCTTATGCTATCGTCACGTCTCTCTTCTCAAAGGTGAGAAGCACGCTCGTCGCCCCATTATCTTCCGCCGTCGCCTCTAGCGGCACAGGGAACCAGAGCAACACGCAGGGTGGACAGTCCACCGAGCAGCGGCGCCCGTCCATCCTGAATGGCCACTCGAACCACTCGAGCAAGTCCTCGGTCGAGCGTCATGCCCTCATGAAAATCGCGGCGTCGAATCCGGCGCCGCCGTTGGTCTCGCTCACGCCGGTGGTGTCGGAGACACCGTCTTACGTTGCGGACTACGACAGACCGCCCTCTCGCGGAGGCTCATTTTATGCGCCAGATACCCCAGACGGAGGCGTGTACGGGACCGCTATCCCAGGCTTCCCTATCCAGGACAGTGATGCGCGGAGCATCAGGACAACCACCGGTAGCATCCGAAGGTCTGCATCTGTCTCGAAAGTGATCAGGCGGATCAGAGGCGAAGGTGTGTTCAGTACAGCTAACATATATGCTATCGATTTTGAGCGTATGTAGGTTTGTCGCGCGACTATTGGATGGACGACGAGCTCTGCAAAGAGTGCTATGACTGCAAGAGTGTCTTCACCGCCTGGCGCCGGAAACACCACTGTCGTATATGCGGGCAGGTCTTCTGCTCCCGCTGTGCATCCAACATCATCAAGGGTGCGCGGTTCGGCCATGACGGCATGGTGCGAGTCTGCAACTTGTGTCTCGAGAAGCTGGCCAATGTGGATGACGGCGACGACGATGACAGGCATTCCATTTCTTCGAATATGACCTCGCCCTTTGCCGCGCACCAACTCGGGATGGAGTCACTGCTCGCCCTATCCCAGCACCCACAGTCCCCATTCGCCGCATCCCAGCTGTTTGGGCGTACAGACGAGCCGTTCAACCTGTTCTCTATAGCTGAAACCAAGCGGTATGCCGGCTCGGACGACAGCGCCCTCGCGTCCAGGCCTGTCACCCCGCTCGAGGACATGCGCGGAGACCGATTCGTGCGCGACAACCCAGTTCCATTCCGCAGGGCACTCACCGAGGAGGAGGAGAAAGATCCGGTCTCTCTCGAAGACAAGTTCAGCAACGACGAGTCACCTGCAGTGCCGGGACGCAAGACGCCGATCGACTTTCCAGTCACGGTACCCGTCTCGGTGGATGGCTCGACGAGCTCGGTGCAGTTCCCGATGAGCTCGCCGGACCAGGCGTACCCATTCGAAAGTCCGGGCATGTTGAGGTCGCGGTTTAATTCCTACGCCGATTTCGATATGGCGACGCCATTTATTCGAAGTCGTGTGCAAAGCCGCCTGGACGGTTTCGGTACTGGCGAGCCTGGCTGGCGCACAAGACGAGAAAGCACTGCGTGAGTCACACTGCTATGCAATTGGAAAGCATATATTGACGTTCCCGTGGTAGCTATGCCCAGGAGTTGAACCTGATCTCCATGTTTCATTTGCGGATCATGCTCAGACAGATGCTAGAGGCAGAGCAGATTCCAAATGTTGGAGAGTGGGAAGAGACACTGCTCAAAATTAGCCTCCGAATAGCACGCGAGTTAACCTTTACCGCTCATCCTCAGAGGCAGGGCGCGGACATGGATGTGCGGCGGTACGTCAAGATCAAGAAGATTCCCGGTGGCGCACCCAAGGACTCGGAGTATGTGGACGGGGCTGTCATCACGAAGAATGTCGCACACAAGCAGATGCTGCGTATCCAGCGTAACCCACGAGTCATGCTTGTGACATTTCCACTCGAGTTTCACCGGGTCGAGGGGCAATACATGCATTTCGGCCAGATTTTGCGGCAGGAAAAGGATTATCTGGGCAACCTTGCCAGTCGGATAGCGGCCCTGCGCCCCCATGTTGTCCTCGCGGAGAAGTCTGTTTCGCGATTGGCGCTGGACGCTCTTGCGAAACACAAAATTACAGTCGCGCGGACGGTGAAGCCATCAGCTATCCAGTTCGTATCGCGCATGACACAAGGGGATGTGTTCTCGTCCATGGACAAGCTCGCACTGGAGCCACGGCTCGGACATTGTGCGCGTTTCCGGATCCAGACGTTCGACCACCCGTTGATTCCTGGGCGGCGCAAGACGTACATGCGCTTCGAGGGCTGTAACAGCGAGATGGGCTGTACGATTGTGCTGCGCGGGGGAGACATTGACACGCTGAGGCGGATCAAGAAGGTCACGCGTTTCCTTGCGTTCATCGTGCGCAACTTGAGGCTCGAGACGCATCTGTGGAAGGACTCCATCATTACCTTGCCAGCCCTGACGGAGGAAGCAACTCCTTCAAACTACTCTTCAGCATCCGCTGTTCCGTTGTTAGGCTTGAGCACATCGGCTCCCTTGCGGTCCATGGATGCCACCCCGGTGCCCGATGCTCCTATCCACCGGATGAGCGATGTGAGTGGCATTGCATCCGAGAGCTCAGTGCCAAACACGAACGTAGAGGACCTTCCGGATGAAGATGCAGAGCAGATACGTCTTTCTCGCCGGATCCAGGAATCGCTTGAGCCCTATCGGAAGACGTTCATTTCTGTCTCTGCGACCTTGCGTTTCCCGCCTCCACATCCTATCCGTCGGATGAAAGAGCTGGACGATGAACTAACGCGTGTTAAGCGAGAATGGGAGGACGAGGTCATCCGCAGGGAAGAGAAGAGCCATGCCCATCATCAGCAAGAGGTAACTGTGACGCAGGCTAGCATCAGTGCTCCTTCGCCCGACCCGGACGATATTGCAGCGCAAATTGAATCCTTGCCTCTTCCCGATATACCAAGTACGCCTGTGATTGGGAACAACGATGCTACCCCTGCAGAGGGACCCGGGTTCTTCGATTATATATCGACATCCTCGGGTACAATAGCCGCATCTCCGATGCCATGTACGCCCTCCGACGAACCTCCGGTGGAGAAGACGACCGTGGAGGACATCGTTCTTGAGAGCCGATTGAGCTACATGAAGTGGCAGCACGCGGAACAACGCCGCATCTGGGAGTGGTACTTGCGCAAGAACCGGGACGACTTCGACGTCGAAAAGTATCAATGCATCAGCTTATGGGAGGCCACTCTCCCGATGACCGAGCCGGGTCTCCATCGTGCATGTTCCCCTCCTCAGCTGAAGTACATCACATTCTACGGCGAGAATGACTGCACGCTGGGTCAGTTCATCGACAAGGCTGTCATGGATACACTCGTGAGGTTCCTGGATCCCAAGGCGATCTGTGAGAACAAGAGCTGCAACCAGCCTCTCGCGCGTCACTGCAAAGTGTATGTTCACAACGAGACCCGCCTGGTCATTGCCGTGGAGCAGTGGGATGGGCATATCAATCGCGCGAATTACCTTTCGAACGCGCCGGATACAATTATCACCTGGAGTGCGTGTCGAGTCTGTGGCTCGGCTACCCCGTTCATCCCGATTTCGCCTGAGATGCAAAGGTACTCCTTCGCCAAATTCCTCGAGCTTCATTTCTATCCCGCCGATGTCCAGCTCGTTCAGGGTGCAGGATGTCTCCACAACATATACCAGCACCACGTCCGATACTTCGCTATCAGGGGCATGACCGTTCGATTCCAGGCGGATCCCGTAATCTTGCACGAGATCGTGTATCCCTCGATGCGCATCAGGGTTCGTCCGGAGATGCAACTAGAAATCAGGAACACCGATTTCGACCGACTGCATCGTAGGAACGAAACTTGGTACACCGCGCTCATAGATGATCTCAAGTTGATCAACATAGACGCAGCAACGGGCGACGAGGAGTCTGACGCCCGACTAACTGCGGAAATCAACCAGCTCATCGTGAAGGCCGAATGGGAGAAGCAGGACATTGCGAAACTCATCAACACCATCTACAAGGAAACACCATCTACGGACACTCTTGCTTTAAACCAAGTTCGAGCGTATCGCCAGGACAGGATTGTTGCGTGGCAGCAGGATTTCGACAAATTGCCGAAACCCCGAGTCACTCAACTCTTTGACCGTTCCAGCCGTAGGACCTCGGCATTTGACTCAGTCCGAGCAATTTTCCCTAGGCGATCGGATTACTATGGTTCATTGGATGCGCAGCAAGGGATGTCCGAGCCCGAAGACAATGGCCCCCTCCTTATGAGGCGTGTAACCGGTGACTCGTTCACATCCACGGCTTCCGATGTGTCCGAGACCGAATCCGTGACTGACAATAGTGAAGAGAAGATATCAGCTCCTGATGTGGTTTCGTCACCAACTGAGGTCACACTCCTACCGCCCAGCATCGTTGACATCGCCGCGGCGAAGTCAGACGAAGAGAGTGACTCTACAATCGGTGCGATTCGCAGGGAGTCTGTCACTAATCCCATCCTGTCAAGCGAGGTAATGTTCATCATACTATATTCGTTTTCGCCTGTCCTTCATGCTTTATACAGGGCGAGCCGGGAACCGAGCGTACGAGCCATCATGTGTCCAGACTTCCTAGACGGGCGTCCAATCACCCTACCGTCGCAGAGCTTGTCAAGAAGTACCAGGACTTTCTACCAGCGCAGGGTGTGGAAGAATTGACAAAAACTGCATTTGCTCCTACTGCTCCTGTTGATGAGAGTGAGCAGGAAATGCCTAGCGAGATGCCACCTCGGGTCAGGAGCAAGTCGCGCCGCCGTGTAGTCAACCGCAAGTCCTCTATATCCGATTTTGAGTCAGGTTACGCAGCCAATGTTGCCCCACGATATCTGACACACAGAAGACCTCTCGGTGTAACGCCCTACAACAGCCGAATTCCAGGGCCTACCGTGTCTTCCTTCGACTCACGCGATATCTCGCGGCGTGCTTCTCCGGACAAGCGACCGACAACAACGGTTGCCAATTCTGATGTTACTCTCAAGGCAGGAAGACCTTCACCTCCGCTCACGAGGTCGAATTCTGTTGCTGTAGGTGCCAAGAAGAAAGGGAAGGCAACTGCGCGCAATCTGCCTGCTGAGAAAATTACAGGCCCTCGTCCCACCAGCAGTTCTGGGCCGAAATCGACGCTCAGGCGACAACCAGGTGGTGGCGGAAAGGTCTCGAATATTGCCAAGCATTTCGAGCGAATTACTAAAGACAATGAGCGTGCAAACCGACGCTACGCTGTCATCCGTGGCAGACGTCCCCGACCAGTAGCTTCCGCTCGCGCAAAGGTTGAAGTTCTTGACAGCATAAAAGATGCTATCAGGGACGAAACTGAGAGCTCTGATTCCAGCGAGGCTGACGACGAGGGCGATGGTGATGAAGAGACTGAGCCACAAGTCGAGAAGAAACGTTTGGAGGCTTCGGCTCCCGCTCAGGCTCCCAGCGAGCCTGAAGAGAGCGCTGCATCCGCCGAAGCACCCCTTGAACCGCCCACAGAATCTCAAGGTGCAGAACTTCCTGTAGCAGAAACGACTCTAGAACCTGAAATTACGGTTCAAGAGGCTTCCCTGTCCGTGAGCAACTCACCTATCCTGACTGCTATGACACATGAGCCTGCGCCGTTAGCCTCTCCCGCTCCTGAATTTGAGGGAAGTGCGACCGGAACCGAGCGACATTCTATCTTGAAGGCCCTCTCCGGTTTCTGGCCGCAGACGTCCCAGCCTCGTCAGCGTGCAGATCTAGATGGTGACGATCCCATGGCGGACCCGGAACATATCTTCCGCAATTCGTCTATGGTTGTTCGCACAGATGAACCGACATCCATTATTGCGCTAGCCTTGAAGTGAGCTCAACAACCATAATCTAGTGTTTCTATTCAGTTACTCATTATTGGTGACAGCTCTCCCCAGTATCGGGAACTCCTATTAGCTTCACGCGCTGAAAAGCGTCAGAGCAAGGAGCCAAAGCTGTCAGACGGCGGGGAGGTCTTTATGCCGGACGATCGTTCTATCGCGGAGTCTACATCGACTTGGGGTGTAGTCAACGTGGAGAGCTCTGGAGGGGTGGACCCGACGGAAGAACTACGTGTTCCGTCCTCCAAGCAACCCTGGGCGATTTGTAAGTACACTGTGCTCACAAGAACCTCCCAATTTATTGACGTCCTTGCCAGCCTTCGAGAGTGGTGGGTTGACCATCAGTTGTACCGTTTTGTATCCAGAGCAATTTGATGCTCTGCGTCGAACCTACGACTGCGAGAGAAGTATGATCGAGTCACTGGCTAGATGTGTCAAATGGGATGCAAGCGGAGGAAAATCTGGTTCGGCCTTCCTGAAAACACTTGGTAGGTATGGCTCCTCGTTATGCTGGATCCTGTCTAAATGTCGGCACAGATGATCGCTTCATAGCGAAAGAATTATCGAGAGCTGAATTACAAGCAATGGAAACCTTCGCACCTGCCTACTTTGACTACATGTCCTCTGCCGTTATCGCTAATGTTGGTTCCTCCTTCACGAGTGTAGACGCCGACTGACCCATACACAGCGTCCCACTCTGCTCGCCAAGATCTTTGGCTGTTTCAAGATAACATTCAGGAAAACACAGAAGCAGCAAGGGTCCGGAAGGTCTAAGCCTACCCAGATGAATCTTCTTGTCATGGAAAATCTGTTTTACGACCGACGCTTCTCAAAGGTTTGTTGCTGTGATTCAACATTAAACCACCTTACTCATGCGATGTAAGCAGATATACGACCTCAAAGGCTCCACCCGTAATCGTCATGTCCAGTCTACTGGCAGGGAGAATGAGGTGCTGCTAGATGAGAACTTGGTCGAGAGTCAGTGATTGCTGCAGTTTTTGTTAGCGTGTATCCTCTAACAATGTCTCTCATAGCTGCCCATTTGACCCCGTTTTACCTCCGTGAACATTCCAAGCGGATCCTCAGGGGCGCACTGTTCAATGACAGCAAATTCCTTGCCGACATCAACGTAATGGACTACTCGCTGGTCGTCGGCGTTGACAGCGTCAAAAATGAGCTTGTCGTTGGTATAGTGGGTCAGTCGTCGACCAGTTGTGTACAATCAAAGATGTCGAGCTTATCACCGCGCAGACTACATTCGGACATATACTTGGGATAAGAAGCTAGAGAGTTGGGTTAAGGATTCGACCTTCCTGGGCGGTGCACATAAAGGCGAACCAACGATCATTGGCCCTCGGCAATATAGACAACGTTTCCTGAGTGCCATGGAACGGTACTTCCCATTGGTGAGATTTCTCTGCGCGAATCCTTTCGAGAT
This sequence comes from Postia placenta MAD-698-R-SB12, assembly GCF_002117355.1. NCBI lineage: Eukaryota > Fungi > Basidiomycota > Agaricomycetes > Polyporales > Adustoporiaceae > Rhodonia > Rhodonia placenta. The sequence continues at coordinate 718,202 of NW_020169832.1, read as the reverse complement.
TCTAAATTCCTTGTACAGGTGCCTGATAGATGGATGAAGCAACATGACGCTCCTGAGGAAGAAGGGAATGCTCTATTGGATTTGTGGCCTGATTGGTAACGCTTCGACCACCTCGTTATCGTATTATTTATTCTTGCATCGTTGCTGCTCTTCACTTGATATCCTCCGTTTGTCATCCGCTACTCACATGTTCGTCACTGTACATTATGCAATCGCAACGCATCATTTGGAAGGACCTTCTACGAGTTTGTTACGAACATCGAGCATACCCATATACTTGCGAGACTAAAGTTGTACTATACTTTTGTTGTTTACATGAGCGACTTCTCAATACATAGCATCCACAGCACGACAGCAAGTACTCTACATATATCCTGAAATGATATTCAAAGCTGCTTCGCCTTACTCTTCTCCTTGTTGGCAAGCGTTCTGTTCTGCCGTTTCGCCTCTACGGAGAACTGTTCCTTCGTCGCTTTCTTGTCTGCACGCCTCACCTGCCGCTCAACTTTGATGGCCTGCTTGCGTGCCTTTTTATCCTCCTTGGACTCGTTTTTAGGCCGGGTAACGGTCACGCGTTGGACTGCGTTGACATAAGCACCATTGTGGCGCAGAGTTTACAAGAGACTTACCTCGTGAGCCATCTTCAGTATCGGAGCCCGATGAAGACGTAGCATCATCTTCCCTTCGCGAGGCAGGTTGCTTCCCCAGCACAACGGGCAGACCAGTCTTGGGATCCAGCCTGATTTTGGGCACTGGTTTGTCTTGACGAGACTTGATCAGTCGCGGGTGGTTCTCCAGGTTACTGTACGTCGCTATATTGACGAACGTTAATCAGGACTGTAACGAGAGCTTTTCAAGTAGGTCCAACTGACTGAGAATGGTCTCGCAGTCCCATGTGTCCTTCTTCTCATCAATATCAAGAGGCATAAGGATATCGTCCTCTTCGCTGTCCTCATCATGTTCACGCAAGTGCACCTGCCCGAGGGCTTTCCGGAAGGTGTCGAGCTTGTCCGCCGCGGTCTCACCTGCAAGGACAGGGCGCATCTTCCCGCCGAGAATTTCGTAGTTGTCCAAGAATTCGTTCATAATAGCATCGAAGTCCTCTCGTGAGGTAATCAGTTCTGGGGCTTCGCCTGAGGCATCTGACATATCATCCGCCTCTTCGTCCTCATCTGAGTCGTACTCCTTTTGGATCTGCAGACATGATCACGATGAGTTGCGCTTCAATATGAGAAAATCATCCTCACTTCATCGAATCGCTCATCCAACATGGTCAGCCCCTCATTGCGGAACATCGAGGAGCTGCTCATGCTGTAGCCGGATGCATCAGACGCCCCTCTCCGTCGTCGCTTGCCGCCAATCACAGACATCTGAGGTAGCGAGCCGACAGTGTCCCCACCTTCCGAGAAATCATCGATGTCTGAGCCTTCGCTACGGGGCTGCGCCTTTTGCGCCTTCTTGAATTTGGAAAAACGGGCTTCCCAGCTCTCCTCCTCGCCGTCCTCAACAACCTCTTCTGCTGATGCAGCGGACACCTCTGCGCGCTCATCCCCCTCTATACCCTCCTCTTGAAATTCGAACTCGAGGTTTTCTCCGGCAGCAAGCTCACCCTCCGCGACAAGCTCTCCAAAGAAGTCTTCGTCCAGCCCTTCATCCACGAATGCATCGTCTTCCAGTGCCTCCAGGACCTGGCGCAAATGCGGATCGAGATCTGGCTGGAAGCCTGCTATTGATGACGGGATGTTCTCCTGCGACTCAAAATTCCGAGGAGCCTCGGCGGTAGAGGGGAGTGCTTCTGGGGGCAAGTCGAGGAGGGTGATCGGCTCCTTCCCCTTGCCCTTCGGCTTAGGCTTCGAGGGAGCTTCAATGAGAATACTATCCACGCCGTCCTCCTGTAGTCCAACCGGGCGCAGATGCTTCATGTAGTCATAATCTGTGTCATCGTAGTATACGCCGTATACGGCCGCTTCACCGATGTTTGCACGCTCAGTGTCGTGTGCGAGGTCGGCGGAAGGTAGTATGCGCTCTAGGTCGGCCCTTGACTTTCCCTACCAGATAAAAATGTATGTGAATGCAGATGCAGCACATGTTGTACTTTGACACACCTTCACGACATTCCCCCGCTCGAATGCCTTTAGGACATGCTGACTGGCCTCTGGGTCATGAATGAGGGGGTCGCGCTGTGAGCGGTGGACAAGCTGAAAATGCTGTGTGCCTGGCTGGCGAAAAACAGACTTTGGAGGCATCGTGTGTTGTTATGAACGTAGTACAGAGGCAACAGGAGACTGTTAGTCAGAGATTTTGAGATTTGGCAGATTCAAGATGAGATTTCGATCCGTGCCATCGCTAAGCGCCCATGACCGCTCGGGCGCTTATGATTGCCTTACCCTGTCTGTTACGTAAGCGACTTCTCCCTGTCGTCGAGCATGAGCTGCTCGACTCCGCCGTTCTTCCCATCCTCACTCCGGACCTCCCTCTACCTGTTCACTCTCGCCCGGACACTCGAAATCTTTGCTCTGTGACCCTCTCTGACATCTATCCTGAGTCTCAGCTCTGGTTATAAGACACAACGTTCACTATGCAGCGGGAACACGCCCGTCGTGGTTTCTCTATATACGTGTTCTTCTCTTCATTTTCGCGCCACTCGAGTACTGACACTTCTTGGCGTATCTACTAGTCACCAAAAGGTTGTTCTAGAGATTGATTTCTCTGGAAGCCTATGGGTAGGCTCTCATTTATGCTTTGATATGTCTGAGTGGCTCACGCCCGTGCCAGGGTTACACGGAGATCACGATAGTCCCGAGTAGCAAAGACCTCAAGACTCTTCATCTGCATTCAAGACAATGCAGTACGTATCAGTGTCGCTCTCGCTCGATTGAACTGCATGACTTAGCAAGCTTTCCTAGCCATTCATTCTGTTAGAGTGGGATCACACGCCGCCGACTTTGTCTTCCACGATCCTCTGGCGAACCTCAGTATTTCCAGTCCTCAAGACTGTCACACTCATCCTGAACTCAAACGCAGAGTATACTCCGCTCTGGCTGAAAGCGATGAGGGAGAGTTGTCGATTGCCATACCCAAAGAGGTCTCGCTGAGGCAAGCGGGCCATGCTGTTACTGGCATCGTCAGTGAAGGTGAATCCATTTTCACTGACTTCTTCCTTATTTTCTCATCTCACCGACGCTTTAGCTGCAACCCCGGAGCCCCAGACTCCTGGTCCCATGGCGGCACCTGCCCTTCCTGTGCCAGAATTTGCGCCGATTACTGTCACCATCGAGTACAGCATCCGGAACCCTGCAGATGGAATTCAGTTCATTCTGCCCTCGGATGCGTATCCATATGTGAGCGTCATCATACGGATACCGAGTACTGTAGCGCTTAACGTTCATCAGCGCGTGCCACACGTGTATACCACTCCTTCATCCCCGGATGCAGCCCGATGCTGGGTACCGTGCCTTGATAACCTATGGGAGAAGTGTATGTGGGATTTCGAGTTCATTGTCCCCCGGCATCTCGAACAGCGGGATGCGCCGCTCGACGAGGATGACGAACTTCCGGAGGGAGAAAACCCCACGGTAGTTGTATGCAGCGGCGAGTTCATGGAACAGGTCGCACATCCGTACAATTCGGGCAAGACGATCTTCCTTTACTCCCAAAGGCAGCTTACGTCCGTGCAGCATATCGCTTTCGCCGCTGGACCTTTCCATGTCCACCCCATTCCTGCTGACTTGAGCTCAGCGGAAGACGCGTCGGGCACGTCACAGCCGGTCATGCATGCGTTCTGTCTTCCTGGACACGAAGCTCTACTAGCCTCGTCCGTCTCATTCATGCGCTCCGCTATGAGCTTCTACTCTACAGAGTTTGGCTCTTATCCGTTCATGTCCCACAAGCTCGTATTCGTGGACGAGATGCCAACCCAGCGGTTCGACAGTGCAACACTCTCCCTGGTCACAGTGGATCTTCTCCACGGAGAGGACGCCATTGACCAGGTATTTGAGACTCGCCACTGTCTCAGCCATGCGCTCGCGTGTCAATGGATGGGCATTGATATTCAGCAGAAGACATGGTCGGATACATGGCTCGTTAACGGCCTTGGACTATACATCACAGGGCTGTTCATCCGGAAATTGCTGGGAAACAACGAGTACCGCTTCCGGCTGAAGAAGGATATGGAACGCGTGCTAGAATCGGACAATGGGTCGATGCCGCCTATATGCCAGCCTCAGGTGCTGGACCCTCCGGACTCTGCGACTTTGCCGTTCATCAACTTGAAGGCGCCACTTGTCTTGCACATCCTGGATCGCCGGCTGGGCAAGTCGGGCACATCTCTTGGCCTCTCACGTGTGCTCCCTAAAGTCTTCTTGTCCGCGATCAGCGGTGAGATGCTGAACAATGCCATCTCGACGCACTCGTTCCTGCGGACATGCAGGAAGGTGAGTGGGATCGACCCGCGCTCGTTCGCAGAGCAGTGGATCTACGGCAGCGGGTGCCCGACATTTGGCTTCTCGGCGTCATTCAACCGGAAGAAGATGGCGGTGGAGATTTCGATGCGGCAGGAGGCCCCGGCGTTCAAGGCGCATGAGAATAACGAGATCTCCAAGGCACTCATGAAGCCGGTCCCGTTCTTCGAGGTATGTAAACATATCTGCAGGTTCTAGAAAGCTAACGGCTGACTTCGTTACTTGGTCTCACAGGGTCAAATGACGATCCGGATCCATGAGGCAGACGGAACACCATATGAGCATGTCCTCGATATCAGAAGTCCATTCAAGCGTTATGAAGTACCATTCAACACAAAGTACAAGCGCGTACGGCGGAACACGAAACGATACCTTGCTCGTCAGGCGGCGGCGCAAGCAGCTGCGGAAGGTGACGCAGAGGCCGCTGCTGCTATGGACATGGTAGATATGGGGTTTGGCCTGGAGATATGGGAGAACGAAAAAGAACGCGAGAACTGGAAGGTCGCGGACTGGACGGAGGAGGATGAGCAGAACATGGCGGGGCAGACGTACGAGTGGATACGCATAGACGCTGATTTCGAGTGGATCGCGGCAATCGCGTTCGACCAGAAGGACTACATGTGGGTATCGCAACTACAGCGAGATCGGGATGTTGTAGCGCAATATGAGGTACGTGTTGTCGTCAATTCTTGGCGTACATCGTCGTCTCACGATTCCTCAGGCAATCCTTGTACTATCAAAGGTACCGAACCCCATCATTTCGAGTACGTTGACGAAGACGGTGCTGGTATCGAACTACTATTTCCGGATCCGCTGTGAGGCAGCACAAGCCCTGGTGACTGTAGGCCAATCTCGTTGTGTTGCGTCTCAATCGCTATTGACTTTGTTGTTCCCTTCCTCCAGTGTGCAATCCAACGGCTGGAATGGCTAGGGCTATTTCACCTATTCAAGCTGTTCCTCCGTTACTGTTATGAACCCGAAGATCCGCGTCAAGACTTGTTCAGCCACACATATGTACCAAGACCAAACGAGTTCAGCGACCTTGCGGAGTACTTCGTTCGCAAGGTATGATGTGCTAGTACTGCACCGCTGACAAGTAATAAACGTCCGCCACTGCAGAGTCTACTCCGTGCGATCGCTCGCGTTCGCTTCGACAATGGCAAGACCCCGTCTGTCATCCGACAGTTCCTAGTGGATCAGCTCCGCTATAACGACAACACCACTAATCCTGTGAGTCCTATCTTCATTTAAGGGCATCTCTCACTCAATCGCTCGTTGCAGTATTCGGACGCATTCTATATTTGCTCTATAATCTCTGCGCTCGCATGCGCGACCATCTCCACTGTTCCGCCTGAGCGCGGCGAATTCACCGCGACAGATTCACAGCCTGTTCAAGATGTCCAAGATGCCGATCTTCTCAAACAAGCATTGGCCGAAGTCGACAGATACCGCAGTATGGACAGGCTGATCCCAACGTATCACAATGTCGTGACCGTGGCGGTTATCGAGGTTAGTAATTCATAGACTCGCGTGGTTCAGTGGGGCTTATGCATGCCTTCAGTTTCACCTTATGCTTAGCGTTGCTAACCTCGTTCCTCACGACCCTCGGCTGTTCTTCCCGCTCACTCGGTATGTGCCTCCTATGAAAATAGCTGTGCGTCATTATTAACTTCTGCACAACAGAGAGGGCAACTACACTCAAGTTCGTATGGCCGCCTTTGACTACCTCTTCTTCACCAAGTGGTACACACCGAAGATCATGCGTTACGTCCTCGCTGTCATGTCAGGTGATCCGTCACGTACGATCCGCAGACATGTGGCACGGAACGCATGTCTCAGTCTCGCTCTCCTGGTAACGATGGGAGAGATGAGGACACTCAAAGAGAACGACTCCGTACTCATTGAGGAGGATGGCACGATAGCCGATAAGACGAAGGAGAACAAGAAGAGCGATATGGACATGATGATCAAGGCACTCAGGAAGGACAGAGAGCTCGGTAAGAACGAGATTATACGCGAGTTCCTGATGCCCATCGCTCTGTGAGTATTTGTCACCGATTTCTCGCAGTTCAAATCTTACCAAATCTTTCAGTGCACCAGAGACGGACTATGAAGTGCGCTGGTCCCTCTTGAAATTGGCCGACCTTTTGATTCGTGGAACGGAAGAAGCTCCTCCCAAAGTCACAATACATCTTCCTCCGACACCCGTGGTTGAGGCTCCTCCCCCTCTTCCATCTGTTAAGGTTCCACTTAAGAGCAGACCCTCATTCAAGAGTGGCGTCCCCCCTACTCGGACACCTTCTACCCCCTTTCCACCTAAGCTCAAGTTGCCTCCCAGTAGCTCTCAGACGGATGTCTCCGTCAGGACACCAAGCGCTTTGACACCCGCAGCTGACAAGCTCGATGTGTTCGTGGTTCCTAAACCGCCGGTACCTAAGCGTCCGATCCCGGAGAAAGAGAGGGAGAAGGAAAAGGAAAAGGAGAAGAAGCAGCAAAAGAATGTTCCAAAGGCACAATCCAGTGGGATGAGCTTAAACGATCTTCGAGCAAGTCGAAATGCGCTGAAGAAGCTTCAGACCCACAAGCATGCGGCAATCTTCTTGCAACCTGTTGATCCAGTACGGGATCGAGCACCCAAGTACGTTTTTCAACGTTTGCGTGATCTTTTATCTCATGAGCACCCAGCTACTTCGACGTCATCAAGCACCCGATGGATCTCAGTACCATGAGTGCCAAGTTAGAACAGGGCAAGTACAAGGATCGCTTCGACTTCGAGGGCGACTTCCGCCTCATGGTGAGCAACGCGAAGTCGTACAATCCACCCGGTAGCTTCGCACACAATGAGACGCTAGCGCTAGAAACGTTCTTCGAGAAACGTGAGTACCGTTCTGACAAGGTCTCCTTGCTATGGCGCTCACCATGGGCTTTAGAATGGGTACGCATCAACAAGACACTCGAAGCCGCCGACAGAACTGTACAGTCTCGAGCCCCTCCGCCACCGTCCGCACCGCCTGCGAGAGCGGCGCCAGTCCGGCCAACGCCGCTTCCTCCTGCGCCGGCCCCTATCCCGAGCACTCCCATGCCTTCAGCTGTGGCTGCTCGGCCTTCTATCAAGTTGAAGGTCGGCGGAGCGTCACAGGATATCTCTGCTGCTCCTGCTAAACAGGCCCCCAAACCTAAGGGGAAGAAGGTCCAGGAACGAGCTCCCTCCAGAGTTCTGTCTCCTGTAACTGCTCCCGAGTACATTGATGATGGCTCAGCCGACTTACTGGAAGAGGTGATTGCTATCGAGCGAGAGAAAGACGAGGAACGTAAGCAGAAGATTACCCCGACGAACTCCGAGAAAGGCAAGGACAAGGAGAAACACGTACCGAAATTGGTCATCGGCAAGCGGAAGAAGATTGCAGATGAGCCTGAGGAGGACGAGATTCTGGCTCTAGCAAAACCTCCGAAGAGAGAAAAGCCTACGCCGTCCCCTCCTGCAGCAGGACCTTCTGCTGCGGCTCCTACTGCCCCTCAGAATGGTGTCGGTGGACCGTCAACACTTCGGAATGGAACTGTGTCCTCCAAGAGCAAGCAGAAGGCTCCTAAGCCTACCCCGGTTCCGGAGCCCCCATCCGAACCATCTCGTCCGTCAGCCAAGGGAAAGGAGAAAGAGGTATCCCCTCCTACTGCTACACCGTCCAAGGCGAAAAAGGCGCCTGCAGAGGTTACACCTATCAATGAAAAGAAATGTAGGGAAATTCTCAAGACTCTGACAAAACTTTCCGATGCCCGCATTTTCTTGAAGCCTGTGGATCCTATTTTGGACGGTTGCCCGACGTAAGTTCTCACTCATGTCGGATGCGTCTGATTTGGCCTCTGAATGTCTACGCTCCAGATATTACGACGAGATAAAAGAGCCGATGGACTTCCAGACGCTATCAACGAAACTAAGTGAGGGGCAGTATGCGACGATGGAGGAATTCGCCAAAGACGTCGAATTGATCTTCAAAAACTGCCGTATTTTCAATCCTCCCACAACGTATCCTGATCAGTGTTGTAACGCGCTCGAGCGCGCATGGAAGAAGGAATGGGCGAAGGCGATGGAGAAGCGACTGGCTTGGAATGAGAAACGCAGCTTGCAAAGTATCATGAACAGGTTGGTTGCTGATCCCGTGTAAGTTGTGCCTGCTTCCTTCGGATGACGAAGAGATTGATCACCATTCTACAGATCATTCGTCTTCCGAGAACCTGTCGACCCGATTGTGCTCGGAGTGCCGACTTATTTCGATGTGATCCCTCGCAGGGATGCTCGGGACCTGCGCACCATACGACAGAAACTCGACGCCGACAAGTACGACACGATCGAGGCATGGGAGGCCGATATGGAACTCATGATCCATAACGCCAAACTCTTCAACGGTGCAGATTCCGAAGTCGGCCAGGTAGCCGTCGTCGTGAGGAGCAAGTACAGGGAGATGCTATCGGGCATCAGGTCATCAACGACTAAACGGAAGGGGAGCGAGAAAGCTACCCCACAACCTGCCAAGAAGGCGAAGTTAGGTTAAGGGTCATACGTTGCTGTGTATATTTGGTTGTTGCTCGTTGTATTGCTGTCCCTGTATTCCACCTTACAATATGCTTGCGATATTAGTCTGGACGCCCTCTGAACATTTTATGGTCCGTTGTCCCTTTCCGATTTCAGACGGCCTGATATCTAGCGATAGTACCTACTTCTACTGATTGTCTCGGATTCCCAGAACTTAGTGCGCTAACTTGTCAAAAGTTGATCGTTGGCTGCAGCGAACAGGTAGTGAAATTTGGATAACTTAGCCGACCCCGACGCTCATCTCAGCATCTTACCGCCGATGCCCATGTAGCTCGTCGATAGATCGACCATCTGCGGGTCTATATTCGTGGCATGACCGTACCACCATGAGACGAGACCGATATATATGATCCTGGGGGCTCGAGTTTTCTCGCTGAGTTCTACGAGTGTGTCATGCACACAGCCTGTTCCTTACTGTCACTACCGTAGGTTCTGAGATCCTTATGTCATTGGTAGTATAATATACTTGCAACAGGGCTTGCAGTCCGGCGCAGTCAGCAGCTCGCCGTTTTATACATTATCACATGTGCACACACAAATGCTCTCGGGATGTCCAGGAATTTCGTTGACGTGGCCACACAAAGCATCTCGGACATCTAGGGGGTTCGTGGTCGCTGCGGCGATGCCCAGTGGTGCGTTACCTCCCAGCTCTTTCGGCGCACGACGGCGACGGGTGGCGTGCACGTTCGTCATCATGATGGTCGCCGTCCACTACTTGCTCGCGACATATGTGCCTCCATGTCAGCCCATATGCCGCTAATCATGTTCTCTACGAACGACACCTTTGGAGTCTGGAGATCTGACGCGCCGCGGTCGGTGTCTCCGTGCGGAGTATGCTATGCACACGTCTGCCGTTGAGTGTTTGTGACAACCCACCCCCATACCCGGAACATCTGTACATACAAGTGCCATCCTCAAGTACTTGTGGATTCTATTGTTGGGCCACCTATCAGACTGTTCCCGAGATACAAGTGAGCGAGAGACGAAGGGCGCAACGCAACGCAAAGGCGGGATGGAAATGCTGAATAAAGCAAGTAGTCGGTCGGACGTACATGGCTTTGTGCTTATATAAGTTGGGTATATGTCTTTGTCGTCCTGCTCGTGTTCACGATATCTCCATATTTGTTTTGCAATCAAAGATTGTGTCGACAAGCTGGCGTTTCCGAATGAACACCTGGCCGAATCACTTGCGCAAGGGTCAAAGTACCAAGAAATGAGATTGCCTCTCAATCCACTAAATCCATGGGCTCTTCTCTTGAAGTCGGAGGCTCGGCAGTATTGGAGGACATGGTGAACTCCGAAGGGCAGGGTGAAGATGGAGGCGAAGTCGAGTTGCGTAGATCCGCCACGACTTCGGGAGGCAACGTCGACAAGAACAATGCGTTGTTGTGCTTTACCGAGTTCTAAGTGTTGGAGACCGAATGTCAGGGGCACACGCCTAGCAAGGTGAAAAGGTCACTCGCTTTGAGTTGCTCGACCCACTGCACGCGCACATTCTCCTGCTCTTCTGGCAGCGCGCGGCTGTAAATAAGGAAATACGGTCCTGCGCCAAGATGCAGGCCGGCTGTGTCGTTAAGAACGGTTTCTTCTGGGACCTTCGTGCAGCAGAATATACACATCAATATAGGTCCATGATCCACGCCGGAGCGACCTACTTCGTTCACGACATGATCGACGGTCTTCCACCAGACGTCCCCCTGTCTCACGTATGAGTAGATATGGTTACGGCCGTATAGTCCGTCATGAACGAGGACGACACGTAGGTCATACTAAGGGAAATGCATCACGAAAAATGGACGAAGAACGTCGGAGCGTAACCACTTACTCGTTGTTGCTGCAATTCAGGACACTCGAGGGCCTTCGCGGCCTGCTTTCTGAGGTCTGTGATCGAGGCCTCAATAGCTATGGGGTCGTAAGATCGATCTCAAAAGAAAATCCGAATCGGAGCCTACTTTGCAACTCGTTCTGTATGCGCGTCAGAATCTTGCGCAGCCTGAGCGAAGTCTCATGCAGGGCCGACTTGCGCTCCGGATCGTCACCATGCTCGGCGATTTCCTCATAGTAATGCAGCGAGGATTGGAGGTCAGCGAGGATATCCCTGTCCTATACGCAGGGCGCATGAGCGTACGTCAGGCATTGGGCCTCAGACACCGACCTTAAACCGCGTCAACGATTGCTTCTTCGCGACGAGCGCGTCCACCTCCGCATACAGGGAGCGCTGCCTCTCGCGCTTCTGGTTCGCCAGCGAAAGGTTCTCTTTCATGAACTGGTCCAAATACACGTGCTTCGGGTACCTGAATGGCGTGCGCTCGACGCGCCCGGCCCCGCTTGCAGCGCTGTACGTGGGCGGTGCCGCGTTGTCGCGCACGAGCTGGAATGCGACGACCTCGGACATCGCATGGATCGCTTGCTGGCGCGCAGGGTCCCCCGCGGGGTCCGCTAGCCCGAGCTCGGTCGCGAGGCACGAGACGAGGTCGTTCGTGTCCTCAGTCCCGCGGATGTCGACCCTGACGACGGCGAGGTCTACCCTTCGGTCAAAGGGCATGGCGCTGAGGTCGTCCTGGCTGTTTCCATAACGGAAGTGAAAAAGTCTAGACGAGGTGTAAGTGAGTGGGCGGTGTGAGATATGGACGTATGCAGACCTGGCCAAATGAGACGGGGATATGTCGTCGGGGTCGAGCGCAGGCTCCACGACGTACGCCAGTTCCTTATAGAAGTCTGCAATATAGTGTGAGTGCATTGAATCGAAACTGGGAGAGAGGATATCGCAACGCACGGAACGAGACATCTCCTGGACGCTCGACGGGTGTGCTCCAGTGCTCGGCTGCGAATGCTGTTATTGCATTGTCCGCATTGAGCTCGTTCATTTGCGCGAGGTCCATGTTTACAAATATTTCCATGAGGGACCAGATTGTAAGCTCTGTACCAAAAATAGGACCGTCGCACCTATGCAAATGCGTATGATGACGCACCTGGGCCACTGGATGGTAGGCCAATTTTTTCAGACGTTTCTGCGTCTTGGGATGCGTCGCTGTAGGGGCGCCAGGGAGCAAGGGCATGCTTGACTTGCGGGATGAAGAATAGACCGTGAAGAATAAGTGCGGCGTAGGCTAAGGAACCTTGCGTGGGACGTAGAGCAACGGGCCTTCAAAGTCTTTTTGAGAACCTTTGGAGATGACAATGAACACGCGCACTAACCGGTCGCCCTTGCGTATTCTCTCTTCCATAGGCACTTCCTCAAAGACATCATTCCCATGGTCATACTTCAGGCTGGCTTCGATTGCCTTGCTCAAAGACTGGTCGTCCTGGGACATGCCAACGGCGGTCTCAACCTGGGGTATGATGCGTTTTATTTAAGGTATCACCAAAGTGTACATGGACAGTAGTTACATTGGAAGGGACCATTGCCCAGTTTGGATCAGGAGCTCTGTTGCTGGGACCAAAGACGGGCGCTTGGTCCTGGAGAGAGGCTCGCAGTGCGCGCGTGAGTTCGTTCTCTTCGTCTTCCCTGGTGAGGTCAATGACATTCTTGTCCGGTTCTGGAATGTGAGGCGGCCTTCATCAACCCCGAGCACGGCGTGCAACACAAAGGTAAACTCACGAAGTGGCGTGCCTTGTCTGAGAGGCGGGCGAGAAGCGGGCGATGGCGACACGGCCATAGCGTCGCTGGACGATCCTCTGTCCCCTTCTAGCAACGCAGACGCGGCTTTCTCAATACTGCCATTGTGCTTGCGGAGAAGGTTGAGCGCGACTTGGGGCGAGAGGTCCCCGCCCATCATGGATATCATCATTTCTACGTCGCCTTGTTCCTGGGGTGTAAGCGATTCCATGTCGTTGATTCTCTAGCTCTAGCTACGGAGCGGCAGGTATGTACCAGGTTGCAAGGATCTAGGAGGAGAGAAAGCAATAATAACGGCCAATCTTATGATCGAGCGCTGAGGCGAGACAGGACCCCGGCGAATCCCCCAAGAGCTCTGATCCCGAAAACCCCGAAAAGGGGGCCTCTGGAGCCAAAATCTTACATCTCAAACCCCCGAAACGGGGCCCGGACGGCGGTCAGGTTATGTGCCAGGTGCCCCCGAAACCAGGCGTCCGGGGCGAGGTATGATCCTCGACCCCCGAACATAAGGTCCATCCGGCCTCGGAACGGGTGCCGAAATGTGCCGGAAAGGTACGATGATACCGGTGACGTCTCACTCGATTGCTTCTTGATACCGCTTCGTCGCTATGTTACTTTACTTATCGGTTCTCGATACCAAACTTCATGTAAGTAGGAATTTATAGGTCTAATGATCTTGTGCAAATACAAAGATCCGAAGTAGAGAGATTAGTACCACGTCAATCAGTGGCCTCAGTGTAGTAGTCGGTACTTCTAAATCTATGTACGGCCTTGTGACAATGGTACAATCGCGCGCGCGATTTTTTGCAATTTCTCGCCTTTTTTGCAATTTTTAGACGTTAGATCCCATTTACCCCCGAAACTGACCGGAATCAGGCGAGGTTATGTGAAGTTCCCCCGAAATCGACCATGGGCTGACCCCCGGAGGGGGGTCCGCGCGGGATCAGAGCTCTTGGGGGATTCGCCGGGGTCCTGGCGAGACGCGTAAATCACGCGCACGTGACACTGTGGTTCCGAAGAGTCAAGACACATATTCTAGTGTGGTATGTTACAGTAAATGCTATGCCATACTAATGCTCCTTTTGCGAAAAGTCACTGTGTCGCTTTCTCCCGGATCACAAGGCCATCATGACGTTTAAGTCAAGCGTTGCGACGGGTTATTTCATGACGTCGGTGATAGCACGTTCAAGCCATGTCGTAACACTGTGAAGACTCAGCAACGAGTAACCTTGAGCGTGCTCAGACGATTCGACAATCTGGATTAGATTGTCATTGAGTGACTGAGATCTATAATCTTCTTACTGCAGTGACCAAGTATGTTACTATTAATTACGAGCTTTACTCTGCGCGTAAGTTTTGGATACCTATACATAATATACATTTGTACAGCCCTAATAGCGGCAGACAGCGCGCTCGAGACAAGCAAAGAGATGTCTGAGAGTCAAGCTGCTGAACTCGATCGAGACCAATCGGGTATCGGACGCCCAGATCTGATCGTACCGTTATATACACGTGACCTATAATTGCATTATTGCCACACGCGTCCGACGCGCAATACAGTCGTTCGCCTTCCTACTATCTCTTTCCTTCTCCTTACATTGCCCCTGCGACTTTCTCTTGTACTCGTGAGTGTAGAAATATTAACAAGCAACTATCTTGCGACCATTAGAACGCTGACAATCTCAGAGTACTCAGCGACGTAACTGAAGGACCAAAATGGATGATGATGATGCCGAGTACATGCAAGGAAGCGACGATGAGGTCGGAATCCCCGCGTTGACTGTTTCGCAATAATTAACATCTCTGTGATGCTTGCTTAGGACTACGGCTTCGACTACTCAGACGATGAGGATGGCGATGAGGCAGCAAGCGCCGACGTCGAGAACATGTACTATACGGCAAAGTGTACGTGTATCATCATATCTGTCCAGCTGACGCCGGCTTATTGTCCGTGCAGCGAAGAAGGAGGACAACCCTGAACAATCTTTGAAGGAATTCCGGGCTATCGTTGAGCAAGAGGAGGAGAAAGGCGACTGGTGGGCACCTCGCCTGTCAGGTTTCTTCCGCGAATACTCACCGTTTACGTCATTGCCTTCAGGGGATTTAAGGCGCTCAAGCAGTCTACAAAGCTGCTGTACCTTACGCTTCGAAGACCAAACGACGCGCTCAAAACCTACCAGGAGCTACTAACATACACAAAGTCGGCGGTCACGCGAAACTATTCCGAGAAGACGATCAATGGTATCCTGGACTACGTTGGTGGTGGAAAAGGTGGACCTGTGGAGGTAGACGTTTTGGAGGAATTCTATGAAGCGACCAAGAAGGCCCTTGAAGATGCGAGGAACGAGGTCTGCACTGTTATTGTGGCGTGTGGGATGCCACTCATTAGCATCCGTAGAGGCTGTCAGCGAAGACGAACCTCAAGCTGGCTAAGCTCTGGCTCGACCGCAATGAATATGGTCGGCTATCGAAGGCACGCTGATCTCAATAAGTACTCGTCAACATTACTTACATTGGGCTGACAGCTCCTGCGAGATCTACACCGATCCACAGGCGGTGTAGACGGCGAGGACATGGCGCAAAAAGGCACGCAGCTCCTCGAGATATACGCGCTAGAAATTCAGATGCATAACGAGATGAAGAACTTCAAGAAACTGAAGGTCGGGAACACGCCGGCCCGTATGACGTCCTCTCACGCCTACCTGTGCAGGAAATCTACAACCTCTCGAACTCAATACGCTCTGCCATCCCACACCCACGCATCATGGGCGTCATCAAGGAATGCGGTGGCAAGATGTGGATGGGTGAACGTGAGTGCCCATACGTGTATGTGACATGGCTATTACCACATTAATCCGCAACATCCAAAGGTCAATGGCAACGCGCAAGCGAAGACTTCTTTGAGTCTTTCAGGAACTACGACGAGGCAGGATCCCCTCAGCGGATCCAGGTGCTTAAGTACCTCGTGCTCGCGAACATGTTGACGGGAAGCGAGGTCAATCCGTTCGACAGTCAAGAGACAAAGCCGTGAGTACTGCCCGATGAGTGTCCCGTTGTGTATCTGAGCACTATATCGCAGGTATAAGAACGATCCACAAATCATAGCCATGACGGATCTCGTCGATGCATACCAACGGCGCGAGGTTCACGCCGCAGAGAAGATCTTGCGAGGTTTGTCCTGACACATTGTGTCTTTGTTCAGTAGTGAACCTCAATGCTGTACAGACAACCAGCAGACTATCATGGCAGACTCATTCATCCGTGCATACATCGGCGAGCTGTTGCGGAGTCTCCGTACGCAATATCTCATTGATCTCATCAAACCTTACACCCGTCTCGAGCTCGCGTTCCTGGCCAAGGTTGGTTGCATTATCTAATATATGCTCTACCTCGTTGATGGGGCATGCTATGAACAGCAACTCAACGTGCAGAAAGATGAGGTGGAAGATCTGCTCATTGCGTTGATCCTTGAAGGCAAAGTTGAGGGTAGGATTGACCAAGTCGCCCAAAGACTGGAGCTCGACAGCAAGTATGTGTTTTTCTTACATGGGTCAAACTTGTTCTCACACAATGCTCTAGGGCGAGTTTGGAGCGGAAGCGGTACGCAGCGTTGGACAAGTGGACCAATGCACTTGAGTCGGTGCACAACTCTGTCGTCGCCAAGAACCAGACCGGCAACAGGGGTACAGACACCACATATAGCCACGCGCCTGATCCTTTCTCGTCCCCGCTGCGCGAGATTAACGGGCAATGGGCTCCCCGGTAGTTCGTTGGTCGTCTTTGTTGTCCAGTCGTGTATCTTTCCTGTTTTTGTACGAATGTTGATGGCGGATCTGGCATTGTCCTCGTGTAGCAACACTGTATTAGGGGGGTCTGCAATATGTAGAGACTGGCTGCTAAGGTAGCATAGCAGCAATGGGATTCAAATATTGCAGGCACGGTATCGTGTCACCAAAAGCACTGGTTCTACGTTAATACCTGGTAGGAGAGAATGAAGCTGATATACTACTCACAGCATCTATACACGGGGAACGACCGGTGTCCAGTCGTAGTTCCAGCCATCCCTGGATGGCGTATCGGTTGGAATACGCAGCTCTCGCGGGAACAATCCGCGCACTCTCGACTCCAAAGCCTTCCTCTCGGGCACCCTCAGAGTTTTTGCGAGCTCCGCCTGGGCCTTGCTCCGCGCACGGGGATCCTCCTCCTTGTTTGCCTCAAGGTACAGCTTCGGATCTACCTGGCGCAGGGTCTCCATCGCGGTCTGCATGCACTGGAACTTGCGCTCGAGCTCCGCCTGTCGCGTCCGCCGGAGGTGCCGCCGGTGCAGCAGCCACGCTCGCTCAATGGTGTTGTGTGCCTGCGCAGATGGGACCGCACGCTGCAGGCGGCGACCAACGTCGGGGCGCCAGGTGCCCGTTGGCGAGGGCCCATTGCGCATGTTGGAGGGGTAGAGCGCGCGGCGGATCAGCTCGACCTTGGGATCGCCGCCGGACTCCTTTCGACCGGCATAGCGCACGGATGACTGGGCGACGCGCAAGGGGAGAATGGCCTCGCGCAGAGTGAGGAGAGCAGCCATGGCGATTGAGAATTGAGGGCCTGCAGAGTCCGCCTCAAGCCAGCAGTCGAACCCTTTTCGAGGTGATCGGTGCGCGTCCAAATAAGGCAATCGTAGTATTCTAGCTCGCTCCTCGTCTGGTCCGGGACCAGCCTTTTGCTTAACAGACGCCCCAGGTGTCCGGCACATTGAATCCACCTGAGTCTATTTTAGACAATTTTCAATATGTACCTCGCTCTATAAGGTGGCCCGGGATCCACGGATGTTACGAATGAGCACAAAACTCGGCTTTCTCACAACTTGCCCGAACGCTTGAATCCCAGCGCTTACAGGTTGAGCAAAAAACACCGATCTTGTCACGGGGCCGAGTACATCTATGAATCTTGAGTTTAGTGAGTCAAGGCAATCAATTGGTCTTGTAACGGCCGGTCGACAAGAGATAGGCCGGCCGGATGGTGCTTGACTATCATCCACAAGTGTCAACCAACGTCAATCATCGCCAACAATTCGTTGACTAGAATGTAAACAGCCGCTTGGAGTAGCTCCAGCTCCTCATTGACCATCACATTTCCATGTCAGGGACATCTTCAGGGAGCATGTCTGCCTGTTTGCGGTCTGGACTAGCTCCGCGAAATTCTTTGCTCACCGTAGAATTGGAGAAAATAGACATTACCAATCACTATTCTTATGTAGAATGCAGTATTAATTGAAGCGGTTCAGGTATATGCTCACCCGTGATCCGCCTGAATGGACAGCAATAGACGTAACATCAGTTCATCTTACAGCGTAGTTCTTTGTAGAGTCGCTATGCGCATATTTCCACGAGCGCGAGATGTTGTTTGAGCGCATGCCTTCTGGAGCAGTGATTATTGATGTGCGTTACAAACTGGACGGTGGCATAGGGCAGAGAAAACACACCTAGTCACTTGGCTATGTGTGACTTTATTATAGTATCAAGGAGTCAGCGTAGGATGTTTTGGCATCTCATTTTATTCTCCGTAAATTATCAATAAATAGGCCGGACATACGCTTTTGTGATCCGCAATAGACAACTTGTAGCTACCATATTCAATGAATCATTTGGTTCATTCGATTCGTCGTCGCAACACGGCCAATAATAATTCGATGGGGAAGCTGTCTCATGCTGTTCTTGTACGTGGATCGGTAGACATTGCTCTTCTAGGGCATAAGCGTGTAGCCCTGTTTACATTGTGCCTGTGTTAGCCTGCCAGTGTACGTATACGTTGAAACACGTCAATCTGCGGTGGCCACAGGAGACGATAGTGTAGTTGGGGATACCATACATGCCCTAGGCAAACAGAAGCATTTTGGCTTGTCAAGGTAAAATCCGTGTCCGACGGTGTCGGCGCAGAAGTCAGCGGTAGCTTCATAGCTCCTCCCTCGAGCTAGACGATGTACATGCGCGTCAGTAATTCGTATTTTAGTGAGGAAGCACTCATCTTGAATCTTTCCAAAATTGAAAATGTATGGTCAATTATGATCGGCTTATTCAAAAGCCAGCGGTCGTCCATGGACGACATACACTTTACCGTGAGGTCTATTCCAGGGTCGCAGTTAGGCTTATGAAGTAATCGGTATGCCGATAGGGTGGAGTGGGACTATGCACGAGCTTGAAATCAAACATGCGCTTCTCGACGATTTTTGTAAAAATCCATAGAGCATTGGCGGCTTGGTAGATTGAAGCTGAGCTTACATCTAAGTTCCCAGTCGGGCACTGTGGTTGGCTGAATTCCATCATGCGATTCCGGCAAGCGCCGAAATGGCACGAGCGCTTACATTCCTGTCTTCGTACTCGTCAGGTCGACCATGTCTCTCGGGCTTGCTAATTTGGCACAACGATGCCGGTCACACATAGTTGTTCTCAGTCAATTGGTGTGCTTGACTCTCATAGCTGTGTACTATTCATTAACTCAGTCATTGCAGAGATGCCTCCCTTATCGCCAGTTTCATAGCAGTCAGACTGTCCTGGCGAGGAGAGAACGGAAGGTTGTCGCCCTTACGAAGAGGCAACTAGCCGCCAAGGCCAAGAAGAGGGCCTTGAAGACTCGCAAGAATATCTACGAGCATGAGAGGATGACACTGCAGGATGCCATTAACGTCTTGCGGGTGAGTGACAGCGCCTCTGCTTCGTTGCAGGCTCCGCTGAACACTCGTCGCGCGACAGTCGGTGGAAGTGGCCGCGCCCAATTCCACGTATGAGATTGTCATTAAGACGGCGATGACAAAAGGCACAACAATTCCAAAGGGCCGTTACAGCCTGCCTCGGGAAGCCAAAACGCAGACCCGAGATCGCATATTGGTTTTCGCTGAGGGAAAGCAAGCTGAAGAGGCCCGGCAGGCAGGGGCGGACATTGTCGGCGGACCTGAGTTGGTTGACGGTGTACGTCTGTTGATTCGACCGGTCGGATTTCATACTCACGGTGATTTAACTCAAAGGTCATCAACGGCCGTCATCAAGCAAGCTTGTTCCTTTGTACGCCGGCACTCATCCGTGCCATCACCCCCAAACTCGGACGAGTGCTGGGTCCTCGTGGTCTGATGCCTTCGGAGAGACGCGGCACGGTAACGGACAATGTAGCAGGCTATATCCGGAAGCTCACAGGCACGAGTGAGTGGAAGGGCGACAAGGCCGGTACCATTCGGGCACCCGTCGCAAAAGTGTGTAGGGCTTCACTTACTCTTGAACTTCCACATAACGCGTCTACTCTTCCCCAGATGCATTTCCCGGTGGAAGACGTCGTGAGGAATATCAGATATTTCATGACTATGGTCAAGCGTGCAACAGGCAATCAACGAGACCCAGAAGCTCAGTCGGACAAGAAAGACACGAACAAAAAACCTGGTGGGCAACATTGTGCTTTGTTTGGCTGCATTGCTCATCAAGTGTCTCAGTGACCGCAATCACTCGTGTTGTACTAAGCTCACGACAGGGGCCTGGCATACAGATCTCGGACTTGTGATATCATTAGTGTCTCAGCTGCTAGATACAAACACTTCGATTAAATGGGGTAATGCATGAGTGGAGGTGTGTGATGTGAAAGATCCAGACTGAGCGCCGGATTGGTTCACTCTGCCCAACTCTCGGTAGAACGGAGTTTGACCCTCCGCTTTCTCCGTTTCTGCTCCTCAATTTCCTTGGACAATTTGTGGTAACTTGCCGCTTGTGGAGAGGCTCCCCGCCGTTTGCCAATATCATCGCCCTTTATGGGCGCACTCCCTTCGCGCTTGGTAGTTGGTAGAGATCGTACCTGAGGCTTGTTCTTAGGCTCGTGTGGGAAGATATCCCCCCAGCCCGATTTGCGCGCATCATAATACGGCTGCTTGCCCTGCGACTTAGGGATGGTCATACGCATGATCTTGCCTGAAGGGGCGACGGACAACAGTCAATTGCAGTGAGCGGAAATGAACGGACGCGTTTCATACCTTCGGTAGTACATCCATCCAGGATGACATGACCGCTCCGTTTCAGGGGCGGGAAGACCAACCGTGGCCATGAATAAGCCTCCAGCCTCAGGGCGGCTTCGACCTCGTGCGTGTCTATAGGCGCGCCCGCGGGCTCAACGGAGCTCTGTGTAGAATCTTGCGCCGCAGTATTTGCGTCTTGATCTGAGACCGAGGACGGGGATACGCCCTCGGACATACCACCCTCAACGGGTTGTAATTCCGAAATGGGCGTTTCGCGTAGGAACATCTTGTCTTGCTCACGCTTACCAACATCACCGATACGGCCGACCTTGGTGCTGACCTGTGTGGGCCTGATACCCCTGCGGATAACGATGTATGAGTAGCCCGTATCTTCGTGTCCGACACCGGAGTGTTTCGTCTTTCGCACGAAGGCTGGGCGCTGGAGCCGTTGGGAAAAGCCGCAGACAAGCTTGCTAGCTCCCGGGTGGTATAAGGGGCATGCTCCGTCATGGGGACACTGGCAGTATATTATTAGTATCATGTGCGAGCGACGCGACCGGCACGCACTGGAGCAACGACATGGGAGCCCCTAATGTCTCCATTGCCCGGAGCTGGAACTTGCAATTCCTTCCTGCCCAAATGTAGGAGGTACTCCCGCGCCTCGGCTATGTTCTCGAATCCTTCCCTCGAGCTGTGGTCAATCAAAACCTATGCATGGTTGAAACTTGTCAGAAACAGCGCAATGCGGGCATGACGACATGTCAGCACTGACTATGACACCGGCGCCACTCTCCCAGATCTCTCTCAGTAGATTCTTTCTTGCGTGGTCGTGGGATAGCGACGAGAGCATGAACGCGGACAGAGCTAGCGTAGCGCCCCCTTGGGATGGGTCGATTCTGTCCGAGTCTTGGAAGGATTTACGCCATGAGATGTTCATGTCGCCGAGTTCCACATCTAAGACCGCAGTTCAGTGATGAACAGTTGTCCTGGGGTGTGAGTAGGCATCACCTTCAACCAATCTCCGCCCAATGTTCACGAGGCCCTCACGCCTGTCAATACCGAGGTACGTAGAGACCGTGGATCGAGAAAGCTGCGCATCATCAGCATCGGCGTAGTTATCTTGGTATGCTTGTTTCGGGAACGAATACGATGAAGCCCTGACAGGTATGAAGTGAGACGGGAAATCAACCAGAATAGCTGAGTTCTTGCCGTACCATAATCCTGTACCTGTGCCCGAGCCCCAGTCGATGACCCGCTCAATGGTCCAGTCAGGTTCTAGCCGACGCTTGACATGATCGAGTACTGCAACGATGGCGGCGTAGTGGGATGGTAACGCTACAGAAGCAAAGGCAGTCCCATCACGTTCCGCATGACGAGAGGATTGTTTCCATGATTTGTATTGCACATCGTACGAAGCCTTCCACTCAGCATCCTTGTCTGATTCATGCGTGAAGAGACGCTTAGCATCATTATGAAGCGCATTTTTGTCCGATTCTAATGTAGTGTTAGCGTGCCTATATGCATCCAGCAATTCAACAACCCTCACCGGCGATGAGCCGGGACACAGTGTTCTGCAGCTCGAGTGGTAGCACAACTTGACCGATTCGCTGGCTGCCAAAGAACGCTGCCGGAGACTTTCTTCCTTCCTTGCCCGAAGAGACATCGTCTTCCGTTGCCTCTAAGTCATCTTCTCCAAAGTGCACATCGAGCTCTGCTGGATCCCGAGGGTATATCTCCAGCTCGCGATGCGCTCGCGCATGCGGATTAGGCGCTGTGGCATGCCGCGATGCCTGCCGCAAGAGAGACATTTCGACATCTTTGAGCAGCTCTCTGAAAGAAGGGTCTAGATCCAGCGGTGCATTAGGTTGGTGCGAAAACGGGATAGCAGTCGACGAGAAAGCAGCAACAGCTTCGACTTGTCGGCAAAGAATCCTTAGGGGACGAGAGTATCCAGACCGTAGCATTGAATGCGATATGTAGTTTCTGTCCGGTAAGCTTTCTTCAGAAAATTTGAGATATCAAGACTAGCGAGCAGAGAGGAAGCAGCGAAGGGCCAAGGAGGAATTGTGGAATTGTAAACCGACGTGAATGCGGACAATTTGGGATCTGAGATCTGATGGGCACAATGACCACGTGACAGCAGGCACCGAGCGCTTCCGCGCGTCACTTTCGAGTTCACCTTGGGCTTTAGCATTTTGCGCTCTAATAAGCCTTCATATCCTGCCGCTAACACGCGCACTGCTTAAGAGATGGAGGCACCACCTACTAGACTGAATCCTCGTGCGGAAGACGCAGATAGACCTACCAAAAGAGCGCGGCTAGACACGGACGGCGCAGGTCCATCCTCAGTTGGTGTGGCGCAGACTGCGACGGACAGGCCAAAGGATGTTGCTGAAACGCTCCAACTGGACTTAACAGACGAAGAGGACGAAGATGAGGGCGTGAAGGTGACTGCTGATAAGTCGGGGGCCCCTCGCGCGTCGGACATGTATCTCGATACGGTATGTTAGCCCTACAACCTGATATCCAGCATCCTGATGCCCGCCTAGATCAACAGAGCTGTACTTGACTTCGACTTTGAGAAAGTGTGCTCTGTATCACTATCTAATATCAACATCTACGGCTGCCTTGTATGTGGAAAGTACTTCCAAGGCCGAGGTCGTAACTCGTATGCGTATGCTCATTCAATACACGATGACCACCATGTGTTCATTAATCTCGAGACAACGAAAGTGCGTCCCTCACAATCTGAAAGTTATGGCACCAGCTGAACTTTTGATAGGTATACGTCCTACCAGATGGATACCTCGTTTCAGACCCATCCTTGGAGGACATCGCGTTCGTTTTGGGACCGTCTTTCAACCGAGCGTCGATCGAGGGTCTTTCGTCACCGTCTCACACACAGAAACCATCGTATGACCTTTCCTCAAAACCATATATCCCTGGATACATTGGGTTGAACGACATCAAGCGCAATGACTACATGAATGTCATCATTCACTCTCTTCTACACGTTCCACCACTCCGAGATCATTTGCTGCTTTCGAGTTTCCGCGGCAAAGAACCGGAACTATTGAAACGCTTCGCTACTCTCGCGAAAAAAATCTGGAACCCTAGATTATTCAAGAGCCAAGTCAGTCCGCACGAGTTCCTGCAAGAAGTAGGAAGAGCGAGTGCGGGTAAGTTCAGTCTAGAAAGACAAGGCGACCCGGTGGAGTTCCTGGGCTGGCTGCTGAACCGTCTCCACAAGGACATGGGAGGAACGAAGAAGAGAAACTCTAGTACGTACTATTCCGAAAGTGGCACTTCGGTGGGCTGATTGTCAAGAAGGCGTCATCTACTCAACGTTCCAGGGTCAAGTCCGGATGGAAACTCAACAAGTTGTTGTCCGTCCCGATCTTGGAGGAAATGAGAAGCCTAGATTTGATATTGATCGCGGTATGTGCCTTATTCTCCTGATGCTTAGTTTATCTGTACGAGATTGGACCTGTCAGAGATCAAATCGACTGTATCTCCCTTCTTGTTCCTTGCTGTGGATCTACCACCACCGCCACTATTCCAGGATGCTGTTGAGAAGAACATCATTCCGCAGGTCGGTATACATTCAGTACTGACTAAGTACGATGGTCGCACAACTCAGGTGTGTGGAGCGCTCCACCCATCACTCCCGTTTCATGAATGAATGATCGCGCGCAGGAATCAGCTGGTCAGCTGCGGCGCTTCAAGTGTCAACAACTGCCTCCGTACATCATTCTTCACTTCAAGCGTTTCACCAGAAACCAGTTTTCCGAAGAGAAAAATCCCACTATTGTCAACTTTCCTCTCCGAGGGCTTGACTTCCGAGACTGTGAGGTTTTACAATATTTATTCCCATATAATGTGCTTAGCGCGTTTCGACGTACCTCCACGACAGATCTCGATGTCTCACAATCTCACCCTTCTACCTTGTATGACCTTGTGGCCAATGTGACCCATGAGTCGGCGGCCGGCACTACCCGAGACAAGGAGAGTACAGTGTGGAAGGCGCATCTCCGTGCAGGCGCTGGTGGCGGCGAGAACGAGAAGTGGTTCTTGATCCAAGATCTCATCGTGGAGGAGATCCGAAAGGAGATGATTTTCCTGGGAGAAACCGTGCTGCAAGTGAGATGGCTCCGCATTCCCCGATCTTGTCTACTGGCTCTGACGCTCATTTGGCATAGATCTGGGAGCGAAGGACAGAGCCTCAAAGCTACCATAATGGAGATGGTCGTTACGGTTCGGCAATGAACGTGGATAGATGATGGTGCCCGTCATATCTCGATCGAGTTGTGATAGTTGCGGTGATGCGTTCCCCCGAGACCTGTCTTCAATACTCGGCTGTACCTAAGATCTAAACTCCGATGACAAACTGCTGTCCATGAGGATTACTATGCTTTTGGCACAAGGGGTCTCGTACGGCGAATACTATTGAGATGTGACAGCACCCATATGTGCACGGACACTTCGCACGAAGCGAAAATAGGACGCGAGTTGCGATCCGTTTGTACTGCAGTCCTATACATTCGCGGCAGGTTGGTTGACAGGCTGGGAAGGCGTTGATGAGCCCTCCGCCGCACTGTGCTTTTCGGTCACGCTTGGTTCGGGTGCATGGCGTACTGAATCTGTGGTGCTATAGACAGCATTGATTGGTCATAATATCAGCATCAGTCTATAATATGGTCTTGAGGCTACTGACGTTTTCGACTCAGTCGCTTCCTTCTCCAGCAGTGGCTGGAAAATGTAGATTCCGGATACAATTCCTGCGAAAGTGGGGCTCAAGATGCTATGCTATTGCGATCAACGTCGCTGTGTCTCACCTGTGACTCCCGCAACAACGAAAGGCGCAAACCGGCGCAACATCGCCTCTCGAACGTGTTGTACTCAGTGCGAGTGTTTGTTGGCGGAATAGTCATAGGCGCCGTCACGGGTGTAACCCGATCGATCGGTTGATGGGATAAATGATGAGATTTGTCGTCTGAGAAAAGTACTAAGTAATACGGTAGAGCAGCAGCGGACAACAACATATTGGTAGAGCGAGCACGCAGTACCCGCCTAGAAAGTTACTGTAGTATGGCTTATGTGAGAATTATACTGTATGTAATTGTTGTAGCCTTTATATTCAGTCGCTAATGCCCTCCGAGGGCCTGGAGAGCTTGACGTGCAGCAATTTCCTTTGCTTCACCTTTGGAGCGAGCGACACCAGTGCCGTAGATGCGTCCGTCATCTGCAATATCTCTGTCAGCAGTGGTAGCTATACAAAAAAAATCAACCGACTAACATTTGCAAGTCACAGTCCATTCCAGGGCATTGGCCGGGCCAGACGAAGACTCCACCCAACTCAGCAAGGCATGCTTTCCATTCTTCTGCAAGTCTAAGTGGGATGTGAGTATTCAACTGTGCGTCAAGCAACAAAGAGGTTATCCCGACAGTTGTTCATTTTGATGACATAGGCTACGAAAAATGTCTATAAGTGACATACAATCCTCAGAGAAGGTTTTAAAGAACATACAAGACATGATAGTGGTTCTGAGGCGTTGATATCGGTGAGTGAAGTGAGTCGATGTGTATGAATCTGGAGGAGCTTCGGACGATGAGGACCGTTAGGTATGGCCTGCATTATATACAGCCGTCCTGCGGTCTTGTACGGGTTTTACACCGGAGCCCGGACTGCTCCTCGTCGTGCAAGTCGCGGCACAAGGGATGTAACCGGCACTGCTAGGTCGGGCTGTATAGCATGGCCATTCCCCGAGCTTTCATCAGCGAGGCGTTGTAAGGGCAAAGCGCTTGAAAGTGCCACGCTGACTACAATTGCCGGACATCTGCAATATAAAGAAAGGACACCGAGAAGGCTCTCCCGCATCATACCGTGCGTTGACAAGTTGTAGTGCTCACCTTCTCCGGACACTATTATTTTTGGCGGCTTTGAGGACATACGGGACAGACGGCATGGAGACGCGGTACGCACCGACCCGAGGGCTGTTAAACTGCATGACTTGGGAAACAACGATGACGCTTTGAAGCGCTCGTGGGCGGCGCAAACCCATAGTACGTCGACGCTTAGATCAAACTGTTGGGCGTCGCAGTTGATCCTAAGGACACATACGGCGATGCAACCGCCGATGTCAGGGGGCCCTTGATCACGAAACAAATCTGAAGAGGCAGTTCTAAAATGCAAGGAGAGCGGTTAAATATGTTTTGGAATTCAAAGTGAACAATCGGCACCTGAGGCATCGAACCTCGAGTCGTCAATTGTGAATAGCTCTCCGAATAGGAAGCCGAAGCAACTCTCTATCTCAGTGTTGTGAGGATTTCTCTGCGAGATATGCCGCTGGCAAGATATCATCAGCGATGGGAATGACGACTTGATTGATGTGTTGCCTTGGGCGTGAATGTAATACAGCGCGCGATATGACGGGGTCAAGTGTCAAGGCGCATTCCCTACATGTGCTGATTTCCTAGGTTGAAGATTGGGCGTCGAAAATCAATATCTGAAGGCGTTTAGACAGTCAAAGAACATACATATCTGAGATGGCACTTGTGTTATCATTACAATTGAGATCGCGAAGTGCTCCTTGCTTGTGACAAAATGAAAGCGGAGTCGAAGACGCGGATCAGAATGAGCCAGTTGGTAGCATGAGAACCCGCTTTGGCGTTGGACTTTCGGGACCAGATGCTCCGCGGCAACCTGTTGGAAGGCCGATTAATGTTCCTCGGGGGAAAGGAAGAAGTAGGCGCACCTTGCAGGCAATCGGCACCACGAAAGGATCACTAAGGGGTGCGAAGAACAATGGTTTCACGGAACAAATTCGTCTTTGACGTCCCGCTTTCAGTGGCTATCACACCGGAGGACTGCTCAGATCAAAGGACAAAGTATTTGCAACTTATCAATTTGTAACTTATACTTTCCGCGATAATCACGGCTCGGATGGATAAAGATAGGCCGTCAGCGCAGTCTGCCTAGCAAAGAATTTGAATGTGCTTATAGAATTGACCGGGTAAACGAAGGGACCGAGGTGCGTCTTTGCAGGTTCGGCGCGCAAGACATAGATACCGACGGGCGTACTACTGAAACAAGTTGTGTAGTTGCAGAACCTCGCGGATGTCCACAATGGACAATAGCAACCCTCAGTCACAACCAGACTTCAAGTGTGCGCGTACGAGCCACGTGGCTGAGCGCGCCCCGGGCGTGCGTTTTAGTGCTCGAATACTGGTCGCGAGTATTTATCTTATTCCCGAGCGTCAGCTCCAGCGCATGACCGTATATCTGTTTCGTCCTTGCCGCGGTAATTGGAGGGAAACAAGCATACCCATATTACACACTAAGGGCTTTCTCGAGACTCGTGTCGCTGCCGTGTACTTTGGCGCAATTCGACTGACGCTGTACACCATGCTTGGTAACATTTTGCGACAAATCGGCGACAAATCTCAAGGTGCACATAAGCGCACATAAGGGTTGCGGCCCAAGCCACATCGACTTTCTACCTCCCGCGAGTAATTCTCAATTCAACTTGCCTAGTGGGCCCGAGTATCACGAAACGCTTCGCGAGATATTCTCGCCCAATGGGCGCATATTATCAAGTTGCCGGTTGATATATGAATGCTGAAGGTCGTGCACGATTGTTTCCAGCGTCGACCAATAGATAAAAGATGAGAGCCGAGTCATACTGATGTACAAGACGCGGAAGGCAAATACAAGAAATATTTCAGGAACTCAGTCGAAGGAGATGTGATCGAAAGACTGTGGGATAGCGGACGTCCTTGAGAGCGCGATAATGATCATGAAATAATCGTTCACTGCCCAGCCGCGGCTTGAGTCAGATACTCATGTGCGGCCTTCGCTGCCATGTCTCTTGCCAGGTACTTCGCAGCCCCAGTTCCGCGAGCTATTTCTTGACCATTGACTGCACGATACCATAGTCGGCGCTCACTTTCATTCAAAAATGCAAGACAACTCACTCTTACAGATAGAAGTCCACAGAGGGGCGTGGTGAGGCCCCGAGCGTGACTCCTCCCAGCTGAGAAGAGTCAGCTGGTTCTTTTGCTGAAGGACTGTGGCCAGGGGAATTAACACCAGGCGCGTATCAATAGTCTTGAACCCGACGTACGGTTGTTAAGTGCGACGGTACCATCTACAAAGAAGAAATATGAGTCATTTACAAAGAGGAAGCACGGGCCACTCACCGTTGAGAGACATACTGATTCTTGCAGAGCAGTGGAGAATAGACCGGGATATATATCCTCACTCACGGCATTCCCCGTGGCCCATGGACTCAATGTCTGTAGCCACTCGACCTTGAAACGTTTCGTCGGGCAAGGGTGATATAACATACCGCGCGCCGAACAACAGAGCGGCACTCATGACCTGCAGGTCGAGGGGCTGTGTTGCGAGCGACAAAGAGCCATTTTTGACGATCGGATGGCATGAAGTGGCGGCAGCGCGAGGGACCAGGAAACATGAGTTACAGTGCTGGTCGCCAATAGGAGCCTGGAGCCTCGTCGTGAGCGTTCCATACGGACAAAACGAGTAACAGACGCACTAAATGCGACCCTCCTATGTGATGAAAGCGACAAGACCCTGCATGCGACGTACAGGCGATGACGAGAGCGAATGCCTTGAGATGTAAGAGCATGGGTGTGCCTCGACGTCGAAGTCGGAGTTAGAGTCATGAAATCCTCAAGAGATCATGATGTCATGTGAAGGCGTGCTAGCGGACGACCTGGTGCGCCCATGTCTATATCCAGAGCACAAGCCTCTGTGGCGCTGTGGTTGACAAAGTGACGGATAGTGAGCAGTATCAAGCTTCTGCATGCTCGACATCTGCTGGTTCCAGCAAGCTAGCCCGGTGAGAGGTATCATTACTATAGTCACGAAGAGCAGGCAATCAGGAAATAGCTCTTGTCAACTAATAGGCTTCATTGCTCTCGTCCCCTGCACTGGTCGATGAGTATGATCAGAGAGTGTGGATAAAGCATGGCTAGTGCGTGGACCAAATGCTGAGCATGATCTTGCTGAATCGGTACCAACACTTCCCCGTGTCAAGAATTATCCTGCAGGCGGATCAGAATCAAAGTAGCTAAGGGCGGCCTCACTCAGCATCCCTTTACGTAAAGCAGCACAACACTGCGGACGCTCCCGCGCGAATATAAAAGCAGATGAAGAAGCATAACTGCTCACGTGTAAGTCGTCGAATTGGTTCACCTCTACCCGGTATCTCCCAGATATGCACGGAAAATAAGGGCCACATGGGTCGCAGACCTGGCCGATCGGCTCGCCATCGAGACACACGGCATCTCCGAGTGCGGCACGCATTTTGGCCGGGTTCTCGCCCGTTATAGGAATCTATCGTTTGCCTGATATCCGCAGGAATTCGCTGAGCAATCATCTCAGCTGTGCTCAGCGACGGAGCCTCAACACTTACGCACACAGATCCCCTATCGCTATCATGCTGTGCGCCCGAAATTAGCACGAAGACCATTCAGGTATCTCGCATCGGGATATCTGAAACCTGAACAAGCCTCGGGAAGTCTGGCACACGTCCATGATATCGACCATAGCCTAACGCCACAGATTATTAGATCTGGTATTGTACTGCCATGATATCCATCGAAAACACATGGTGAACGCAGAACTCACCCTGCATTGAGATCGCTCGCTCACACGACCGATTCCACCGCCGGACACCCATCTCGGGGGACAATCAGTCAGCAACGTCACAAATCATTGAAAAACGAGCTCGTTCTAGTTACTATCATCAGAGGAAACGTGGCGGCAGGTAGTACTCACCACTGATGTATGAAATGTATGAGCTGAAAGAAGTGTCGGTTATATCCATTCAATGTAGTTATGGGGAAAATATGAAATCGACAATGTCTCCCAGCATAACAGAGCACATTGTGGGACTACTCTATATATTTCAAGGAGTGTCTATCCATCGCACAGAGTGGTCAGCTTTCGGGCGCTCGAAAATTCATATATCTGGGGGCGCTCCATAGTGGTCGGCCCCGTGTTGCAAGGGAAGTGTTCGAAGATACAGGGTCTGGCTGAAACACTAAACAGCCCCACGTGGAATTTGGTGATTCCAATGCCTAGTTATTGCAAACCGGTGCTCCGGACGGGGATAATGGAAAACAGTGGCTTAAATGGTGCTTAGTAGTAAGCGGCCAACCAGAAGAAGGCGGTTGAAACCCACTCACCCATTTGTTATGAGACTCACCGACGCCCCCAATCACACGGTAGTCAATGTTCTGTCTTCAAATTCTGCGCATCGTCGCCATGAGCGCAGAAGTATGAACAAGGACTTCACAAGGACAACAGCTTCGCCTTCGTGGTGAGCCGTAAGACCTGACTCTTTCTAACATGGGTAATCTGCGGTCAAACGCAAACCAGAAGTGCAGAACCCTACCATATTTGTCTTTGACGCAGGGACCTGGTCCTGTGACTCCAGTCCGGACACAATCAGCGTCACGTAGATTAATCGGGGAGCTCCCGCGAGAGGAAGCCCTAGATCCAAATGGCGATTGGCAGCGACCTGCACAGGGCTGCGAGCTAGTTCGCCATTGGCGGCGGTGACTTGACGGCAAGATGCCACACACTCAAGGCGGCACTGACGGCATCATCATCGAGAACGTTTTATCGTATAGCATTCCATGTTCGACCGATCAGCACAGCCGTTTCAAAACTTGGTGAGATGCCTCTTCACCCCAAATGCTCCTTGGCAGCATGGGAAAGGCCAAAGTCCTCGATCTGTGCAGGCATGCGCCGCGCGCAAACTGCGGCCCGCACGGAGCAATCAGCGGAACTGAAGGCCGACAGGAAGATACATGATGGACGCCCTTCAGCGACATTGACCGCAGAACCTTCGTTACCGTTCAGTGGCAGCCTCGAGGCGAGGAATGACAAATGGTCGCCGCGTAATTGGGACGGAAGCTACCGCCGTTCGAGAAATTAATTGTGCCAATTGTAATTGAGAAACAGGGATCTGCGAAAGCAGGCCTACATACCACTTGATTGCTGAATCACGGTAGGAGGTAATACAATGTACCTCCGTATCCAGGTCTGGAATTAGCTACCACACTGCTCAGCGGTGTTACAAATTCCGTGAGCGCACCATACCTTCCGCCGCCTCGAGTTGATCGAAACAGGCGATGCAGATGGGCGGGAGTCTGCTACCGCTGCGGGGAACAAGGGCGCATAGGAGACTGTATGGCTGTCCTTGTGGTGTGACTGACCTCGAAAAAGCCAGCGGTACATTTCGCTGGCGGTGACGTTTGTATCATTAACGACTCA
Source organism: Postia placenta MAD-698-R-SB12 (assembly GCF_002117355.1). NCBI lineage: Eukaryota > Fungi > Basidiomycota > Agaricomycetes > Polyporales > Adustoporiaceae > Rhodonia > Rhodonia placenta. The sequence goes on along the minus strand of NW_020169832.1, from coordinate 686,246 downwards.
AACGCGTTCGACCAGTTCTAACTTCGGTGGGGAGAGGGGGGCAGCGTGCTTGTATCTCCGTCAACTGGATTGTAAATCGGCAAATGATTCAGCTTACTAGCTCATATTGACTCGTGCAAGTAAAACTCACCGCCATAGTTTGTGGGGGAACGACAGACATGGTACACTGAAAATATTCCGATTTATCGGATCGTCTTGAGCTTACTCCGCAACACGGGCTGGGCCGCTTCAAAAACGCCCATTTTCATGCTATAACAGAGAAGATAATCTAGGGCAGAGTCGATGGGTCGAGATCATGCAGGGGGGTGGCGTTGTGCGATTGCTTAAAGCTAGACAATCCTGAACTCAAATGGTGCACATTAAGCTAGCCTAGGTTCAGGATACGGATGTGATGCATAACACATTGCTTGATATTAGGTAGCTATCGCAAGATGAATATACGTCTTTTGCATCCTGTGGCGAACGGGAAATAAGCAGTGTAGCAGCGGGAACGACAGGAACTGGGCCAGCCGGGGCTAGGACCCAAGCATGCAGCCGGACGCCGTGGGAAATATGGCCGGAATCGGCGGTGCCCGCTGGATGTGGAATGAGACGAGGGCATCAGCGGTGCCAGGGCAGGGTGACCGTCGCCATCTTCTCCCCCTCGTCTTCCCATTCCTCACCACCACCGGCGATCCTCCTCGCGGAGCGCATTTCCCTCGTCCCCATTCATCTTGCATTGTACGTGGCAGTCGTCGCCTCGTCAGCGCCAGAGCGCGTCTGTCGGCCTTCCCACGTAAGCCCCCCATCAATTTCAGATTCTTCCTCCTTCCCCTCTGTCTGCTGCCCCGAACGGTGAGTGGGTCCTAGCCATAGTGAATCACGTTGTACTCAGGCTCACTGGCTTACCTCTCATTTCAGGTCGGTGGTCGTAAAACGCTTGTGACACTCCTGTAACAGACGTCCAAGTAAGATGGCACAATCACCACAAGGAGATATCCAGGAGCGCATTGCTGCTGCCCGGCGTGAGGCAGAAAGTCTGAGGGAGAAAATCCGTGCTCGGAGGGAGTCCTCTGCTGATACTAGTCGTGCGTGTCGTACTCATGCAGTAAGCCGACATACACATTGATCTGACGCTCCGTGCGAACACAGTTCGTGCAATGGCAGCTGAGGTTGCCGCACTGCCTCGGATCGTGATGCGCCCACGTCGCGCTCTGCGCGGTCACCTTGCCAAGATATATGCCATGCACTGGGCTACGGATCGCAGACACCTAGTGTCAGCCTCGCAGGATGGGAAGCTGATTGTTTGGGACGCATACACGACCAACAAGGTGCACGCCATTCCGCTTAGGTCAAGTTGGGTCATGACCTGCGCATACTCGCCGTCCGGCAACTACGTGGCTTGCGGTGGTCTCGACAACATTTGCTCCATCTACAATCTCCATTCTAAAGAGGGTAACAATGTCAAGGGCGCCCGCGAATTGAGCGCACACTCAGGTTATCTGAGCTGCTGCCGCTTCCTCAATGACCGCCAAATCGTCACCAGCTCCGGTGACATGACCTGCATGTTATGGGACATCGAGGCTGGCGTGCGGGTGGTTGAGTTCAGCGACCACACTGGAGATGTTATGAGGTCAGGATCAGATCTAGTTTGATACTTTAACCCGCTAACATCTACTTCAGCTTGTCGCTCGGTCCGAGCCAGAACGTTTTCGTGTCGGGTGCATGTGACGCTTCGGCGAAGCTTTGGGATATCCGTAGCGGCAAGGCTTCGCAGACATTCACTGGTCACGAGTCGGATATCAACGCCGTGAAGTGCGTATATTCCGTGTCTCGCTTGAGCCATGTGTATTGACGTTGGACATAGCTTCTTCCCTAATGGTGATGCGTTTGCCACCGGCTCTGATGACGCCTCGTGTCGCCTTTTCGATATCCGGGCTGACCGCGAGCTCAATTCCTTCACCCATGACAACATTCTCTGCGGTATCACCTCCGTTGCATTCTCCATCTCTGGTCGTATCCTTTTCGGTGGTTACGACGATTGGACCTGTAATGTCTGGGATACTCTCAAGGGCGAACGAGTGGGCGTTCTTACCGGCCATGAGAACCGGGTGAGCTGCTTGGGTGTGAGCGCGGACGGCATGGCGCTCTGCACGGGTAGTTGGGACAGCACGCTGAGGGTAAGTGTTCATCGCCAGGATCAATCTACTATATTACTCATGATCGCCATTTACAGGTTTGGGCATGATTTCGTCTCTTCAACACGGAACACTCGCACCATTCTCGATACCATTCGCTCCCTGGCACGTCTTTGGATTCTGGTATCCTTCTGAGTAAATTCACAACTGTTTTCTTATGTGGGCGATTCCTCTTCTCACCTGCGCTCGAGAGGGTGCCTAGAGTCTGTCGTTACGTGCTGAATCACCCGCGCTGGTCTCACCTTATACGGAATGTTTATTTTTTCTTGTTACCACCATGTGCTTATCCGTACGATTCCCTGACTTTTCCCTGTGATTGCTGCTTCTCGTCTGGTCCTCTGCTTCTCACTATCCTTCACCCTGACCTATAAAACGGCAGAATACAGAAATATACTCCTATAGTCGCATGCAATTTGTTTAAGTGTACCCTCGTCTCTTTAAGCTTCAAAGCAGCGCAGCCGACATTTGCGACAATCATGCGAAAGATCCTCGAGCAACTTGCTACTAGCCTATTATTATTATGAACCTTGTTCGGCCTATTGAAGGCGGGAGAAACGACGCCTGTCACGTGGGTGCATCTGGAGACGTGTCTGCAACGCGTCCGACATGTTCTGTGCAACGGCTACTACGGTCGGTACGACGTACTCGCTGTCGTACGCCTTGTTCACTGTGGAATCTGCTCTGTATCTGTGTTGCGACTCTCGCCAGTCTCATTCACAGTGCAACTGACTTGTAACAACTATGGCTGATGACGAGCGCGCCGCTAAGGCTGCTCGCGCGCGTGCAATGGTCTGTAACGACTAGCCATCCCTTAAGAACGTGTGAAGGAACTCATACAAATACTTTGACCTTGCTGTACAATAGTTGAAGAGGCGGCAGCAGCACCACTTGGGGGCTGCGACTGCTGCCAGCCCGACGGCGTCGTCACCTGGATTGCCTCCGTCTCGGCCCTTTTCACCAGCACGGTCTGAGGCACCAGAGGACAAGCATGGACAACACCCAGTGCGGACAGCCTCACCCGCACCATCTGAGGCTACCTTAGCTCAGCATGAAGACGAGAACGGACGGGATTCAGGCGACCTGTAGGTACATAGTCATGTCACACATATATGCGGTGTATTATTGAACACTATGCTGTGTTGCTTCTAGATTTGCGAATTCCCAGATCAGAGGAGCGCCTCCAAATAGCTCAGATTGGTTGTCCTCGTTGACACGAGTCGAAGGCGGCCCTGCACAAGGCCCAGGTTCTCCACCTCAACAAGCTGCTCCTTCAACACCTTCAACAGGGAAAACAGCTTCGCCTGTGCCCAGTCCTCCCTCGACTGTACAGGTCGCAAACTTACAAGCCCAGATTCAGGATCAACAGCGCGCTATAGCCTCTCTAGAGGCTGAGAAGGCATCCCTCACTATAGCGGCCGAGAAACTGGGGCATGTAGAGTTTAGTATGTTTGTCCCTGTGTCATGTTGCTGCCGGTGTTGAATGGGTACTACAGAGGTGCAAGAGACCAACGACCGGCTACGCAAGGAGCAGCAGAAGTCCACGGATCTTGAGAAACGCGCCCAAAAGTCTGAACAGGATGTGGATGCTCTCCGAAACAAGGTTCGTCACCAGGATGCCGCCATTCGTTCTCTTGAATCCGAGAAGGCACACTTGGCAAGTGCACTGGAAGAATTGAACACAAAAGTGTCTCGTACGTCTTGTACGCACGCTTAACTGGCGGCATTTCACTGAGTGTCTGCCAGAGCTTCGCGCGGCCCAGAATGACCTCCAGGCTGAGCGTCAAGAGACATCATCTTTGCGCAGGCGCATACAAGACCTGGAGAGCACCATCGAAGATAATTCCAGCCATCTTGGGGAACAACAACAGACAATATCTCTTCTAGTGTCTGAGAAGTCTTCCTTGACGTCGTCACTACAGGAGCTTGAGGGTGCTCAAAACAGTGCGTACATCCTCTTGTCATGCTGCGGGCGACGCTGACATGCATCTGACAGGATCGCAGGAGATGGAGCGTCTCCTCGATATTGAAAAAGGTCGTGTCGCGAAGCTGGAGGAGGCCATGTCTCGACTTCAAGAAGCGAATGAGCAGTACTCCGCGAAGATCAGTGCTCTGGCGGCATCCGAAGCAGACCTCACAGATAAGTGTCGAGATCAGGTAAGTTGGCTGATGGCCGTTCGCGTCCTCATTCTCAGGTGGTCTAATAAAATGACAGGAACGAGAGTTGCAACTTCTCAACGGCACGGTCAATGATCTTCGCTCTCAAGCAGAACAAGCGGAGCGAAGAGTGCGCGAATTGGATGAACAAATCCAAAGCGACGACCGCGCCGAGAGGCTGGAGGCCACGCTCCAAAATACTCAGAATCGGGCCGATGAGCTTGAGTTCCAACTGTCTAAGCTGCAGCAGGTAATGCTGCTTGTTCTATGACGTGTCTCTGGCTAACAATGATGTACTAGGCCCATAACGCGCTTAAAGCCGAGCGTGAGGAACTAGATACTCGACTGCAACGAGGAGCAGAAGCCGAGGCGGTCTGGAAGAACCGCTACGCAGAAATTGAGAGAAAGCATGCTACGGCCGAGGAGCAACTTTCTACCACCAGTGCGGAACGAGATGCTCTGCTGCAAGATAAGCTAGCGCTGCAGTCAAACATCTCAGGCAAAGAAAGCGCTGCCGCAGAACTGGAGCGCAAGCTCGTCGATGTCGCTGCTCAGTTAGCGAACAGTGCCCGTCAGCTTCAGCAAACACAAGCTGAGCTCAGAGGCGCGAACAAGCGTGCTGAAGAAGCCGAGCGCACGCAGAATGAGCTGCGCGGCGAGGGAGTTGGGCTGATGCGTTCTCTCGACGAGATGCGGAACAAAGTCATCGAGCTGACAGATGAAAAGGTTAACCTTGCCGAGCGGGTCGACGGCCTGGAGGGCGCTTTGCAGAACCGTGACTCAATCATCGCACAGCTGGAGTCCACTGTGGAGGAGCTGCGAAGTGAGCAGGACCACGTTCGCAAAGAATGTGATGAGGTTGCTGCTACTCTGGAGAAGGAGCGGGCGTTCTCCAATCAGAACTCCTCAGAACTGCAGCAGGCATATACTCAGTTGCAACATGAGCTTGAGGAGACGCGGAAGCTCATCCAAGAGCTGGAGGCTGAACGCACCAACTACCACGAAATGGCAGACCATCATTTCGCAGAAGTCAACCGCCTGACGTCCACCTTGGAATCGCACATGGACCAGCTCTCTTCTCTTCGCCATGAGCTCGAGGAGCGCGAACGGGACGAGAGCGAAGTGCGGGAGTTCCTGGAGCGAGCTCAAGGCGAAACGGAAGCGCTCCGTGCAGAGCTGGCGGCGAAGAACGACGAACTCGAGCGCCTTCGGGTTGCAGCATCTACGCCTACCAGTCCTGGACAGCACTCTCTGGACGAGGAGATGCTCAGCGCGCTCAAGCAACAGCATATCCTCGAACTGTCAGCCGCCCAGTCTCATATTCGCACCTTGGAGACGTCCGTATTTGAGGCCGAAGCGAATGCCCACGCGTTGCAGAGGCAGATCACCGCCCTGGAGGACCAGCTTGTGCATGTCCGCTCCTCATCCAGGACGTCGCAACGGTCCCCTGTGCCTCATCGCCCTTCCAGTCGCCCAGTCGACTACTCCGACGAGTTGCGGCGGGCATCTTTCGCGTCACATAAGCCTTCTCACCTTGCAACGCCGATATCGTCAACATTTGAGGGTCTATCCTCTGAAGCGTTGCACAAGCGGCGTGTCAGCTTGAGTATGCTGAAGGCTCGTATCGACAGCGAGGTGGCAGCATCTAGTGCAACAACGCGGTCATTCCCCAAGGGCTCGTCTCCGGCCTCCAAGACTTCTGCATTCCCCACTGTCGCTGAACCATCCTCCTCGCTGGACTCGCCTTGGCTCACCAAGAAGCTGCAGTTCATGGACGATTCCCACATATTCTGGTGCCACTGCTGTCAGGGTGATCTTGTCATTCTATAGGACTGGATAACTGTATATATACACAGGAGTGGATTGTATGCCCAGCTATGATGTACAAAAATGGGACAGATCATGAGAGTGCGCGCAGCGCGGGTATGCAAGCGATTAAGGTGACTCTAGGGTAGACGTATAACCTGTGTGAAACCCAAAAAACACCTCATGCTAGATAGATCGCGACGTCAGATGTCATATTTTTAGGAGAAATTGTGGCGCTTTGTCTTGAGTTTGACCAGCTTGCGCATGAGATCCTGTGTTTTTGGTCTTAGCACAATGCTCCTGAGAATGTCACGCATATGCACGTACCTGGATCTCATCTGGCTTGAGTGTGCCCTTGCCGCGCTCCTCCTCAAGACCCTTCTCTATGCTGTCCAAGATCTCAATCATGAGGTCGCGGTAGTTGACACCAAAGAACTGTGTCAGCTTCGCAGCCCGCCGTCGGCGAGCCTGGAACGTCGACTCCTCCGGCGGAGGCGAGAGCATGAGACTCCATTCGGACGTCACGGAAGCCATGGACATGCGCGAGGGCAGCGACCGCCGGCGCTCCGCCTTCGTGGAGGTCGGGGACGTCGCGACGAAGCCGTCGTCGTAGTAAGGCGACTTGTCCGGCTCCTCGTTCCGATCGCCACTCAGATAGTCATGCAGCTCGGCCAGGGACTGCTTGTCGTCCTGTGCCAAAAGTCAGTCATACTCACAGAAGCAACAGCAACCTCAGTCACGCAACAACTCACCTGGTCGATAATGTGATTGAGCGAGTTGAGCGACTGGCGATAATGCAAATACACGTCCGACAGCGGCGCGGACAGCCTCTGGTCGTCATCGTTGCTGGGGCTCAGCAGCGGCCGGTCAGAGTCGGCCGTACCAGGGCGCCTCCCCTTCTTCGACTTGCCCTTGTACGACGTCTGATTCAGGTTGCGCGGCCCAGAGCCACTCGGGCTCTTAGGGGTGTGGGTGGGGGAACGCGGCGCCTGCCAGGGCTTGCCCGTCGCGGGCGAGGCGCTGCTCCCGGGGGATGACACGGCCTGACGGGTGTGATACAGCTTCTGGGGCGGCGCCTCCCCGAACATCTGCGGGTAACACACGTCAGCCACAGCCGCGCAAAGGTACGACGCCAACCAAGCAACACACCTTCTCCATCTTGACCGCCCTCCTCACGTTGATAGCCTTCTCGCGGTCGTTCAAGTCCTCCTTGAGGCGATCGATCTCGTCCGACCACGTCCCTGCGAACTCGGCGGCGGAGCTGCTCCTGCGCCGGCGCATGCGGGCCTTGCGTGCGTCGGCCTCCTCTTCGTACATGGTCTCCAGCAGCGGGGGTGTGGGCGCAGGGGGCGGGAGGGGCACGCCTTCTTCGAGGGGACCAAGGACAAGGTGCGGTGGCACGCGGGAACCGAGGAAGCGGTGGAGCTTGGCAAGCTTTTCTCTCTTGCGGCGGCGCTCCTCCTCGGCCTGTTGCTCTGGCGACAGGCTGCTGTGGAGGGAGGGCGTGGATGGGGAGAAGTAAGCGCGAGACGTGGATTGGAATTTGGGTGTCTCGGCGGAGCGCGGGCCTGGGAGGGCTTCGCTGGGACCCTCTTCGTCTGACAGGTCGATGAAAGATGTAGGCGAGTCCGGCGGGGGCGTCTCCTGGGGCGCGTGGCCGGTATGGCTGTCCCAGTCGCTCGATGGGACACCTTCCTGGCTTCCTATCTCTATCACGTGTGAGGCGTCTTTGCTGATGGTGAGAATGGAGTGGCCGTCGTCGGTGTACGAGAGCCCACTTATGGATGAGAAGTCCTGGGGCGTGAACGGAACCGAGCGCCGCCGGTCACCGAGGTAGATGTGTTGCACGTCATCGTGCGGCGGCCACACCGCACGCTTCTGGCTGCCATACACAGGGACGATGGGATCATCGAGCATGGACGCCGCCTGCTTGTGCTTGCGTTTCATGAAGCTCGGCGCAGTAACACCCAGTCCTCCCGAGACGGGCAGACAGCTGTTCGCAAGCGCGACATCGATCGGCTCAGGCGAAACACCCGGTATCTGTCCGAACAGCTGCGTGAGCTTCTTCGTCTTGCGGATGCGGTCAGCCCGTATTTGTGGATCCAGCAGGTTCGTTGTGGAAGGAATGTTGCGCAGGCCGCGCTCCATGTCCGGCGTGAAGTTGTCCAGAGGGTTAACCTCTTTACCGCCGTGCGGGGCGACAGCTTCCCTCTCCGGAGGCGGTTGTGCTGATCGTGACCGTCTGAATTTTGGCTTGGGTGCAGTAGGGATCGGGGGTTTTCCGGTAGTTGTTAGACGCGGTAATAGCGGTTTCTTGGCCGAATTGGGGTAATAATTAGATTCTTCACTAGTGTACGACTGCGGGGACACGCGCGATTCGGGGGTAACGCTATAGTGAATTGGTATCATGCTTGCAAAGTCGTGAGAATGCGAGGGGGTGAGAGTGGGTGAGGCCATGTCAATGAAGGATACGCGATCGTCGCTCATATTGGTCGACCTGCCGACTGGATATGGCGTGATGTCGAAGGAGTGCTGTCTAGAAGTGTATAATGTACTGGAGATGCTGATGCGCTGCTCGGTGCAGGAAGAGGGGGGGTCGTGCGTCGTGTCTGAAGAGGGGGACAGGCTGTGAGTAGACGCGGCCGACATATCAGAGTCCTGGCGAGCGTGGGAAAGCGGGGACTGGGTGTCTGCAGCAACTGCCGGCGGCTTCATCGCGCGCGACGGCGCATGCGCAGACGATCCGACGGCTATGCGCCGGGCTCTGGACGTCTCAGCAGACGTCGTAGCTAGGATACATATTGTCAGACACCGTAGTGATCGCACTGCATCAAAAGTTACGCACTGACGGGTGAGCTCGGCGCGCTTGGGGCGTCTGCGGCCGCCTTGCCCCTCTCCAGCACCCGTCGGTACGGGCGCATCAGCGCATCTATGCTCGGCTTCTCCGTCCCCCCGCTCTGCGGCACGTCTGCGTCGCTCGACCGCCGTTTCGATCGCAAATTGCTCTCCGCGAGCATGCCAAGCGCGGACTTGCTCTTGCCAAGCATCTTCTCGACCTTATGAAGAGAGGACAGGCCCCGGTGGTGGCGGTTTGTCTCCTTGGGCGACGACGGGGACGCAGACGAAGGCTGGCTGCCGTGCGAATCCGCACTGTGAGGCTGCACAGACGCTATCGAATGCGTGTCATTCGACAACTCCTCGGCGATGCTGACACCGTCGGGGGAGGACGGGCGCCCGCCGACAACAAGGAGCGGCGGCTCCTCGCGCAAGAGGTAGGACAGGCGCGGCACTGGGTTGATGTACGGGTTGCTAGGTGCGCGCTCGCCTTCCGCGAGCTGCATCGAAGACGACATGGGAGAGGTGGGGACAGACATGGAAGACTTGTTACTGGGCGACATAGCCATCGCGCGCGCTAGCCTGCCTCTGCTGCTCCTAGGACGCGGAGGAGGCGGGAGCCCGCCCTCAACGCCAGGCAGGGACGCAGTGGAGCCCCAGGTGCCCTGGCGCGTGCGTTCCTCGTATTCGAGGGCTGCACTTATGTTGGACACAATCACCAGAGACCGCGAGCTGGAAGAAGGCAGGTTCTGTATGTTGGGCTGCGGGAGTGCGCGTTCACGTTCATCGAGCCCGGTCATTGCGTGGCGTAAAAGGTCGTAAGAACTGGCTGGCGAACGAACTGGAGTCGCGCCGGGGATGGCAAGGAGCCGATTTATGGTCGTAAGAGGTGGCCAAAAGGAAGAAAGCAGCGAAGAAGGCTATCGCGAGATATACTTACGGCCAAGCTCAACACTGACTCGCCCACGTGCCAACTATAATACTTAGCTTCGATCATTCATTCAGCCAGGGCGTCCAAGCTCCATGTCGTTGCCATTGCAACTCGTCTTCCCATCAAAAGCCCCGTTTCCATATCTTTAGACCTCCTGAACTCAAAGGGTGCGTAATAGGACTTCCCGCCGGGATGAGCGGGCCCTGGCTTGGTTGGGTACACGGCCAGAAGACCCAAATAAACTGAGTTTAACTAAGTTTAACCGCCTGTGGCTGTGAAGACAATTTGCCGGGTCTCGTGGTCCCGACCAAATCCCAAGGCTTGCGCACACACATATTCTGGCATGTCTATCGGTATGGAATTAGCTGTAGATTCCATACCATGCTATCCTGCCCATCGGCCTCGCCTAGAACACGCGAGTCGAGGCTTTACAGGGAAGCCGCCATCAGCGTTTCACCTCGAGGCGCGTCGGGGATGCCCTCACAAAATGAAATGGCCTCCCGCATCAGAATCAGCCCGGAGCAGCGGTCATGCACGGTCCAATGGCTGGCCTCGTAACACACTCATACGTAAATGAAGACGATGCACGACATTGCATGACCGGGTTATAATAAGTAGACGTGATCCATGCATAAGTCCGGTCCCAGATAGGTGTGTGTAGTAATACAATGCCACAGGACGAGCTATATGCTGTAGATGCAGAGATAAATACCGCTACACAGTAGCAGGAGCAGGAGCAGCCGTCAGGCCTGACGGTCTCCTCGGCGGCAGCGCAGGTGGTTTCACAGTCGCCGCCGCCGATCTCGCTGGCAGAGGAGGGGGCGCCCCTGCAGGTACAGACGTCGACGCGGAACTCGTGCTGTTCGCACCCTCCTCGCCTGCCGGCTCAAGCGACTCACGCCTGGTCCTGTCCTTCGACACGATCGACTGGAGGACCGCAGACGCCGACGACGCACCGCCGCCTGCTGCGTCCTGCCTTCCCTGCAGCGCGACCGCGGAATTTGAGCGGGGAGGCAGCGGCGGGGGCACCGGCCGCGGGGCGAGCATCTCGGACTGCGCATCGCCTGCCGCGTCCTCATCGCGTCCCGCGAAGCCGACCTGCGTCTCGGGTAGTGCACCTGCGACGCGGGGCTGAGACCCAGAAGTGCTGGGGTTCTTCCACAAGCGGTACACACTCTGGATTGCCGGCTTCTTCTGTTCCGCGGACGCAGGCGGGAGCGGGGGCGCGTACCCCATGGACATCACCTCGCCGCGATGGCTCGCATGGATGCCCGGGATCGTCATGGTCCTCGCCTGCGGGGGCTGCGTGTGTATGGGCAAGGGCGGCGCCTCCATGTCGTCCGCCGCGATGCTGGGAATCCCCTCAGCAGACGACTTTGATCTCGCAGACTCCGTCCGCTGTATGAGGTTGGCAGGCGAGGCGGAGCGGGAATGGGGCTTCCCCTCCACGCCCAGCAGCGGCGATGGCAATGCATCGTGCACAGGCGAGGACGATGCGAAGTACGGTGCTGCGGTGCTGCCGCTCGCAGTGGACGGAGAAGCACTCCGTGCGCGTTCCTTGCCCTTGTCGCTCTGCAGGATATTGATGGGCTCGGAGCGAAGCTCAGCCCCCAGCGTCGTCTCCGGCTCTCGCCCCTTCCTCTGCTCGACCGCCGCTCTGACCTCGGCATAGCTAGGCCGCGACCGGTGTATTCGTGGGTCCAGGTGGCGCTGCTCGCCCTGCGAAGCGTCGGGCAGCTCTTCGCCGTGGTTGTTGTTGCTGTCCCGGCGCAGTCCGCTCCAGTTCACGCCCCATTTGCGCATTGCCTCCTTCGCGGTGTTACTCAGCGCCTGCTTGTCGCCGGCGCGCGACTTGAGGTTCTGCAGGAACGCAGCTGTAGAGCTCGTAGCGGTGCCCCGGCCCGAGCCGCTTGCCTGCGGACTCTTGGGCCGCCATGAGGAAGACGCAGAGCTTGATTCGGCCCCTGTCCCGGAAGATTCGTCGTCCGAGGAGAGTGGTGCCGAGGTTTCGCGGGACGAGGACGCCTGCGAGTGCTGCGAGGATGATCGCCGAGTTGTCTGTGGTGACAGGTAATCGCCCCCTTCCTTCTGTCCACCGTCAGCGTGTGGTGTGGTATCCTGTGAAGTACTGCAAGCATTGATCGGTGTAGAACTCGAGCGGCGAGTCAGCGTGCTATCCGTCTCTGGCGATCTACCTCGCTGTTCAGATTCGTCGTTTTCATCCTGATGGGGGTGAAGCGAATTGGGTGTGCTTGGCTCATCGTCACGAGGGGCCCCGAACCAGCTCCTGCGCTTGCTGCCTGTGTCTGGTGTGGACGGCACGCTGGGCGAGGTGCGGCGCGGATCAGTCAACAAGATCTGAGGCTCGGAGGATATCTTGTTTTCCAGGGCAGCTTCTTCAGCGGAGTGCGAGCGTTGTATGGGAGGATGCTCCGGATCTGTAGGCCTGAGTAACTCGGAAGCAGGTGCAGAAGCGGTGGAACGAGAGTCATCTTGAGAAGTATCTTCGGGTGAATATGGGGGCGACGTTTCACGGCGAGAGGCGTCAGCCCAAATACCTCCGCGGTGTTGGTACCTAGAGCTCTCGAAGAAAGATATATCATCCATGTTCGGCATGACAACCGACTCTTGAATCTGGAATGCCGTCAGCCAAAGCAATGTCGCGACGAGATAGACAGACATACCACTTCCTTGACCCTCGATTCGATAGTGCTGAGAATCATACCCCAGGTGATCTGGCGATCACTCACCACCGGCTCGACGTCCATGACAATCCTCGGCATTTGCGTGAATGCATACCAAATGCGACTGCTAGGCGGACGCTTCACTTTGACCAGCAAGTTGCCCTCAATCTCTCTGATGACAAGCGCCAGTACCAGCTTGACAGTATACGTTTTGAACCGCGCCCCGAGGTTGATTGTTGCAGTAGCTTCAACGGTGATCCGCACCTCGCCCTTGTAATGCAGTTGGAGCTCGAGAGACGCGTCTCCCTCCTTTGTGAGCTCCTTCAGCATGGGCTTGCTGAATGTAGGTGCTTTGTTACCGACAGACACCTCTCGGACGACAACGTCTGAAAGGAAGCCTGGCCTCTTCACCTTTGAGATCTTCTTCATTAGGCGGCCAATGATGTACGACTCCAAAGTCTGTGTACGATAATAGCTGAAGAAGAGTCGGCCGATGAGAGCATTGAGCCATCGCATGGGAATGATGTCCGGTTGCTCGTCCAGGGTCTCTACTAAACGGTTCATGTCTGCCGGCCAGAAGACAGGCTCCAGAGGAGCAAGTGTCGGTGCATTTGCGGGATGGTCTGACGCGTGAACGAGGGCGTGGTGCCAGTCCTCCATCTCCACCACCGACTTGACGAATATGAACCACGGAGTCGCGATGTCGAGGGCCTGGTCCCGAGCCTCCTCGCGCTGCTTCTCCACTTCCACCAGCCTCTCGCGTTCCCGCTGCTTCTCCTTCGGGCCGCCGCCCATCTCCTCGACCTTCTCGTCCACGTTCTCAGACTCCATGACCATCTCCCTCGTGACGCTGGGCAGCTCCTTAGAGTGGGGCGCAACCCGCGGCTTCATGCAGATCGCATTGCGCTTGGAGAACAGCTCGCCGTCCGCAAGGCCCTCGGGGAATATGACGACGTCGTGGCCGCCAAGCTCGATGGCTGCCTCGCACTCCGTCATACTCTCGTCCTCATACAGATACAACACCTTGCCCTTGAGCACCACGTACCACAGGTCCTTAGGCCGCGAACGCTTCGCGTCCTTGGAGCGCGCATCAAGGAATCCCCGCACCATGCCTACGTAGGACGCCTCCGAGGGTTGCTCCTTGAACGTTCGGCGGACTGTAAGCCAGCCTTTGCGCACCTTCGGCAGGTCGTTCACATCAGAAAGGGACGGTGCAGACGTCGTCGAAGGCAGATCGACAGGCTCGGCTACCTCTAGCTTCTTGTCATCATTGTCTGTATCGGGGATAGGGACCGAGGTGTAGACAGTATAGAAGATGGCTCCTATGATGACCAGAGGGAGGAATGTGATGCCGCCGAGGATATATGCATAGAACAAGGCCTTGATCGACATAAGTCGGCGACTAATACCTCGTCCAGTCGCTGTATGTTGTGCGAGGAAGCCAAGGGCTGGCAAGGAGATGAAAGTCTGGACGTGTGGACCTCTCGGTAAGGGCCTGCTGGCGTTGCTGAGCGGGTTGTGGTGAATAGAGCCAGAAACGGGAGGCAGGCCTCATACACCGCCTGGTGTTACTGCACGGGCTCACGTGCGTGGCGTCACTGCTAAGCGCTTAGGATCCAGCGCCGAATGCAAGTTCGCCGGAGCCGGTAATCGCGAGGGACTGAAGCAGTGCGGGACGCTGCGTACGAGAGCTACGTGTAAGATAGCTGAACGCGAGAATTACAACAACACGGCGTATCAAGAATACCACAAAAGGGAGTAACTGGATAGACAATCAGCGCTAGGCTATTGACATCGGCACCACCAGTGTGAATGAACGTGTACACTGCATGGCACGCTTATACCTACGGTCCTACACGTGAACGTTTGAACGTTGCACCGGCTGACTGACATTTTTGTTCTCAGCCATAACGCGAGAAAACGGCTATTGTCATGTATATACTAAGAAAGCTTCGATTGCGCCAGCTTCTGGCAGAATATCCGCCAAACCGGGTAGGAGCGTTGCTACAAATAGAAAGATAGACTCGTCATTAGATTCGTAGTAGAATGTGCTCTCGAATGCCAAGACTTCTCGACTCCGCGCTTGAACCCCCAATGAAACTTCAGTCATACTACGTAATGCGCAGATGGACAACGGCTTCAAGTTCGCAACCGTGCTTGCCGGAACACAATTGCACGCGAGGCAGTCACACAATCATTCAATGATTGATGGAACGCTACGACTTCTCATTCTCTAGCATGTACATAAAACCCATGGACGAATTGCTATGAACAATAATGATAGTGCTGCCGACGAAACGGTATGAGGGAATGACACGTAGTATGTGCGATCATGCTTAAAGTTCATGAGGAATGCGTTACCGGACCAAGCCACGACCAGTCCTGTTCAGCAGGTGGTTGGTATTGTGACGAATATGCGGACATCAATGTGGAAAATACGCTCTCTTCCGATGGTGGACACGGGACAAGCGACTGCGTACCACTCGGCGGAAAGAGCTCCTCAAGTTGCCAATTGCACGCGGCCTCGATGGCCGAGCTCGCATCCGCGGCGTGAGGTAATGGGCCGTGCATGACAGAGTCAGAGACAGACTGCAGGAGCAGCGCAGAGGGGCTGAGCGTGCCACCCGATCCGAGACATATACTAGGTCCCACGACATTTGATGGCGTTGAGTCGAGACGGTGCGCGGATACATTGTCATCATGCAGGTCAATTCCTTGCATGCCGTCGGGGTTCTCGGGCTCCTGAGCCACCAGGAAGTCGCAAGTCGGAGGTAATGAGTCGATAGTCATCGCGGCCAGTTTCTCCAGCCGCTCCTTGTCCCTTCGGGCCAGAATCTCGTGTTTACGTGGCCGAGGCTGGTGAATAGGTATCTGTGCGATGACCGTGGCGTGCGGCAGATCGTGCGAAAGTGTGATGAAACTAGACGACTCGGATGTCGTGTCAGGCAGGAGCTGCGGAGGGATAGAATACGAAGATGTGAAGGCGCTGCCGTCAGGGCCTGATGCTACAAACTGTGACAGGAGTTGATGGAGAGCTAGATCTGGATGCGAGAGTTGGGAGTAGTCGTGCGCGCCAGACATGTTATGGGAAGGGTTCCACGGGAACGTTACCCCAGGCATCTGTATCTGTGGCACTGACAGATCTGAGCAGTCCGAAGGTAAAACGGCAGTAACGTCAATGGCGCCGCCAAAATCAAGGTTGCTGTAGGCATCGAATGGTGCAGCTGATGAACTGTCAAACATTGCAATATCAGGGACGGCAGCTTGATATGGGCCCGCAGCTGCGGCACTTGCGAAGGTGCTCGTCCCTGGCTCCGGAGTTGAGAAACAGTCGGATTCGGACGAACTCGTGCTGAAGCTGGAACGGGAGAAACACCGGTCGATGGGAGACGCGGTTGCCTCCTGACACGGAAAAATGAAGCATGACGCTGTGAATGATTGCGTGTCATTGAGTACCTGCATGTAACAAGACACGACAGACGTACCGTCTTGTCTACCATCTATAGTACCGCTATGTGACCAGTCCAAAGACTGGAAGCAGTCGCTGTACGAACCGTACTGCTTGACGATATTCCAGAGCGAGGTAGACGGAGGCGGTGACTCTGTCTTTATAAGATGGAGAGGCGGTGACTCCGTCTTTATAGGCTGGGAGGCGTCAAACATATCCGGAGGCGCGACTGCGGGAGTAGGGTAGACGTTCAGGAGCGGGCGACATTGGGGGTCTTATAAACATCTGGGATGGTGGCGGTTTGGCGAGAAGTGGCACCGCACGAGCCGAGCCTGTGGACCCAAAAGTTGGACCAACGGTGGATCGCGTCTTGCAGTTGGTTGCGAAGCGGTTCGCGGAATTCCAAAACACGCTTCCGAATGAACGCTTGGACACACGATCGGGCGTCTGTGCAGAGCGTATCAGGCGAGATCAGCCCGGAATGGTGTCACTAGCCCCTATCCCCAGGAACATCAAACACCCAACAACGCCGAACATGCACTCCCCGGATGCATTTGATCCCACAATTGTGTTCTTGTGTGCTCCAGCACATCTTGCATATCAGTCACAGGATGGGAAACGAGGCCGCACACCGCTCCTTCATGTCAAGCGTGATGCTGCACTCACCGAGCCGAGCCTTGATCTCTATTGCCTCCGCGGACGACCTCTGATCCGCAACGCTAAGCGCATACGAATGCTCCCTTGTTTCTCTGTACGTCCTCCATCGATACCTTATCCTCGTGTTCGGCTCGTCCTCGTTGGCGGGCGCACCTTCGTCCCGCCACGCTCGCGAACGCGGCCAAAGCGTCGTATTCTCGGACCGTTCGCTGGGAAACGAGCGGAAGAACCGCACAATGGTCGCCGTCATCGAGCGGACATACACAGCGCCCAGCTTCAAGGCGGAACTAACGTGACTCTACCCGCAGTCTCTCCACCTTCGTGCGGCGGAGACGTCAGTCTTCGTGGCTTCAGAGGCCGAGTGGCACCTTAGAGGCAACGCGCGAGCGTGAGCTTGCTGGTGGCGTCTCGTGGACGTTATCCGATTAGGCCAGAATCTCTGAACCTGTCTAGACATCGTACAGTTAACGTTGCGGATGGACAATGCAAGTGCCGTCCGCGAGGACATCGACTTCTTCCTGACTCGGGTACACCTTCTTTTCATTTCCAGGGGTCACACGGGCCCGGACGGTATTGCAGATACCAATGAGAATAGCTAGGATCATCCCGCCGCATTGGGCGTAAGATCTATCAGCCATGCACAGCACCTATTGAGTCTATTGATACATACAGATGAGGTCTGTGAGTAATCTCTGCTGGATATCAGAATGTGCTTGGCATTCAAACACATCGGCGACCTATGCACGTATGCGCACGGGAAGGAGCTATGTTCCCCTAATCCCAACTCTAGCAGTCTGCATGATTGGAGCGGCGGGCAAGGTCCGAGCGTTTCGCCGGGTGGCGTGCCAATATGCTAGAAGCCCGAGTACAAAGCGGTCTGGGCGCGAGACTATGTAGGCTTGAGTGGCATATTGCAAATCAAAGCACCTGCAGGCTATCATGATGGTCCGAACAGTATCCATGACTTGTCGTTCTTTGCCCTCATCCAAACTGGTAAAGGGCCCAACTTATGTACACTATCATGGCTTAGCCCTGTTGGGCAGATGTGTGGGCGAGCTGTCCAATAGACTCCGAGGTACCGCGTACGCGGTGCAACTGCTCTGACATCCCGGAGGGACAATGCAACGTCTCCGTCTATCGCTTGGGTCTGCTACTCACAGAGCGATTTCTACATCATCGCTCGGAGCATTGTGATGGCAGTCATACACCGAGATGAATATCCTAGCGGTGATATCTGTAACTCAAGTACTCATGGAGCGCCTGATGACTGGACAATATGAAAATGATGACTCGCCCTCCTTCGACTGAAGTTGATGAACGCACCAAGGATGTGATCCCGAAGATGACGCCACCATCCACGTGGGAGATGGCATTTCATGTCGCGATCGCAGCATAACAAACACCGCTAACGCTGAGCCATAATTTCACCAATGGGTGACAAGCATCACCGTTCACGCGGAGCAAGATGAGATGCGACACTCCCGCCACGACTAGAGGAGATATCGTGAGACCTGGAACGCATTGCCTTTGTAAGTTTGACCTCATGGGTATCTGCTTCCATGCCATCATCATCAGTGTATAAAGAGAAGGAACAGTGTTGAACGTCTGAGATCACAGACAACGTCTTCGTGGAGGAAGTGTAGATACCAAGCGTATGGACGAGCACATAGTCCAAATAAATACCGTAGTCGAAAGTAGGGGGAGTCAGAAACAAAATATAACATTCATAGATGAAGCAGACGAACGCCGCCTGCATTAACAAATTTCCGTATCCGCTTGACAAAACTAAGATATCGCTGTTAGACGGACGGTACCCCATCTTCCGAGAGCTGAGATGGCGTTTCTGGCGCACGATGAAAGTACTGTAAATAACGGGCGACGGGAGTCGGATCCCATCAATTGTGATCACTCAGCCGTAAACGCTCTGAACGGGATAGATGACTGGGCCATGAAACAGTGCGTCAATCACAAAGACCCAGATCTAGTCATATGGAACTTACAGCTAGCGTTTCCATTGTGTATCTGCCCTCCAACAGGCCGTCGAGCGCTTCACTCTCGAAACGCTTCAGCTCATCGACATGTTCGCTCCACCGACTTGAGAATTGACTGTACTCCCATATCTCTGCGACCTTGGGGAGCGACCTGTTGATCTTGGAACACAGCGCCAATGTTTCTCTCAGCGGCAGGCCACGGAACCAGTAAGTCTCGAAAGCGATTTTCAGGAAGTCTGCAAAAAACAGTCTGAGGCGGGCCCCTAGGATGATGGCATAGAACACAAAGCTACTCACAAGCATGCAATTCCTCGTCTTCTGGCAGACAGTCAGCAGCTGTCATATACATTTCTGCAGCATCTGCGAATGACTTGGTTGCTACTCTGTCTTGACCATGACGTCTTGCTGCCAAGCCCAGCTCCAAAAAGCAAAGACCCCGCGTCCTGCAGGATAAGCAATATAAGTACCTGGGCGCTGCGATTTGGCTTATGACACGTACGCATATGCAGAGGCTCTAGGATAGTGCCAGAAAGAAAGGGCGAATCCCGTATGAATCTGGCTCTCTTCAGCTTCTGTTAGCGGATTGGCTTCAATTTCCTCAATCAAATTTTTAGCTAGAGTCATGATGACATCAAGCAGCATGATATATCTGTCTTTGTCAAAATACTTGTATGCCTAGACGTACGTCAAAATCAGCTTGGATGAACCGGAGGACGTGTCACAAACCATGCGGTAGCTTTCTATCCGGAGGCGCACTACACCTCTCATAAAAGCCTTGTTGAATATGGAACCTGGGCCTTTCGGGGCATCCCGTGTCTTGGAACCCCAGTCCAGCACACTTACTGCACCGTCGTAATATTGCATGGCCGCCGACTGGTCAGGTTCGGAGTTGCGGGCGAGGTGTCCCTTCAGAATCCAGAACCTGTTTAAGAATACCGTAAATGTCGCCGCTTTCAACTCAAGGACATTATAGATCCACCTAACGGTCAACGACAATGCCGGCATTACAGCATCCCAGCCGTGTAACTCCAATCGCTTGGATGCTTTTTCAATAACGACGTCGGGTGCGTCGTGTGCCCATGCATTATAAACGCTGTTCTCCAACGCAACTACAGCACACTGTCAATAGACGTACCAGGTTCTTGTGTTATATAACATACCTTGTGTATGGAACATTTCGAGCAATATTGGTCCATCCAAGGTAGACGCACGCACATCCCGGAGGATTCCATCACTGAGCAACGTGATTGCCTGTAAATGCCTCAGCCACACCCGAAATGAAGTAACGACTGCCACAAAACTGACCCCCGGGAACCCTCCCATGTGATCGTCATAGGATTTTGTGTACTTCATTAAAGCCACACCACGTTGGAAACTCTGTTCTCAGCCTCAGCAATTGCGCGTCGTCACAGCAAGTGCAAAACATACTCGGTGTGCGTGAACGATGACCCATGCCTGCTCACCGTCAGCTTAGTCTAACTCACATGAAGAGACCGACGGGACTAGAGAGACACTCACGCTGCTATTGTACTGCTTACCGGCAGGTAGCTTGTTTAACAAGGCGAGCGCACGTGAAATAGGCAGTATTCCTTGCGCCACGTCGTCGACTGTGAGATCTCCGACATTCACCTTCGGCTGTCGCGGTCGTGCTTTCGCGTCGCTGGCTGCCTTCAATCCTGCTTCATACTGCTGTCTTAGTCTGCGCTCGACTTCGGAAAGATTTTCCTGCGGGAGACATTCCAATGCTTTCTTCCATGCGTGAATACTCCCGTCGAAGTGGCCCAGTTCCTAGAAACAAGCAGGATGCAAGGTCATTAGTGCATTATATTTCGAATGACACGTCTCGACTGACATGCCGCCCCATTCCTAGGCGAGCCCATCCCTTGGAAAAATTGGGGTCTTTGCGGATGGCCTATAAGGATCGGTTAGTAAATTGTGGCGCACGCACTTCCTGTGGCTAAAGGAACACATACCTGGATTGCATCGGAAGCTGCGTTTAGGTACCTTGTTGCTACTTAGTCAAGAGCATGTCCAATGGAGGTACATCACGTACTCTTTCATAGCAAGGCTGCAAGCCGCCTGATTCGAGAACAGCACCGCGTTTGTCTCGTCGGATTTGATTGCCTCGGTGTATTTATCGTATGCAGCTTTGTAGTCACCCTTCGTATATAACGCATTCCCTTCAGCCTTGAAGGCATCTGCCATGGTTTTCCTGTTATCTGTAGACGAGGTCATGATGGTTAAAGAGCAAGGTCAAGTGTGTGGCTGGCGGCTAATCAACAAGCAACTTATATACCCAATGGGGACAAAGCGTTGCCCGATTCGGCAATTTTGTGATGGACGCCACCAAACAATGCGATATAGCTGTCCTCGTCGTGTTAAGACTGCAGACGTTATTTATTTGCGTAAAGGAGAGAAAAGTAACAACACACGAGATCCCCTCAGACGAAATGCATCAAAACAACACCCATCGACTATCTTGGACTGCATGGAAGACAAAGACATGGGGTAAGAAAGCGCCACCAGAGAAACGACCCGCTTGCTTCAGAGCTCCGCTTGTGCCTTCATCGACCGCACGGCTTTGGCCCATCCTAGGTGCCGCTTTGCAAAATTGATGCGCTTACTCCGCGACGATCAACCCACCCATGGCCCTCTGCATGTCCGCCATGCCGTTCCCATTGCCGCTCACTACACGAGGGCCTAGACCCGGATGTCTGACGCCCAGTGCCGCGCCCAACATCCTCTTGCCGGGGTCTCCAATGCGCGGAGCGCCATGGTCTGGCATTGCAGCGACGATAGCTGGATCCACCATTGCAGGGTCGACGGATGCGACGTCTCCACCCAGGGATGACGAAATAAGGGAGTTAAGTGTCGGGTGAGAGGGTATGTTCGGAAGAGTGGGAGATGGCTCGCGGTCACGGTCGCGAGGGGAGCTGCGATCCGTGCCGTTTGTGTTCACAGGGGCACCACCACGATTGCCGTTGCTCACTGACATGCCGCGTGCATGCGAGACGGAGTTGCGTACGTTGTGCCCACGTCCGTTCCCGGTGTGCTGTCGTGCATTGACGGTCTGAATGACATTTTGCGCGTCCGGCCCATCGTATGGTTTTACGATGGCCGTCTGAGTGGAATTGGGGGAAGTGAAGATAGCGGGCGGAAATGCGAGAGTGTGAAGGTAAGCGCGTTTAGCTGTGAAATGGTAACGTCAGTACACAGCCTACCATTAGTAGCAGAGGTCCGCTTCGGCCCCGCGCACTGCACGGAAGACAGAGGACCAGTGAGAATACTTACCTGCAGTAGCGTCATTGAATACAATCAAGAGACTGGTGTCGTTAATCCACTTGATCTTGAAACCTCCGTTGACATTGTCCCAATCGGCGAAGGCAGCTTGGATATCTCTCGTTTTGAGCTCCTTCGGGAAGCCCGTCAAAGAGAGGATGCGTGTAACACACGCAGAGAGTTGAGAGAGAGAAGTTGCCATGTTATGTCACTGTCCTTGGGACTGGGTCGCGATGCAGAGTGTGGTGATGGAAACGGCTGGGCGTCGACCGGGGAGGAAGGGATATGCAGTTGGTTAGGGAAGTATAAGTACTGACAGTCCAGGGGGGGCTTGCTGGGGAACGAATGAGGGGCTGGTGTTGTACAGAGAAGAGTAGCCGCGAGAGGATGAGGAAAAGCAGTGTCACGTCTTCGCTGTCGAGTCGACACTCGCCAACAGCAATCGCCCGGTTTCGCACGCCACCGTTTAAACCTACCGCTTAGAGTCGAAAATACAGAAATTCTCTGCTCATTCAACTGCTCTGGATCTACACAGCACCTTCAGGCTTCGCGAGGCTTTCTGCCCGTGGCAATTTCAGTCTTCCATGCTACCATAAATCGTGGGCAAGGGGGCTTGAGTAACAGACAGAGACTGTTGCAGTCTCACTCGGGTTAGGTGTTGGTAATTCAATGGATAACTCCCCAGCTGAGACATGACATGATACACGAGGCTGCGCCGCGGTCAACGTCGGGTTTCTTGACGGTATACGCTCAGGATTATAGCAAGGACGTCGCAGGAAGCTCAAAGAGATCTCAACAGCGAACAGACGCGTAGCTTTGCACAACCTCCGGTCCATTACACGTGCTGTCGAAGTTCTTCCGCTGTGGGAATTCGATGGACGCACATTGATGCTCTAATAGACTCTTTCAGACCACTCCGCATATATTCTGAACATACCACGTCTGCTCCACGATGTACCACGACATGGAAACCGAGCTCATACGAGCATGGCAGCTGCTGCACGAACTGAGCGAGCAGAACGCGCACAATCATAAGATGTCACTGGCATTGCACTCACAGGCTGGCGCCTTGAAGGTACGCCGGTAGACGGTCTGTCCAATGGCTGAATTGTCATACACGAGAAGGGACTCAGGACGAAGCCGGCCATGCAGCAAGTGGCTTCTCATTGCGACGAGTGAACACTGATATCTCGAAGGGTACGCGTGTCTGCGATCCCACACCGACGCGTCCTCACCGCATCCTGCTCCAGAGACGTTCGAGTCCGAGCTCGAGCGGACAAACGCGCAAATCATCATCGAAAACCACACGCTCCTCCACGAGAACAGACAGCTCAGCCTCCTCCTCAAGGAGTACGAGCAGACGATGGAGACCATCATGACCAAGTTCCGCAGCCACGCCGTACGCCTTTCCTCCGCCCTTTGCTCCCGCTCTCACATTCTCGCGTAGCTGGCGTCGCAGCGGCACGAGCTGGCGCTGACGCAGCACTACGAGACCCTCATCCTCGCGCGCGAGACCTCGCTCCTGCAAGCCGACCTCTCCGGCAACACCGCCGTCGCAGACTCCCTGCAGCGGCTCTCAGCGAACCTCCGCGCGCTCGTGCGCAGCCTCCAAGGCGAGGACGCCGAGTCGTCCGGCGGAGGCGGAGGCGGGGAAGGCAGCAGCACCAGCGCGTCCCCGCCCAGCGCGGAAGACCTGCTCGACGGGCTGCTCGACCGCGACGACTGGGCGCTCGAGCGCGAGCGCGAGATCGCGCGGCTCGAGAAGGAGAACGAGCAGCTGCGCACGGTGCTCGGGATCGACCGCGCGTCCGCGGAGGCGCGGGGCTGGCTCCAGGACGAGGCGCGCGAGCTCGCGGTGCTCAGCCGGCCCTTCATCACCCTGCAGCACGCGGAGAGCGACTTCCCGGTGCGCTTCAGCGAGCCGCGGCAGTCGCCCGACACGTTCGACATGATGGCGCTCGGCGGCGGGGGCGGGGGCGGGAACGGCAGCGGCAACGGCAACGGCAACGGCAACGGCAGCGGGGGCATGGCGCTCTCAGGGAACCCCGCGCAGCGCATGTCGATGTCGGAGTTCCGGCAGCCGGGCGCGATGGGGGCGCAGGGCCGGCGGACGGCCGTGTTCAACCAGCGCGGGCGCGGGGCAAGTCCCCAGCTATGGGAGGGCCTCAGCCATCAGTCGCTCTCGGCGAACCCGCAGTGGCAGGTACAGTCCGGGTTGTTCTAGTGCGCTTTGGCAGTGACATGTATCGTTCTGATGTTGCAGGCCCGTTGACCGCGATACTTTCCCCGCGCGCGCGCGCGTTCTGCTGTCGTGTAGTCCTAAGTTATTCCTTGTACGCGTTCTCCCCGGGTTTCAGAAAGGATGTCAATTCTGGATACGGTTCATCCACGTTCAGTCCTTGTCTCAGCTCGTGGGCAGCACTTTGCGATGGCGCACACCGATATAGTCAAGACAGGCATGCATTAACAACGTATCCTAAGGGAGGGTATATCGGTACAGGAAGGTAGAAAAACACTATGATCTACAGTGCATAGCGCGAATAACAGGGGGGCGAACGAGACACGATAGCACGATGAATTAGAATTACCTAGTAGTGAGCCACTACTCAGAGATAAGCAGACCGCTTGCGCTCGCGGCGGCAACACCGCCCCGCGCAGCAGCAGCCCACACCAACCACACCTCCCATCCACACCGCTAACACGTCGACACGGGGCGCACCTCCCACCCCAACGAGCTCCGCCCAATGCCCTCCCACGCAACACCCACGAGCTTCTCCCTCCCCGCGCTCATGCGCCCCTCGCACGCGCGCCCCTCCCACACCAGCGCGCGCCCCGCACATATATTCTGCAGCGCCTGCAGCCTCAACAGCACCGGGTTCGCCACCGGCCGCAGCCGCGGCAGCCCCGCGCACCCCGGCAGCGGCGGCAGCAGCGCGCGGAACGGCGAGCGCGGCGGCGGCAGCGCCGGCGGGCCAAACACGCGCG